>NC_087550.1:29086669-29396341 GCF_036250125.1 Pseudopipra pipra | reverse complement strand
AAATAGATGATTCAAAGAGGCCCATGTTAAACATAAAGGATTGCCAGCATCTTTTCAAGCAAAAAAAGATGTTCAACAGACATTCAGTAGCTAAGGTGGTAAAAGAATCCCCCCTACCTCTATCCTATGTATATATTCATAAAGAAAGGCAGGACAGGAAGGATACGTCCCCACAATTTTTATGTGCTTTCCAGCAATGTCAATACAAATATCATGGCTGAGAAAAGATGTCTCTACTTCCAGAAAGTTCCTTTATTCCAGAAGCCTCATGTTCATGCCAGTAAAATACCTCCAGTGATTCACCACAGGCTGCTTGACTTTTTAACTCAGAAAAATAACCTTTTCTAACTCTGCATTCAGAGGCAAGGTCAGCACAGCCAGAATCTGGATACGTATCCTGCCTGACACTCCCTCAGAATTTGCGAAATTCATTTTCAATCCACCTGTGCTGTTTTTGGCATGCTGCTCAACGAAAATCCTTCACTGCAGGATGTGCTTCACTGACTGCACACATGTATGATGACTACATGGTTTTTTGAAGTTACCAGGCCCCTGGCTGACTGCAGACTGATGTAGCTGCTGTTACTGCCTGCTTTTCTGCTCAGCAGCTCCCATCCTAGACTATCTGCACAAAAAGGCTGGGGTCAACTATATTCATGACTGTGTCCTCTCTTACTAACTGGTCCTAGAATCGTAGAATCATAGAATCATAGAATTGTAGAATCAGCTGGGTTGGAAGGGACCTCCGAGATCATCAAGTCCAACCCTTGATCCACTACTGCTGCGGTTGCTAGACCATGGCACTAAGTGCCACATCCAGTTTCTTCTTAAAAACCTCCAGGGACGGAGAATCCACTACTTCCCTGGGCAGCCCATTCCAATGTCTGATTACCCTCTCTGTAAAGAAATTCTTTCTAATATCTAACCTAAACCTCCCCTGGCACAGCTTGAGACCATGAGCTGCTGCTGCTGAGGCTTCTAGACCTCAGTCGTAACATGAAGCTGCCCATGGGCCCTGAGTGCCCACAACAGGCTGCAGCTCTAATTGCTGCTCTCTTTGCACTGCACTGGCTGACCATGCTCTGTGCACGGTGTGATGGTCACGTCTGCTGCCATACCTGGCGTCAACGTGGCATCAGTTCTTTAAAAAGCTGCGTGTGCAGAAATGAATGCGTGTATGGGCCCAAGTGTACCTGTGCTTCACAGGAAAATGAGGAGTTGTATTTCACAGGAAAATGATGGGCTGTTGTATTACCAAATTACCAATAGTTACAACAAATATTTCTTGGTAAAGCAGAGGCCCATTACTATCAAGGCCAAGAATCCAAAGAACTAAAAGACCAGGTGGTGGGATACAGAGCAGTGGAGGGCATACCACGGCTCTGGTTGGTGCTGTTATTGGTACTGTTATTGGTACTGTTATTGGACCGTTATTGGTACTGGATCTGTTACCTGTACTGGTACAGGTACTGGTACTGTGACTGGAACTGGTACTGGGCCTGGAGCTGGGCCTGATACTGGCGCAGGTACTGGTATAGGTATCTGAACTGGTACTGGTACTGGAATGGGGACTGGGATAGGAAATGGGCCTGGTAGTGTTACCGGAACTGTGATTGCAACTGGTACTGGAACTGGGACTGGGTATTAGAGCTGGGACTGCTACTGGAACTTGGCCCGGTACTGGGACTGGAACTGGGCCTGGAACTGGGACTTGAAGTGGGCCTGGTACTGGTATTGGTGCCGGTCAGTACTGCTACGGGTACTGGGACTGGTACAGGTACTGGCACTGGTACCAGAACTGGGACTTGTATTGGGACTGGGACTGGTGCTGGAACTACACCTGGTACTGGTTTTAGTACTGCTCAGTATCAGTACACTGCCTGGGATTGGACTTAGACTGGGACTGTGCCTGTGCCTCAGTCTCCCCCTCCCTCGCCTCACGACAGTGGCTCCACCCCTCGCGCTCAGCACCACCCACTCCGCTGTCATTTACATACCCGGCGCTGACGAGCCAATGGGGCGCGGCCTAGCGCGGCGGTGGCCCCGCCCCTTCCCCGGCCGCCGGTAACGGAAGCGCCCGGAGCGGAGCGGCCCCCGCGCGCGGCATGTGGGGAGCGCGCCCGGGGGGGGCGGCGCATGCGGTGAGTGCGGGCGGGCCGCGGAACGGAACGGAGCGGAACGGAACGGAGCGGAACGCAACGGAACGGAACGGCCGCTCCTCCCGTCCTTCTCCCTCGAGCCCGTGCCCCGCGCGCCCCGCAGGCCGCTGCCCCTCCTGCCCCGCCCCGTCGCCGAGCGCGCTGCCAGGTTGCGCAAGGGGGTGGGGGGCGTTGGCCACCGTGTGTGTAGGAGCGGCCTGCGGCCCCAATGAGGGGCTAGTGGTGTTGTGCTTGGCTGGGTTGCCCGGCCGTGCCCTTGAGCTGCAATGGACTCGGCTCTGGAGGGTTCGGTGGCAGGTGTGACTGCGACGGTGGCCTTCGGCAGCACAGAGCCGGTGCGTGGGGGTGTAGGTGGGAAGGGCATTGTCATTTCACCTGGTGTCCTGTATTGGTGTTGATGGTGTTCCTCCTCGCCTCCCCTGCCAAGCCCTGCACGCTACCTCAGACAAGTCTCCTAATCAGGTGTCGTGTTCTCCGAGGAAGAGCCGGAGAATCCCTTGGCACTGCTTATGTTTCCAGCAGGGAACTATACCAAGTTGGTGTTTGTAGGCGCAATGTGCCAAGTGAAAGCAGACAGCACAAGAATGCAGACAGAGTAGCCCATTGGGATACTGTTATATTTTTTACCACGAGGGTGGTGAGGCACAGGTTGCCCAGAGAAGCCTGGATGCCCTATCCCTGGAAGTGTTCGAGGCCAGGTTGGATGGGGCAGGGTGTTGGACTACATGGTCGTATAAGTGCCCTTCCAGCCCAAACCATTCTGTGACTCTACACACTATGAAGCATGTTTATCATTCAAACATAAAGTACTTCTAGAAAAATGAGGCAATGCATTACCAGTAGTAGTAAGGCCGTTCAGTCACAGCATACAACAAGCATTAATCGTGTTTGGAATGATGTTTTTCCTGCCAGAGTAATTTGTTTAATTTGAGCTGTTCTGGTAACTCCTAGATCAGTAGAAACAGTGCTAATAAGTCCTTCTCAAAAAGCTACTTCATGCTTCGTAAATGGTGTGCGTTTGATATTAAATTAATCAGTAATTCCCACCAGCATGTTGGATTTGTGTCACCTTTGAGAACAGCTTGGTTTTATGGCTTTACATGTTCATGCCTTCAGGTCATTTCTGTTCTTCTGAAGTGTCCTGGAATCTATATGCTTACCCTAGACTTTGTGAAGAGGGTAATATGTGGATTCAATGTAATATTTTTGAAAGCCATGGGAATAACTATCTCCCTAGTAAATAGTTTATTCTGGAGGCTGTATTTCCCCGGAGGACTGTGTGTTGACAGGCACTGTGCCTCTCTGCTTGTCAAGACATGTTCTCTCTTGTTCGAAAGGCATTACTGATTTGATTGGTCAGAGTCAAGGCCCTGAGCCAGCAGTGGGATGGAGCTGAGGTCTGGCCGTTTTAGTGGAAATATGAGAAGACTTAACATTACCAAAAAAGCCTGAATTGCTTTTGTCTTAGCTTTAAAAAAGTGCAGGCTGCATCTGCCTCTCTGCCTTCTCTCTGTAGGGTAGAACATAGCCAAATGATTACTTGAGAGAAAGAATCAAGTTGAAGGTGAAAGATTATAGTCAAAAACTGTTGGCCAGTTGTGCTTTTAACACCAAGTGAATGTAGGTTCTGTGACTCTGTATTGCTGTGAGGAACAGAAGAAATGAAGAAATGTTGGCAGATGTCCTCTGAAATAGAGAATGGTTTTCTTACCTCTTTCAAAAGATTTTTTCCATGCAGCTGATGTACCATTAGTGTAGTTCTGCTTGAACTTGAGGTAGCAATCCATGTGTGTAGCCTTAGGCAGGCTTCCATTTGTACTGAAGTAGGTTTGCCCTCAGTTTCTGCAAGTTAGAGGTGTGGAGGTCCACTTATCATTCCCCTGTTTTCTGAACACTCTTTGGAGCTTTTGATGATTATAATGCAGTCTATAGCTGTTATCACAAAGAAGTATCTCAGATTGTTTTTCAAACAACCACTAATTTGGGAAAAGTAGGGGGCAGGGAAGGGTAATGTTAGAAGTGCCTTCTGCTCTCTTTCTTCTTTAACTCCTGCCGCCGTAGCACTGTCCAGGTGGTTCTTGCCTCTAATTTCCAGTATTTGTCTTCTTTAGGACCTTACTTTTTCTCTGGGTTGAAGTGATCAGGAAACAACTGAAGCATCTAAGATACAAACTGCATATTGTTTGACTTACTTCTGCCGGAGCTTATTGTTTCACTTCTTGGAAGCAGAAGTGAAATTGAGGAAATTTTTGGGAAGAGTGCCAAAGTGCTTTGGTTAAACAGTTAAGAGTGGATAAATTGCTGACCTTTTCCGGGAGTGGTGCAAGCTTCTTTTTCTGAAAGGTTTCCCCCTAACTTACTTAGAATTTTTGCTTGGGGTGGTTGTTGCAGAGAGTTGACTTGTTAGGAAATACATGCAAGTGGAGACAAGCACTTTCAGAGTTTTCAGAGTTTTATTGGCGAATGAAGAATGAGCTGAAATGTGGCAGGGACTAATGGGTTCTTCTAAAGGTATTCTAGCAGAGCTCTGGTTGTTTTGAACTTGTCTAGCTGCTGTTTGAACTTCCAGTTTGCAGCATTCACACCATAGCATGAAAAGGAATTCCTCTGGTTCAGGAAGTTGATCTTTCACTTTTTTTGAACTTGACATTTGCAACCTTCAATAGGTGTCCCCTCTATTTGTCAGAAAAAAAATGTGATTCTTTATTCCCTATTTGGTTTTGTCATGATTTTTAGACCTCTGCTTTCTTCAGTCCTTTTTCTTCCATCCTGCAGCACCTCAACTGCGGTAGTTCATTGCTTGTGTGGAAGCCCCTCTAGCTTATGCTGTGAACCTTCTCTGTAAATACAAGTACAGAGTACCAGTAATTTTACTGTGTCATTTTTAAGTGGGTGTATTAGAGGGGGAAGCTGTCCATCATGCATTGTGGAAGGATAATGTAGTGTGCTCTTACACAGTTAAATAATTATATTCTTTGACTTAGTTTTGAAATTTTTTTCTTACAGCTTCTGATATCCAGTCTGATTTGTTCAGTGTTTGTGAGCAGCTAGTAGATGTTTTCATCAAGGTGTTTGATGTAACCCCAACACATAATTTCTGAGTAGCATGTAATGGAGAGGCTGTTGTATATATCTGAATAGCCTTGACCCTACAACCATCAGTGTGAAATTTAGCACCTCTCTTTGGTATGTTAAAGCCTGTAACTTGCCTTTACTGGCATACTTTACAGACAATTAAGAGAGTTTTGAAAATATTTAACTAACTTAAAGGTTTTAATACTGTGTAAGTAGCAAATTGAGAATTTTCCTCTGAAAAAGAAAAAACAAATATGCCCTCCATCTGCCAGGATTTTTTGTAAGTATTGCAAATGCAAAATATTTTTTGTGTATATGTGTGAATGTTTCAGGAAATGCTCCAAGGACCATCAGAAGATGTATTTCCAAAAATGGAAAGTCCAGTTGAAGAGATGGATACCTCTGATACCCAGTGGGGCTGGTTTTATTTGGCCGAGTGTGGTAAATGGCATATGTTTCAGGTAAAGCCCTATGAAGTTATATTGGCTGTGGTGGATTTCTGTACATCCAACTACCTATTGCTGAATTTGTCTAAATGTGCTTTTTCACTTATTTTATTTATTTTGAAGACTGATGCAAACAGTCATTGCTCTATTAGCAGTGAAGATATTGAAAGGAGTTTCCGAACAAACCCACATGGTTCTCTGTCTTTTACGACTGCAAAGTTTAACTACATGCTAGACTTTTCAGGTATGTATCTTTTCATAGAGTAAATTTAAATAATGGAAGATATCAGATACACAGCACATTTGTTCATTCAGCAAGTTATTGTCCTCCTATCCGGTGCAAAAACATTTAATTGAAAATGCCACCTTTACAGGAAAGTTCATATGAGTTTGTAGAAGCTGCTGCCCTGTTACATTTTTTTAGTGTAATTTATTACTGTGCTAGCATGTCTTGTTTCATAGCTGTCCATCATGTTACTTGCTGCTTGCCTCAGCTGCAGGTGGTGTGTAGCATACATCGATTAAAACATGAAGTTTGAACCGTTTTTCTTTAACATGCAACTTCCTGTAAGCTTGAAAAACCTCTTCCATTCAGAGTCTGTTTAAGAAACATTGCTATGAAGGAAGTTTTGTGCAAAATACTGGCATCAAAGTGATTTAATAATTCAGCAGGTAGTTGAAACCAGTTCTGTTCTCAGACTAATAAGGAGATAGGCAAAAAGATTTTCTAGTAAATTGTAAAGATCTCACTTGTGTCGTTCTTGTTAATTACAGAATATTACAGGTTTCTAATGTATGCAACTAAATATAAATGTAATCTGTGCTTTGTTCGAAAATGTGTTCTAATAACTTCCTCTTTTTTTTTTTTTTAGTTTTTCCATTTGTAGATTGTTTATTTTCTGATTAAATTACAAAACGGCTATATGTTTAGATACAGGAAATCAAGGAAATAAATATGTATTCTAATATACTCAAGCTTCAAGTATTTCAAATACAGAAAGTGAGGACTGGGTAAAATAACAATGTACTGGCCGTAAAGTAGTACATAGCAACACAAGGAGTTTTTATGTTTACTTGTGTTGAAATGTCTGTTTAATAAAACTGTTTTGCATCCAGAATAAAAACACTAAATACAAATATTAAAGAACAATTTTTGTCACTGTCTGTAGGTCATAATATCTTAGTAAGGATAGTAGTAATATTCTTTGTCATCCTGTTAAAGTCAGTGGAAGTTTTGCCAGTGATTTAGTGAAACTGAATTTTAGATGGGTATTTTAAAAATAAACATTGTGTGTGTAATATTTGTGCATTTTGCCAACTCACAAATGACAATGCATTCAGAAATATTTATTGAAAATGCTGATTTGTTAATTGCTGAAAAAGGAATCCCTGTCAAGCAACTTTGGGTGTAGTAATGTTATTTTAAAAAATGTCACGTAAATGTTTCAGATGCTATAGATGAATTCTAGAAATTTTCATTTTAACTTTTGTTTTATGCTCAGTGATGAAACAAATCAACCTGACTACCCTTAAGCAACGTCCCATAAAACGAGCTCCCTTTTCTATCAATTCATTCAGGTAAGGAAATAAAAGGAAGACTCCTTATTTTTATTTTATTCCTGATTCTTCTAAGTAAAATGAAACAAAAATGTTTTGTCTTTATTGTTTGTATTTATTTGCTTTTTGCATGAAACAATTTGAGATGCGAACCAACGTGTGAGAGCTAGTCAAGTGAAGAAAGAAGACGTTTCATCAGAGTGACAAGAGAATTTTTAGTTTATTTTTTATCTTTTGTTTTCTGAGAAAGCAAGGAATTTGTATGGAGAGAGGGAAGGCATGCTGTATACTGATATCCTTTGGCAGGGTTCTTAAAGCTGAGCTTGACTTTAGCCATTGGACTCACTCGCTCCTGTTGAATCAGAATTGGGACAGTTTGTTCCATTCATAAATTATTTAGAACTATTACTGTAACAGCAAAAAAGATTGAGTTATATTTTCTTACCTGTGTTTTAGTCATTTGCTCTAAAATGATTTGAAGTTAAAGAAATTGTGTTGTAGCAACCAGACTTTTAGTTTTAAATTTTTAATTGTTTTAGTTTTTTACCTTTTGATCGGTCATTAGATGTAAAGCCCCACTGATGTAAATCTGATGCTCTCTAAACAATAAACTGAACTATGCAGTGATACTGCCACAGGTAAAATTGACTTCATGGAATATGTGTTTTTTTCCCCAGATAGTTTCTGAGAAATAATTGTAGTTCTGAATTGTAGGCTGGTTATACATTCAGAATGTAATTTGTCATTTTTCAT
The DNA here is from genome assembly GCF_036250125.1 of Pseudopipra pipra. Lineage (NCBI taxonomy): Eukaryota > Metazoa > Chordata > Aves > Passeriformes > Pipridae > Pseudopipra > Pseudopipra pipra. The sequence goes on along the minus strand of NC_087550.1, from coordinate 29,388,351 downwards.
AAGAAACGTACTAGCCATCTGTTTACACTTACTTTCAAGAAGGCTTGGCTTTTTTGAAGTGTTAGCTGTTTTTTCACTAGATATTTGCTGAACAGTGCATGCAATGATGTGGCAATTTACCTTTTTTTGTTTTTCGAATAATTGCATTCAGTACTCTGATTTCCATGTGATGACATTGTTTACTTTCAGGTAATTCCTTCTTTTAGTCCCAGTTTTAAGGCTTAAAAGCTGCTACATATGCAGTGCACATGCTTAAAACACTCTTTTTTAAGGTTTTGTTGTTTTGTTTTTTTCTTTTAAATAAACTGTAATTTTCAAGTGTGTATTTTTAACATGATGCTTTTAATTACTTGAAATGAGGGTTCAGTTTCCAGATAGGCTAGTTGTAATTCCTCATAGTTTGGAGTGTTCAGGCTGTGTGTTCACTGTCACATTTCTAAATCAATGTTGCTCTAGTAATGTTGTGGAACTTTTTGACCACTTCTGCTTTATCTTCCTATCTTCTGTTGGGCAGATGATATATTAAAACTGTTCATTGCCATGGTTTAGTTATAAAAAGCTAAGGCAGAATTTGAATACAAAATAAGACCTCTTGCCTTTGACTTTACCTGCTGGCAACAGCCTTTGATTGAATTAAAACCCTGAGTAGTTCTGTGGGGTTTTGGTTTTTTTGCATACTGTATTGTTTAGAGCAGGAGTTTGACAGGAAACAAATGCCTCATGTCTTTAGTGTGATGTATTTTTACCTTTTTTGTTTGAAGTTTCATCTGTGCAAATGAGGCTATCCCTATGCCTTCGCACTGGGAGAATGTAAATACTGAGGAGCCATACCAGGTAAGAGTTGGTATGCAAGTTGGTCAAAAACATGGGATGATGAAATAATGCATTGAATTGAAATCATCCTAACCTCTTTTTTTCCAGCTTATTCCATTGCAAAAGAAAACAAATGAATATAATGAAGTTTCTAGTCTCTTTGGAAAAACAATGGATAGCCACCGAATTAAAAGAATTAAGAGAATACAAAATCTAGACTTGTGGGAGTTTTTTTGCAGGTGAGATTATTTCTAAACCCAACAGTCTTAGGATTGTTAATGGAGCAAGTTTTGAAGTTATGTAGCAGAAATATGTTTAATTGTTTTTATTATTAATGAAAATTTGTGTTATTTTTTATCTTTTAAAAATTTTCTTATTTGTCATTTCTCTCTATTCAAACTTCCATTTTATAGACTCTGTAGCTTTTACAGGTGCAGAAATGTAATACTTGTAGAAATGCATTAGTTATAGTGTAGCACAGATAAGACTAATGCATTAAAGATGTTCAGAATGTCCACATGTAGATGCCCATAATACTTACAGTGAAGTAAGGAGAACAAAACCAAGCTTTTTGTAAAATAATTCCTTGAGAAGATTGTATTATTTTAATTTTTACTGAACAAAGCAAATGAATATTTGTGTCTTGTTGAGTTTCTCAACCTTATGAAACCCAGGACAGAATTAAGTGTCTAATTAACACATATTTCTCCAATTTCCTTAAGTTTAATGTGCTGCAAAACCTTGTTCTGAGTTCTCGGCTTTTCCCTCTTCATGTCGTGCCGGCCTGGAAGAAGTAGGAAGTGCTCAGTTCTGCATCCACTTATTTTGTAGTATCAGTCTTAAGCAGTTGTATTTGACAAAAGTTTTTATGTAACCTCTAAGAAGGAGTACGTATCAGAAGTTTTAAAGATGTGTTACACTAATAAAACCAACTGAACTAAGTTAAATAGTGAGGAAATAACTAAGAAGATGTATATTACAATAAGTTTTGTGATTTTTTTGAAAGATATGTAATTTATTTTTAATTGAGAGCTATATCACTAATATGTGTAAGGAAATTATTTTCTTTATAATGTTGATGGTTAAGTGAGTTCTCGTACTCTTAATTAAGTTTGTTTATTCTTGGAGAAGTAAGGAAAAAGGTCAGCAGAACTGCTGCTTGGACTTCAGAGGTCAGACTTTGGCTTGTTTAGAAGATCTGCTGGAGGTTAGAAAGGCTCTGCAGAGGGATCTGGACAGGCTGGATCAATGGGTGAGGCCAATTGTATGAGGTTCAACAAGGCCAAGTTCCAGGTCCTGCACTTGGGTCGCAATATGCAGCACTACAGGCTTGGGGAAGAGTGGCTGGAAAGCTGCCCAGCAGAAAAGGACCTGGAGGTGCTGTTTGACAGCTGGCTGAACATGAGCCATCCATGTGCCTAGGTGACCAAGAAGGCCAATGGCATCCTGGCCTGCGTTAGAAATAGTGTGGCCAGGAGGACCAGGGAAATGGTTGTCCCTCTGGGCAGTGGTGAGGCTGCACCTCCTGTGTTCAGTTTTGAACCCCTTACTACAAGAAATACACTGAGCATGTCCAGAGAAGGGCAACGAAACTGGTGAAGAGTCTGGAGCACAGGAGTTACAAGGAGCAGCTGAGGGAACTGGTACTGTTTAGCCTGGAGAAAAGGAGGCTCAGGAGGGCACCTTATTCAGCTACCTGAAAGGAGGTTGTCGTAAGGTGAAGGTCAGTCTCTTCTTCCCATATAAGAAGTGACAGGACAAGAGGAAATTGCCTCAAGTTGTGCCAGGGCAGGTTTAGATTGGATATTAGGAAAAGCTTCTTCCCTGAAAGGGTTGTCAGGCATTGGAATGGGCAGCCCAGCACAGTGGTGAAGTCACCATCCTTGGTTTAGGGGTGGACTTGTCAGTGTCAGGTTAATGGCTGGACTCAAAGGGTTTTTCCAACCTAAATGACTCTGTAATTCTAATTGCAAATTGATTTGGTTATATTTACCTTGTGTAAATATTAAGGCTTATTTGCTTGGCCTTGTTTCACCATCTACCTTCCTAGAATTATGTTTCTCTAGAGGTATATTTATACAGATCTTAATTTCTGACAATAGGAGTGGCAAGCAGGCTTCAAAGTAAACGTTCTTTGAGTCTCCAGTGTAGATGGCAGAGGAAGGCTAAAGAAGACCTTTTTTTTCTTAGTTTAGGAACTGATAAAATTCAGAGACTGTACTAGTTTTCAGGACTGGTCAGTGAATAGAATTCGTGGTTTAAGAACTCTGAATCTATGGATGCTGTGCCAAAATACTCTCAAGGTATGAAACTGAGAGTGGGAATTAGAATTTCATATGTCAGGAGTATTACAGTATCACCATATAATTGACTACAAACCAAAGTACTTTTTAGTACTTATACAGTATAAAAGTATATGGAGAAAAGTAATTTCAGTTTTAAAATATTTTTTCCTGTATAAAAACAATACAAGTAGCAATGAAAATTACTAGATTAAGTGTATGCAATTGAGGCTTAGCTGCTTTTCTTCCGAGAGTAAAATACTGCCTTGGAGTAGATGGGCTTACAAACACTGGTGAAGACATCATTGCCTGGTAGTATATTAGAAAGTAATAGGTATTCCAGCATTTCAAATTCCTTAGAAGTTTGTTTGGTGCCCCAGGTCGGTATGTTCAAAGGAAGATGAAGCTTAGTCTAGCATATTTTTGTTTATGCATCTCAGTTGGAGTTGCAGAGGAGTACAGCGAGTAAAAATGGTGTTGGTCAATGAGATTACTTAAGTGCTTGCATGTGTACAAAGAGCATCTCTATGGGTACTTAGTTTTGCTGTAGGTTTTTCCTTTTATTGAGCAAACTGGGTGTACAAAAACATTGTGAGTGGTGGATTAATTTTGTTGAGCTGGATTAGCTTGTCAATGCTGCTGAAAAGTGCTAGGATGATGCTTTTTAGAATAGTTGGGCTCCTTGTTTTTTGTTCCAAATTAACAAAATATCCTATTGTGGCATTTCTTCATTCTGCAGAACCAGCTTCCCAGTGTGCCCAGTATATTCTGCTACTTATGAGGAACAATTGCTACTTAAACTTTGGTGGTTTTGAAAAAGTGTTTTGTTTAATTGATAAGATCAAGTATTACATTTGAGCATTGCTTGAATGATTATTTGCATCACTGTAGTGGTCAAAACACATTTGCCTCTTTCAGTAGGTCCCATATTAATGACAATTCTAAATTGGTTTTAGGAAATAAACTGGTCAGAGATAGTGAAGGACTGTTACAGAGCATTCTTTGGCAATTGAATATTCACTTTTTCTATAAATTTGTTCTGTTGCCTTGTTTCAAGAGAAGTTAGGCTACATTATGTATTGCCAGAGATCAGCAGCTAGCAATAGAAGGCTAATAATAGAAAAATTTTGAATGTTCAGCATTAGTAGCCCTTAGATTGAAAGGTGTTTCCTCACACAGGTAGTTTTCTCAAGATGAAGGGAATCTTGGCTCTTAGGTTTAGTTGAACTGCTAATAGAGTGGAACTTGAGTGCCTGGAGCCTGTCTGTCTCTGATAAAAAAATATTCACTAATAAGATTAGTAGTGAAACCTCCCAGATGCCATTGAGATTATACTGACATTCTTCTGATTTGGAAAGCAGTTGTAGGGAAAAAAACATACAGAAAAAACTGAGTTGCCGAGACACAGGTATTTTAGTTTGCACTGAGTGGAGCAGAAAAAAAACCAAAACAAAATGCTGAACAATAAAACAGATAAAAGTATCAATCAAGCTAACTACTGCAAGATTTTCACTTCTGTGAAACGTACTTATTTATAAATAATGCATAATAGCAATGTAATGCCATTAATATGATCAAGAGTCATCACTGTCTGTCTCTTTCTCTTTCCCTGGATGTTTTTGATAAGACTTCCCCAGACTGCATCTAAACTCTTCCCCAATTCAAGCATGCACTCCAGTTATAAGCAGATTGCTTAATTTGATAAACTTGAGTGTGTGGCACAGGGCCCCATGCACTGTAGCTGTTTCTGGAAGAAAATTCAGGTACACAGATAAGAACAAAGCAATGATGTGCTCTGACTTGATTTTGCCTGGACGGTCAAGGGATCATAACTATGAACAGCTCAATGAGTTAGACACAGCTGCAGAGTCAACTTCTTCATGGATCTTAGGAAAACCCAACTGACAGAAAGTCACTTAAAGATTGATGGAAAATATATCTGCTCTTTAATTGGAAGTGTGCTATGGCTTTCTGTCCATGAGACTAATATACATTCACCTGTAGTATAAGGTGGGTTTTTTGGAGGACAAAATTTTTGTCCAAAATTTTAGAGTGATGTAATCCTGCCAATGCACAACTATGTCTTTTAAAAAGTATTAGTGAACCATAAATTCAGAAAACCATTATGAAGTGATCATGTGGAAGTAAATTTGCCTAAAACATTAGGTGATTTTATTTTTAATATTTATGCAGTTTACCTAGGTAGTTGTACTTTATAATCTACCAACTTTGCTATGCCTCCCACCATGCTATTTAAGTAGGTGAAGGGAACAAAATATGAGAAATATGTGCTTTTTTAAAAAATGTATCTGTAGAAAATGACCACACTAAAACTAATGCCAAATGAACTAAGGTGATAAACTGATATAAAAAACCTTTTTTCCTAACCTTGGACTATGTCTGAAAATAGTCCACAGCATTCAGAAAAGTGTGATTTCTAAACATGTACCTTAATAATTCTAACCTGTTTAAAAACTAGAACCATCTAGGCATTTGTCAAAGTGGACTGTATGCAGTGTTTTAGGTTTGTCCTCTGTGCAGTGTTTTCACAGTAGTAACTTGATGTGATTGTACAGCTGTTTGTAATGCTGTATTGTGTGTTTTCTGTAGGAAAAAAGCTCAACTGAAGAAGAAAAGGGGTGTCCCAACGATTAATGAGCAGATGCTATTTCATGGCACCAGTAATGAATTTGTTGAAGCAATATGTATTCATAACTTTGACTGGAGAATAAATGGGATGCATGCTGCTGTATATGGAAAAGGTAAGTATAGTTGTCACATACAACAGTTTGGTAATCCTAACAGTTCTACATTGATAAGTGTTCCTTATAGATTATACTTGGTGATGCACACCCTCTGTTTGTCTAAGAGCTGTTTAATACAGCTCTGCTTTCACATCAAGTGTAATTAAGAAAGTTAATTACATGTAATCACAACTGGCTGGTAGGACCAGGGAGCATGGGGAAGGGATGCCCAGCAAAGCAGTGGTGATCACAAGACAATCTCACTACTGAAATGTTCACACTAAAAATATTTGGTCATGTTGCTATAATTCAACAAATAAAAGAAAAAAAGGATTGCTAATGAAGATAAAAGAACAGACATTTTTCATCATCCTGGTACCTATATCCATGCTCTAGTGGTTAAGCTGTCATGGTAAGAATGTGATCAGATTTCTTTTTTTTATTTGAAAGGGACCTACTTTGCCAGAGATGCATCTTATTCCAGCCATTTCTGCAAAGAGAGCATGAAGCACGGAGATACTTTCCAGATTCATGGCGTGAATCTGCAGCCTCATCTGCATAGACCAGATAAAGTCATGTTTCTTGCTCGTGTACTAACTGGTGACTATATTGGTGGGGATTCAAAATACATAAGACCTCCTTCAAAAGATGGAAGCTTTGTGAACTTGTATGACAGCTGTGTGGATAATACCTGGAACCCAAAGATCTTTGTCATCTTCGATGCCAACCAAATCTACCCTGAGTACTTAATAGAATTTTGTTAAGTTTGAACTGAGTATTGTTTGTGTCTTTTTGATACTTTTGTTTCTTTCATAAAGACAACATGAAAACATGAAGCATTAAAGGAGAGAGGTGAAAGAAAAAGTGGGATGCATTTATGGAGGAGGCAGGCTATTAACTACATAAGAGAGATTGGTGAACTTTTTTTTTAAAATAGGTAAACTTTATTCATGCATTTTTCAAATGTAGAGACTCAGAAATTTGAGATTGCTTAGTGATTCTTAAATACATTGGTTGTTGGGAAAGTTTTCAAAGGCAAGATTTTACATTCTGATTTTTTAAAAATATGTTAAAATTATTCATGTGGTAGAAATATGCCTCTAATATAGTATGCATATGATGAAACTAATCTTTTATAAAGATTGTCTATAAAACATAAAGTAACAACAGCAAAACCCCAGGGGACTTGGCTACATATGTGTGTTTGTCTGTGTTCTGTATACACGTTGCTTTGTGTTTGGAGGTCTCTTAGTTTGTATTCTAAATGTATTAAAAAAATAAATTTATAGTACCTCCATCAGTTTTCTCCAGATAAAGTTCAACAAAGATGTTAGGTTTAACTTTAGGTACATTTTACTGTAAGCTTCAATTATATACTTGCAAAATTACAAAGCCCTTGCACTAGGATTTGAACTTTGATTTTGACAGAATTGAGGCCAGTAAATTCTTGTGGTTGTTAATTGTTTTGTATGCAACTGCTGAGCTCACTGTTGGGATACCAGCAGTGCCATACACCTTTCTGAGTTCTTATTCTATGGAATTTTTTCCATCATGTTACAGTATTTATGTGCTGCTGTGGTTCCTGTCTGGTTGGAGTTTAAGAAGCATTCAGTGCTCATGTACTTACTGTTACTGAAGACAATGTTTAGATTAACTTTACTGGAAATAATACAGTTAAACTAACAATGAAAATTTCAAAAGATGTCATCCTTTAAACACTTTAATAGAAAGCTTTCCATAACAGTTGTGTTGGCCAGGTTTTCATAGCTGGTATAGTTAAAGAGTATTTTTCACATGTAGAAAGAGCCAAAGAGACAATATTTGGATAAAAAACAAACTTGAGTACCTAAAAGCATGAAGAACCCGAAGAAGGGGCTATTGCAGTGAAATGCACTTACCTGTTAAACGATTTGCTATGAAATTGTGTCCCTTGTGTTCTTTGTTAAAGGACCTTAGTAGCACAAAGCTGAAGCCTTTTGAGGCTTTTTCTTTTGCTATGACCAGTAACAATTCCCTGTAGAAATAGTATGTATTTGTGGCAGATATAGAATGATCTGTATTGGTCTATAGAATTGTTAATTGACATATTGGATCGAAGGCTCTGTTTAAAATCTATTGTATTTAAAAGGCACTGCAACTTCTGGGATGACCACATCTGCTCAAAGTCATATTAAACTGATGGAACTGGAAGCAGAATATGACTACATATCTGGCATCATAATTGATGACACGAATATCTCCTTAGTGCTGTTATTGATGCCTGTCAGTAGATCTTACACAAGTTGTGTGTCTGTTTGTATCTGTAATTTCATGGCAGGTTTTCCTTTTGCTTCTATCCCTAAACCATTTAGGGCTAAAATGCATTTTCCTTTATTTTAGGAAGTATGATTTCTGATCCCAGTTGGGAACTCTAGGTTCTACTGTTGTAGGTATGATTTGTTTTTGATTCACTACTACACTAGCTGTGCAAAAGGCACTTTGTTCCCCATGCTGTATAAAATAATAGCAGATCACACAGGGAATTTGTGAATTACTGAGTCTTTTGTATTCTGATACAGTATTCTACAGAGCATACATTTTGTGAAACTAAAAAATAACATGTGCTGTTGTTCCTTTGATTTGGTCTTTTTTTCTTCTGAGCTCTGAACTGACCTTTTTAGTTAAGAAAACTGAAGTTTCTTTTTTAGCATCTCATGGACACAAAATACCATAATCTATACTGATCTTAGAGACTTTTCCAATTGTTTGTATGGTTGTGTCTTGTTTACTACTTAATTCAAATTGAATGGTAGAATCTTAATCTTACCAAATCACTGCACAATTGAAGTTTCAGCTCTTCTTTCAGTGTAGTGTTGTGCTTTTTGGTGTCTATTTTTGTGCTGCTGAATTATGTTATCAAAGCTGTTTGTAAAGTAACCATCCTTTTTCTGGCAAGGGGAGATAGATTATTATTGCAAAGTCCAGAACTGTATAAGTAGCCAATACAGGAGATAGTTGGACTTAATAAAAGAATCAGTGAGAGAGGAAGGGAGGAAAATAATTTCCTGGCCTATGGAGTATTAAAAAAACAAAAAGGGATTTTGTTCTGATTCTGGGGAAGGATACCTGCTATTTTCTGTTACTATTTCATGTAGTGAAACTTTATGCTCCATTTTTTTTTATACCTGTGCAAGAGAGCATGTCATTCTCTTAAGTGTCTTGATCCAAGGTAAAGCTTTCTTACTGAATTATTCTTATGGCAGAAGGTTTTCACCTGAGCACAGCACTTAAGTATGACATGGAAATGATATCAGCTCATACTGGCCTCCTGGGCCAGCTTTGCTTTTTAGGATGGGTGTGTACTCAGTTATTGCTGAACAGAGTAGTTTGGGACAGTCTGCATTCCAGTTCATTTACAAGGCCTGTTTGTACAAACTCTAGTTTTTAATTTAGAATCTGAAGAAACAAAAGTATACAGCTATATTTTTAATAGATGTTCCAGTACACTCCCATCCAAGCTAGATGTGAGGTACATAATTTACTGGCTAGAGCTGGTGACTTAAATTCCAGGAGTACATTGAATGCCAGTTCAGGTGGTTTAAGGACAACTCGCATCCTTTTTAAACCATTATCAGCACACAAGATCATAGCAGGAAGGCTCAAGTGAGTTTGTGCAGTCCACATAGTGGAAATTACTTTCAGGAAGATGAATACGTCAGTCTTAAAATTCCTTTGACCTAAATGTCCATCAGTGTTGTTACTATTATTATTTTTAGGCACTGTCTAAAACAGCAGGCTCACAGAACAGCACAGGTCTGTTCCAGTATAGCCATCTATTCTTCACAGGTCACCAAAAACCTGTGGGGACTGACAGATGAAATACTTTGTAATACATTTGCTTCTCCCATGCTTCTCTTGCTTTTCTCTGTGCCACAACCCCCCAGAATTAGTGGGGGTGTTTAGAGGCATAATCTTTGAGCAAGCAAAATAAGAATGTGATTGCTTGGCTGGTTTTGTTTCTTTTGTTTGCTTTTTTTTAAACTGAGACAGATGCACTCATTGACATGATTTTTTCATAGAAAAGCCTACATCAGCAAGCCATGCTGAAGGTCAAATATGGGTGTTTTTGCAAAATACATATATTTCATAGCAAATGGACTGGGGGACCCTGGCCCAGATCCTTGGCCTCCCAAAGTCGCTGGTTAGTCCAGCTTAAAGTTTGCTGGTGAATATGCCAACACCCCACCCAGGGACACCAAAACTGGGGCAGACACAGACTCCCCCCACAACTGGCACCAGGCACACAGTGACCCATGGTGCTGCTCCAGCGGTGCTGAGCTCCTTACTTGTCTCACTTATGCTGTGTCCCTGACAGCTGGTTTTTGGAACAGATGCTGTTCCTACCCCAGTGGCTGGGGAAGTTCAAGACCCCTGCTGGCTCCAGTAGCTGACACGGGGACTCCACTCACTCCGGTCACTGGCATCACTGGTCTCACCACAGGAGCTGGCACTAAATTCCCCTCATGCACACAGTGGCTCAACAAGTAGCTGGCACTGAGTGCTTGCAGCATGTTTCACAGGGGACCGAGAGATTCTTAAGATTTCATAAGAAGAAAGACCAGACTGGCCCCTCTTACACCTCTTTCAGCCTACCCTCTTTGTTCTCCTCGGCTCCCCCTTCCCCTCTGCGTCCCCCACTCTATGCATGTGTACAGCTCCATCAATTCCTCCACCCCTCGCAGTCCAGTCCCCTGATATCAGTTCCAAAGTCCAGGCTGATCTTCCTGGAAGTGGCACCTGTGGTTTCTTGATAATCCATCAGTTAGTGTGAATGGTGAGGTTAGTTTTTTTTCGTCGTTTCTGTGTTTGTTTTGACAAGTCTGTGTCTCAGTGTATTTTGTTTCTGCTTTCCCCCTTTTTCCCTTAGTTTTCTCACTGCCGGGTCCCCAGTCAGATAACCTTGCTGGAATAAACTTCACACTCTCACATGCCCTTATCAACTGATGTGACTGACCAGGTTTGGTTCTCATCACGGCCTCCCTTATGACATCAGTCAGGTTTTTATCCCCTTTCTTGTTCACGTTTCCTCTTTTTCTTATTATCCCTGTTGCATTGGAAAAGGTGCTTGAGTAGATTCCCTTAAAGGAGTAGACACTCTCCTTCCACATACTCCTACAGGTAACTGCGCCATATAACATGTCCTGCGATTCCGGTCCCACGTTTGTCCTAACCTGGGGACTTAGTTGAAGAGGTCACATTTCATTCCTATGGTAATGAATGCACTTAGGATTGTTTGCACAGTTTTCATCCTGATTCCTGGACGAGAGACAACCAAAAGGAACATAAAGACTGGAAGCTTGCAAGTTCTTTGGAGTGGATTTTTTTAATTTTTAAGGGCCCACTTGGATGTACAGAAATAGGAGAGTATTTGCAATAAGGAAGAGAAAAATTGCAGTGTAATGAAGAGACGGTGTAAGTATGGGGAAAGGATAAAGAAAATAAATTCTACCCATTATGACAGTATCGGTTCCATGGAATACCATAAAATGAGTTTCTCTTCCTTGTGTGCTTTGAGCTGTTAAGGGTTTGATACTGCTGTCATGTTAAGGATGGCAAACCAGCTGGTCCTGGATGTTTGCACACTTATTTGCAGACATTTGAAGATTAATTTACTGCTACTACTTTTAGATTCTTTTGCAAAAGGGATTGCAATTCCACTGCTAGAAACGAGTCTGAAGCTATGCTCTTCTCAGCTATTGACTTTAACTAGAAATGCCATTAATGTCTGTATTTATATTTTGTATGCCTATTGCCTTAGAATGTATTTTATGGTTTTTGTTTGTTTGTTTGTTTGTTTTGAGGTGGGTTTTTGTTTTATTTTTTGTTTGTTTGGGTTTTTTGTTCATTTTTGTTGGGTTGGTTGGTTGGTTTTTGGTTTGTTTGTTTGTTTGTTTGTTTCAGTATTTTCCTTCCTAGAAAAGCATTTTTTTTTTTTGCAAGAGGGATAAAAGACGAACAAGAAAGGATAAATGTATTAGCATTTGGGGAAGCTGCTTAGTCCATGTGCTGAGAGTGCCCTTATCAGGAAGGCAGGTAGGGGAATGACATTGTTTCCTATCTGAAGCCAAGAGCAGTTAGATCCATTTCCTGTTTCAGTCTTCTAGCCAATAAATGCCAAATTTAAGTTAAAGGGAATGAAATCATACTGATATCAAAAGGAACAACCTTAAATATTTCTTCTCTTTACTCAGGTAAAGATCTCAACTGATACGGTTTTCTCCCCTTTGACTAATAAATCAATGTAATATATAAACTAATACAGGTGGTATCTGACTCATGTCCTAGTTTCATGAACAATATAAGGCAACATAAGGCTTTAGCCTGTTCACGTCCCTCTTTCTGTTCCCATGCTTTGCTTGCATTCAAGTTGTCATAAAGTGAAACAGATGAAAGATCTAGATTGTTGTTAAAAAATAATTTGGAGTGGGAATATGCTAATGCAGTTTACCGTATTAAGTGATGTGTTTGGTTACAGACCTGGTGGTGATCAAGTAACTAGTATATGTAATTTTTTTTCTAGTCATTATCTACCTTTGAGCTGGTGAAAGTTGTCCAAGAAAGTAATCCCAACTGAGAACAGTGGCTGCAAATTAGGCTTTCAAAGGATGATTGGATATTGGATACACTGTGTTATTATCTATGTATTAACTAGAGGGATTACTTTTAAAAGACTTGTTTCTATAAAAGGACTGGCTGACACAAATACTTTCATCACAGATTTTGTTTTAACACAGCTCTTGAGAATACTGTGTCCCTGACAAAGCTGTATCAGCTAGTAACTGGATGTATATGAGAGCGACTTAATAGCAGCTCCAGACTGATTTTTTAAATAATTTTGATTTTTATTTTTAGTATAAGAAATATGACCCAAAGCAATGGGATAAGGACAACAGATAGAAGTAGTGGGGAGTGGAGGGGGGGGGGGGGAAAGATCAATGTGAGAAAAATGGTTACATAAGTGAAATGGTGCATATGTGTGCATGTACACTGCAGCTAGGGAGTGGATGCAAGAAATAGAGAGAACAAAAATATTACTGCTTTAAATTTGTCCTTTAAAAATTGTAAGCTCAGTTTTCACTCTGATTATCTTCCTGAATTTTTGGCAATATTTATGTATTGCCAGTGGCACAGAGTATTGGATGGAGAGTCAGGGGACCTGTAGTCAAATTTTCATGTCTTTTGGCACTTTGTGATGAGAGCAGACTTACTGAAGTGATACACAAATGACACAGAACTGTCAGAAATGACAGAAATAACTACAGCACCTCTTCTGAGTGCTGTTGTAAGGAGCATGGGGATAGCAAAGTATTGCTGTCTCCTGTAAACATAACTGGCTGGCTTCTCCTGGGGCTTCCTGAAATGTCCCCCCACCAGTGACATTGCATACATCTTGTCTTTGCATTTCTTCCATGTCAAGTGTGTGGTATCAAATTTACTGTACTTAATCAATCACTCTAGTGTGACAAAAAGAGCAAAAATGCTAAGTTTTATCTTAACAAATCAGAGGAAACTGATATTGCTCTAAATTGTCTGCTCTATGAAGCAATTGATTTCTGGAAATGAACTGTCTTCTGTTGTGTGCATATATTAGTTATTGCAATAGATCTCCATTTTTCTTGGCCTTTAGCTGCTGTGGTGATAAATATGTCTTATTTCCAGTGTCAGAATATAAACCTGCTCTGTTTCTTTGTAAAAAACAGGTTTCTATCAAGCTTGCTCATAAAGTGGTGAAATTCGGAAAGTTTTCCTTTGATGCACAGAATCCTTCATTGAACAGAATTCAATACTATTTATGAGAACTGCATTCAGGAAGACAATACAGTTCTCTTTATAATAACAACTATTCATTAAACAGAAAGCTCTGAGTGGAAGAGATGTGCCTAACAGAGCTTCTAGCTATCTGTGCACTTCAGCTGTTTCTGGGCTGGAATCTATGTAGTGCTTCATCACAGATGGACAGCCTGTGGACAAAAATACACAATTTACCACTGCAGAATAACTGTGGGGGAATTGGTAAGGCGGTATATAATTAATGTTGGATTTGATCCAGTATACTTTTCCCTTAGTAGAGAAGATCAAGATTTTTAATGACAGTCTTGCTTTTAAGATTGGTTTATGATTCAGCAAACTGTGGAATATTGAGTAAAATTAGAATTGTACCATAGCACAGACTGAGAGAGAAGTCCATCTACTGTACTACTGGCTCCACATCCTCACAGGGAAATATTCTAAAATGATGGTTTTTTCTAAAATAAAAATTAAATGCTAATTCTTTTCAGTTTGAGAAATATGAAGAGCGCGGCTGTAAAATGTGATAGGAAAAAAAAATCAACATGAAGAACTGATTTGAATGTTCCCCTGGGAATGTTGTGGTTTTTAATATTTCAGAAATGGGTTTGCTTAGCCCTGAGGGAAAGGGATTGGAAGAGCATGATAGACATGAGTATGCACAAAGACTCTATGTTCAGTATTAAGGGGGAAGAAATAGGTCACTGTATATTAGATAGCTAATTTGGTCTCCTTTAAAGCCACAAGAGGTAGAAAGTCCTGAGCTGCAACTGGGAAGAGTGGATACTGTTTTCTGAGGGACAGGGCAAATAAGCAATGTAGATCTTAAGTTTCCTTGCTTTGTAAGCTCTTGGTATACACAAAACCACCTGTTGATTCATGCTTTATTGCTGAGCTGATGCTGCCTTATTGGAAAAAGTGCCATTTTATGCAGCAGCTATAATTATTCATGTGCCAATGCTGAGCTACCTATGATTTAAAGAAAACATTTTTAATGCATAACGCTATATGGAAGGAAAGAATTTTTGTTGTTGTTTTTTGGTTTGGGGTTTTTTGTTTTGGTTTTGTTTTGTAATTTATTACACATTATGCTAAAGAATGGTCCATCCCAGCATCCAGAAGGTCATGCAAAAGTGGCAAGATGTCTTCATGGATGAATAAGGAACTTCTGACTGAACTCAGACATCCAAAGGAAGCACACGAGAAGTGGCAGTGTGGAAAGGTGACCTGGGAAGAATAAAGTGTCTTGAGTGTGCACAGACAGGGTGAGGAAAGCCAAAAACTAAATGCAGTGAGGGATTTGAGGGCATCAGATGGGCATCTAGAGGTATATCAGTAACAAACAAACCAAAACCAAACCAATTAGGGAAGCAGTGGGCCTGTTACTGAATGGAACAGGTGACCTGGTGACAAAGAACAGGGCAAAGGCTGAGATACTCAATGCCTCAATGGTAAGATCTGCCATCAGGATTCCCAAGTCTCTGAGACAAGAGGCATGGTCTGGCACAGTGAGCACTTTTTCTCAGTAGAACTGGATCAGGTGGCTGGTGTAGGGACTTGTGGCTGGCATGTTGTGATGGACATTTGTTGCCTCTGCAGGAGGTACAGGCAGGGCAGGCGAGGCAGGGGTAGTGCTGTATGCAAGGGAGGGGTTGGATTGTGCAGTGCTCATGGTTGGTGATGACATGGTTGGTGGCCTCTGGGTAAGGATGAAGGGGAAAGCAACTAAAGCAAATGTCGTTGTGGGAGTCTACTATTGACCACCCAGCCAGGACAGCAACAATGATGAATTATTTAATAAGGAATTGAGGGATATCTCTAGATCAGCTGCCCTTGTCCTTTTGGGTGATTTTAACTTCCCCAGATGTCATCTGGTTAGTATCATGCAGTGAACAAAAACAGTTCCAGGAAACTGCTGAAGGACATTGAAGATAACTTCTTGGTACAGGTACTAAGGGAGATGACTAGGATAGGTGCCCTCCTAGCTTTGCTGTTTGTGAACGGTGAGGGTTTCATGGGTGAAGTGGTGATCGGTGGCTGTCTTGATCACAGTGACCATGAAGTAGCTGAGTTTCAAATCGTTGGTGATAGGAGAAAAAGCACCAGTAAAACTTTGGCCCTGGGTATGGGAAGAGCAGACTTTGGGCTGCTGAAGGAGCTAGTTAGTATGGACCCCTGGGAATCTGCTTTTAAAAGTATTGGGGTCCATGAATGCTGGTCACTTTTTAAGAGCCTTCTCTTAAGAGCACAGGAGCAGGGAATTCCAAAGTAAGGGAAGTTCAGCAAGCAGGGCAGACAGCTGCCTTGGCTGGGCAGGGTTCTTCTTACAGAATTTAGGCAAAAGAAAAGCGTACAGGCACTGGAAGCAAGAAGAGGTGACACAGGAGGACTCCAGAGATCCTGTTTGACACTGCAGGGAGAAAACTTATGCAGTCAAAGCTTGACTAGAGTTCAAGCTGGCCTGCACTACGAAGGACAACAAAAAAAGGCTTTTAAAAGTATGTTAACAGCAAAAGCAGAATCAAAGATAACACTGGTCTGTTGGTTGACAGGGTCAGTTGCCTTGCAAATAAGGACGTAGACAAAGCAGAGGCATTTAATGCCTTCTTTGTCTCTGTCTTTAACAGCAATGATGGGCCCTGGGACCCCAGGAGCCCTGTGTTGGAAGACCATGACTGAGGAGATGATAAAACTCTCAGCTGCCCCGAACTTGTTCAAGAGTGGCTGTTCCAGCTGTATGCACATAAATCTATGGGGCCTGATGAGATTTGTCCAAGGATACTGAAGGAGCTGGCCAATGTCATCGGAGGCCCCCTTTGCATTATTTTTCAATGGTCTTGGGAGTCTGGAGAGGTCCCAGTCAACTGGAAGCTGGCAATATTTCAAAGAGGGTAAGCAGGAAGACCCTGGTAATTACAGGCCTGCCAGTGTCACTTCAGTGCCTGGTAAAACTATGGAGAAGGTTGTTCTGAGACACGATGCACTCATTGATTATAGTCAGTACAGGTTCACAAGGGGAAAGTCCTGCTTAACCAACTTAATTTTATTTCATGAAAAAGGTCACCCATCTAGTTGACCAAGCCAGTAAATGTGGTGTTTTGGGATTTTACCAAGCTTTTGATACTATTCTCACAATATCCTTCTGAATCAACTACCCAGCAGACAGCTAGACAAGTCTATTACACTTTGGGTAAATGGTGTTACATCAGTCTGGCAGCCCTGGGATTTCCCAGGGCTCAATTTTACAGACAGTGCTCTTCAATAGTTTTTATAAACTATCAGGACATGGGAATCAAATGTGCTATAAGTAAGTTTGTCAGTGAGGAGCTGTGGACTCCCTTGAGGGTAAAGAGGCCCTGCAGAAAGATCTGGGTAGACTGGAAAGCTGGGCAATTACCAACTGTATGAAATTTATCTAGACCAAGTGCTGGATTCTCCATCTGGGACACAGTAATCCTGGTTATTCATAAAAATTGAGGGACGAGAAACTAGGGAGCAGCATTGTGGAAAGGGATCTGGGGGACCCTGGCAAGTCAAATATGAACGAACCAACAGTGTGTACTGGCAGCCAGGAGGGCCAACTGTGTCCTGGGGTGCATCAGGCACAGCATCGGCAGCCAGTTGAGGGAGGTGATTTTCTCGCTCTGCTCTGTTCTGGTACAGCCTCATCTCGAGTCCTGTGTGCAGTTTTGGGCACCACAATATAAGGAGAACATAAAGCTATTGAAGTGTGTCCAGATGAGGGTGACCAAGACGGTGAAAGGTCTCAAAGGCAAGACTTAGGAGGAATTGGCTGAGGTCACCTTGGTTTGTTCAGTTTAGAGAAGAGAAGACTGAGGGGTGACCTCACCACAGTCTACAACTTCCTGAATGGAAGCTGTGGAGGGGGAGGAGCTGATCTACTCTCTGGTGACCAGCAACAAGGAAATGCAATGAAGCTGCACCAGGGTAAATTCAGATTAAAAATTAGGAAAATGTTCTTCATTGAGAAGGTGGTCGGTCACTGAAACAGGGTCCCAAAGGAACTGCTCATGGCACCGAGCCTGTCAGAGTTCAAGGAGCATCTGGATGATGCTCTTAATTGTATGGTTTAGTTTTTAGGTAGTGCTGTGGGGAGCAGGGATTTGGACTTGATGATCCTTATGGATCCCTTTCAACTTGAGATATTCTATGATTCTAAGTCTATGGAACCTGATGGGATGCATCCCTGAGAAGTGAGGGAGGGAGCTGGCCAGCGTCATTGCAAAGCAACTTGCAATGCGAAGGAGTGTTTCTGGTAGGTTTGAGGAAGACGATTCTTCCCTTCTACTCAGTACTCGATCACATCTGGAGTGTTTTATGCAGTTCTGGGTTTCCCAGTATGAGACATGGATGTATTTGAGTGAATCCAGAGAACAGCCACTGAAATGATTAAGAGATTGAAACATCTGAGGAGAGACGGAGAGAACTGTGACTATTTAGCCTCAAGAAAGGAAGGCTTGTGGAGTAATTTTATGAATGTATATAAATACTTGGTTGGAGAATATAAAGAAGACAAAGCTAGTCTCTTCTTAGTACTGCAAAGTGAAAGGACAAGAGGCAATGGGCACAAATTAAAAAACAGGAAATTCCACCTAAATATAACAAAACAATGTTTTTACTGTGTACATGGCCAAGCACTAGAACAGGTTGCCCATTGAGGTTGTGGAGTCTCCATCTTTGGAGATTTTCAAAATCCAGTTGGACAAGGCCCTGAACAACCTGCTTCTAGCTGACTCTGCTATGAACAAGGGTTGGAATAGATGACAGCCAGATTAACTCCATAATTAAACACTGATTTTTAGAAAAGTCTTGCTTTTTTTTTTTTTTTTTTCAGTGTAGCACAATCATACTGCACTGTAGGTGACGTGAGCATGAACTCAATGTGTATTTCCTTTACTCTGGCAAGTGAGATGACTTCAGAGCTGGAAAAGATGGAAGACCTCCAGTTTCCTAGCTGTCACTTAATACAATTTGCATTTTAATGTAAATTTCTGGTAAAATTTACCATAAATCTGTAAATTTCATAAATATATGATTCCGGTTTCTGTAGCTTTTCCTCTGATCCTTGAGCATAAAGAAGGAAAGCACGATTTGGAATGTTACTATGAAGTTCCCTCAGGGTGGTGCAATTTCATAGGCAATTAAAAGCTGCATTAGTGTGGAAAGACAAAATAGGCCTCTAACAGCCTAAATGCAGAAGGAAATGACCCCTTGCATCCCAGCAGTATGATGGCTTTCCAGACTGAAATAAACACACGTCACCCTAAATAAACTGTGAAATACAGCCTGTTTTATTTAAAGGGTGGTGGTTTTATTTTTATATTGCACTTGGCATTTCCTGACTTAAGTGCTGCAAGCTGTCTTCTGCCTACCATGTTTCTGTTTGTAGTTCTGGCATTTGTATAACCCAGTGGTAGAAACTGTCATCCAGTTTCTAACTCATTGTACATTAAACGTAGCAGTCAGAAAGATCCTACCTCCAGACAATATGTTTTGCACCCCAGTGTTTTTCAAAATCTCCTGCTTTTAGTCTTTGAAGAAAATCAAGTGAGTTTATGCCTAGATTTTATAGAAGAAAATTTTGGACCCATATGAAAGGGTTTAATTCTTTATTCCATTTAGCACTGTAATTTAGGCCTGTGTTAAGAAGTAGATTCATGCCCAACCTTTATTCTCGGGCTATTTTTTCCCTTTGCAGTTAGCACCGTAGTCTCTGACATCACTGTATATGAGTTTACTGCTTTTCAATCCACTTACTTCAGGAGAGATCTATGGTAATGGATTTGATTCTGGCTATTCATGAAGAACAAACTATGACTGCTGAAGTCTATCAGCCTCTCTGCCATCATCAGCTATGAAATGGAGTGCATATAAAGGTATATGATCAGAAACTGCTGAATGATATCACAGCAGTACAGGAGTGCAATAGAATCCATAGCTTTTTGCTCTGAGAGAGAACAAAACCAGAGAGCAATAGCCTATTTCTAGCTGGCTCTGTAAGGCTATACTCCAAAGTATCCACAGATATATGTAAAAATCGCATTAGCTGTCTAGACAAGACCTAGAAAACTTCATTGACCAGCTCTTCTACTATTGCTTAGTAGACCCCAAAACTTTCTTACAGAAACTTGAAAGTCCAAACTGCCTCATACTAAATGATAAGGAAGAAAATTGAATGAGTTGTTGCAACAAGATACCTAAGCAATCCTCAGTTTTCAGATAAATTCCCTGGGGCCTTAATACATTAATGCTACCACTAAGTCTGCAAATGCTACTTCAGTGAGCTTTTTTCCCCATGCATGTGGCAAATCCCCTGCTGTTATGAAACTTTCTATATGCTGTCTTCAGTTTCTCCACAAGCTTCTGAACTGTGTCTAGTACCTTGTGGCTGACAGTGTGCCTTCATTTCTCTGAAAGAATCTTGGAAAATTGTCCACACATTTAAAAGAAATGTAATTCCATCTTTTACCCGCTATTTTACTCACACAGCAAAAGGTTAAATATAAAAGCCTGAGTTAAGTCAGTATTTGCAGAGTATTATAGCTATTCAACATGCTGATGATTTCATGATAACTACCTGTGTGCCTATTTTAGCCCACAGTACATATGAGGCAGATGCTGTGGTAAGCAAGTTTCAAATATTTGTTCTTTTTATTGAGCATGAATGTGAGCAGTAACTGTCGAGTGACACTTTAATGTACTGTAAATCCACACTCGAGCTTGCCTTGTGGAAACTTGTATAAGTCTACAGTCTAAGAATCATAATAATATGTGAAGAAATGTTTCCTATTGCAGAAGCTATCCCAGTTAAACTCACATAATGAACCTGATGTTTAATAACTGTTTTAAGCGATTACTTGTAGTGCTTTGTAAGTAGTTTTACCAGGCATACATGTGTGTCTTTATTCAGCAGACTACCTGCAGGTTGTCTTCACATTCCCTTTTATAGCTGCAAGATTTGCTTTTTTACCAATGCTCTAGTATTGTAGCTTACTTTAAGGAGATAAGCCTGAAGGATTACAGGCTGTTCACAAAAGATGGGTTGGGAAGGCAAGTAGAAGCTCTTATTTACTGTGAAAAGGAGTGCCTTGGGTGAATGGACCTTTACTTTGGGACAGTTATTGAACCTGTGGACAACATTGGTAAGGATCCAAGAACAGACCACTGCAGTCGAGGTCTTAGATGTGTCTGCAACCAGATTGATCAAGAACCGAATGAAGCCTTCTTCAGACACCAAGCCCTAAGAATTATTTTGCAGTTGGGATGGTACAGTGATGAGAACTATGTTGAAGTTTTTTCTCTTCCTAGAGGGAATACTCAGAAAACCTGATCCCAGAAGCAGGTACTTTTCAAAACATACTTTAGGCTAAGTGAAATCTTTGAACCGAATGTGAACTAATTCTGTCTTCCCATCACCACCTTCTGTAAGTTGAAGTCAGATAGTCTGAGATGACAAGATGGGAAAGATCCTAGATGGTCCATTTGGACTGGTCGCCACCTTAAGATCTTGCTGTCGATGAGCGTTCCTGCGCCCTTCCAAACTCTCCTGCCCTGTGCCGTTTAAGTTACCCACACCCTTAATCTGGAGAGCCATCGTGCATGTAGTCCTGACTGCAAGAGGGACCAGGGAAGACTGAGACTCTTCAAGTTTCCCTGGCTCTCTGGTCTCGCCGAGGGCGAGTTTCTCTCGCCCAAGGTGAGGTGAGGCCGGGCGGGGCAACCGCGCTCTGGCTGCAGGTAGGGAGGAGGGAGGGAAAGGCCGGGACGGCCGGCCCGCCCCCGGGGCGCAGCCCGCCTCGCCCAATTATGTCACCCGTGCTCAAAACAAAGTTAGAGAAGTGGTTTCAGCTTTTCCGCGGTCTCACTTCCAGCCCGGGGAGAGCCGGCCCGTCGAGCGCACCGGGCGGGGGCCTGCAGGAGGCGGCGGCAGGTGAGTCTGGGGGCGGCACCGCGGGACAGAGGAGTCGGGGCAGGAAGACGGGGAGGTGCATGCACTGCCGGACCGTTCTCCCGGCGCAGCTGCCGCCGGGAAGGCACTCGCGGCTGCTGTTTCACCCTGCGCTGCAGAGCCCCGGTGTCCCAAAAGTGCCGAGCTCTGTCGCAAGCTGCTCTTCGAGCGCGGGGTGTTCGCAAGGGCACATCGCCCCAGCGGGACTGGGCAGGGGCTGGGCAGGCTCAGAGCAGCCGGCACGGGACACGTCCTGTCCCGCTGCCGCCCCCGGGAGCGCAGCAGAGCTGGGGCTGCTCGGGAGGGTGGCAGGAACGGAGGGGCGGGCATGCAGAGCCTAGGGGGCACTGGGCGCTGCCCAGGCCCTGCCCTTAGCTCTCCCTCAGCTCGCTCTCAGGCTGGAAGGCAGCAGGGAAGGTATCTGGATGCACCGGGGTGGCTGCCGAACAGGCTGGTGCTGCCCCCGCATCGCCTGCTGCCAGCGCGAACGCCCGCACGGCGCCGCATCCAACTCTGCCGTGCTCCCTCCTCGGAGCAGCGCCGGCACCGACGGGGGGCGAGGGCTGGCGTGGGGAGTGACAGCTGAGTGCGGAGGGTGCGAGCTGTCGTGACTCCTCCCACACAGGGAATGTTTCGTAAAGGTGGTGCCTAAAAGTGCTGTTGACTGATGGTGGCTGTGTTTGCAGTTCTGCCTGCCTTATGTAACTTCGTGCTGAGGCTGACTGTCGCTGTCACAGAGAAATCCCTTTATGGTCTGGTCACCTCAGGAGCTGCCCCGCTGATTTTCACTTCGCAGCAGATACAGGGAAGATACTTGAGTTTGTGGCTGGTGGCTGCCTTCAGGCCCACCAAATACTTGGTGAAGATGAAGGCACTGCTGCTCCTGATGGTTGTAAAAATGATTCCTGTATCCCCCTGCAGTAGTTGTGTCACTCTTACACCGCTGTTAGTACTTGTGTGGTACCTGATTTAGTTTTCTGTCTTTCTTGATCGTAAAGGCCTATGATGACTGTAAATGACAGTTATGAAAGAAACTTTCTGCTATCAGGATAATAGATTTCTTAATATACACCAGTAGAACAGATTATGAGTGCATGTAGTGAAAATTGGGTAGTGTCACAAGTGGGAGAATTGTGAAATCCCTCTTGAAACTTTGGCTAATTTAACATGCTCTTCTATTTTCTTAGTTGCAATTTACTTAGTTGCAAGGAAAATATGACTCTTCTAGTTTCATATTGGTTTTCAACAGTAGTTTTCAAGCTAGTTTCACTTTTCTTTTTAGAATATGTGAATTATTCTGATGCACAAGCAAAAGTTTATTGGCTGATTGTGGGATGTTCCAAGGACTCAGGTATCTGGTCCCCAAGTTTATCACTATGGACTTGAGTACTATTCAACTCAAAAGGGAATTGTTACACCCAAAAGACTGAAAATTAAATTTCAATCTTCTTTATGCTACATTGTCATCTTTTATGATATCAAGAAAAGAAATTTAGAAGTCAGTGTCTCAAGTACAAAGAGCAGATGTATTTCTGTGAATGGATTAAATAGCAAATGAGATTTAGGGCAATAATAGTTTGCAGAATCCTGGTTTGCCAGCTCTTGGAAACTTGAGTTCACTGCTGCTGAAATGGAGGAGGAGTATTTGGTTCCCTGTGAGACTCCTCTACCCGCCCTTTTCCTCTTATCTTGTGGCAGACTAGAACTGTAAAGAAAGTAGCAGAAATGAATGCACTAAAGAGCATTACCCTGCAAGCTTTTCTTGTGGTTTCTTTATACCACAGGATATATGTGCTGCTTCAAACGGATCTCTCATTTCCTCCTCTTTCTGTTCATTGAGAAATGATATGCTGTCATGCAGTATAAGTATATATGAACGTATAGTTCTAAATGTAAGGAGGGAGTAATATATTTTTAGGGTTTTATTTCTCATGTTAAAAAAAGCAGATTTAATCAGTTTAAGTTTAACCTGATGCAAAACCATAATTAATTCTGCCGTCCATGACTTACCCTGCAGAATTGCCAGGATGTCTGTGTCAAAAAACTGACTGAAACTAAGTTTGAAGACTTTGGAGCTCTTGCCAGACAAAGATCTAACCAGGTCAGGCCAGGAGTTTTCAGTCTGAATTGATTTATTGTTTCTAAGAGAAAACAAAAACAAAAAATTGGTGATAAATAATTGCCTGCATTTCTTATGTAATTGCCACTGCCCTTTCCTATTCTTCCCCACAATCAGTAAGTTGAATCACCACAGGGGCAGATTAGCAAGGTATAGGATAGCTTACTGGAAATCTTGTCCAATTTGTCTCATTAGTCACTTTCAGATTTATTGTGTATCATGTCCCAGTCTAATTTGACTTCCTTCTCATGCTCTCCTTCTGCTGTGCCTCTGTATTGTGGGTTTATTCTGTTGTGTCCCAGACTACCCCTTGCTTTAATGCCTTATTTTGCCAGACAGAAACAATGATGACGTAGCCATACCTGTTGCACTGGGGGAAGTCACGACACTGCTGAGCCGCGGTCTGGATACGTGCCCCTTGGAAGAGCCTGTGACCTCCAGAGGGCCCTGCCAGACCTGCACTACCATTGCAATAGCCTGTTTTTCCTCACTACTCATCCTATTCCTTAGTCTCATGGAGGGGGTGTCAAGGAAACTTCCATTCATTAAAGATCAGTATTAAATGAAGGCAGGGATCGCACAAAATTGCCAGAATAACTTTTTGACTAGTTGACTCACAGAGAATGAGGAAGCTATATTTCTCCTTGAAAGCAGTGGTGAATTAAAATCCAATTAAGAATCTGTAACAATGCATTTTTAGTTGTTTGCGTTGTGAGGCTTTTTTGTAAAACTGAACAGGATGAGGAACACCAAGCCTACTAATCAAATATAGATAAGTGGATTTGTTTATATATGTTTCCAAGGCCTTGGAAGCGAGCCACACTGAACAGATAGCATGAAGGTTATCTTGTTCTGCATATAGGAAAATATGACTCTTCTAGTTTCATATTGTACCCTTACTTCTTGCAATAGAAAAACAGTGGACTACCAAATTAAATATTCCTGTGCCTCCCTAGCATGCTCTTGTCCTGTATAAACTGTGCCACTGACTCAGGTGAAGGTGGTTTCCAAGAACAAGTCTGTAGTTTTAGAAATTCTGAAAATTTTGAAAACAATAACTCTTGCAAACCAAGTGCCAAATAACTAAGAAAACACTTGGAATACGTCTCTCGGTCCTCTAGTGCAATCTGTATTAGCTTGGATCCACTAATGTCAGTGGCAGAGTAGACTGAAATTTTCCGCTGACATTTTTTCCATTAAAAATCAATTCTTATTGGAAGAGAATATTTAATTTGCATCTCAGAATCCTTTATATTTGGTTAAAGGTGGAACATTCCTTGAAAACTAGAAATAGAGAGTGAATTTTAGACTTCAAGATAAAATTTTGCTGGTTTTCAGGCAGATAAAAGGTTTTGATTTTTTTTCAGAAGTTACATTTTTAGCAAAGAGTTTTGGAGGAGGCAGAATATTTCAAGATTTTTTTTTGTGAAAATGGTGTATTTTAAAGATGTTCTTGTCAACCACATTTCACCAGCTGAAAGTATCATTTAGCAGTGAGTCATTAGGAAAACCTGAAAGATAAGACAATTAAAAGGGATATATACTGCTTTACTTAAACTTTTTCCATGCGTTTACTTCAGAGGGAGGGGGTCTGTTTCCAATGCAAATAATTTGTCAACAAATGGAACAGCTCATATGAATTGGGAATATATCTTACCAGAACTTCATGTTACACCATTTAATAGTATAATGCTGTTATCAATATAGTTAATTGCATTTAATTTCAGTACTTGGAACAATGCAACACAATAAATCATTCTGAGTCTTTAGGTCTTTTCCAACATAAATGATTCTATGATTCTCTGCAGTCAGATAGTCAGCTCACTTTTGACTTAACCATACTTTGAATGTGTTGATGTGTTGCATATATTGTAAGGTTTTACATCTCCGAACTAAAATTTTATGTTTTAGAAAGAAATCAAAATAATGGTAAAATAGTTCTACATAACTCTATAATAGTTCTGATACAAGTTCTGTAACTGTCTGTCCTGTTTACATGCGAATGTTTATCAAAACTAATGCTGCAGTCACAGACGTTTGCTAGAGTTTTAGCCCATAATACATAACTGGCCAAACTGTATTTGTATGCTGTAACGATTTATTTGTACATTAGAGAGATAGAGACAGAATTTGTGAAGAAAACACACACTCAGATAAACATACACACACCACCATCCTGCTCAGGTATTAGGTAGGTCAGCAGTTTCTTGCAGACTCGAGGTTCTTGCAGCCAGCAGACAGGCAAGGAACAAGAGGGAGAGAGAAGAGCTCCTCTTGGAGTTAATGTCCTTGAATAAGGCAGAAAGAACCAGTGGAGGGAGGGAAGGAGACCATGGATCCTTGAAGCACATAGAGTGCTCTCACAGCTCTGATGATTTTGTGACTATTCTTGCAACAGCGATTTCCATGATGACTGTTGCCCCCAGATTCAGTGTCCTTTTATAAGTAGTTTGCATTTCCAGACAGTTCTTAGCTTTTAATTTCTTAAATACATTAAAAGGGAAGTATCTAAGCAGTGAAGCAAGTGGATAAGATGCATTTCTGCTAAAATCATAACTACTTAAAGTATCCTTACTTCTGAAGGAGCCTAGCAGCACTAAGCAGGTCCATTTAGCTTCACCCTGCCTTTTCAATATGGTTACCTAAGAACTGCTAAAATTTAGGCAATAAAAATCCTGTTAGTTATTTTTCACTAGTGTTTTCATATTGAAGAGCAGGATGGGGAATAAATGAATCTGCCTGCTTCCTTTTCTTGCCTCTGTTACTTTTGGACATCTGAATTTTAATATGTGAATAGTTTTGCTTACTACTTCCATACAGGCCAGCGAGCAGGCAGGCAGGCAACTTTCTTCTTCATCTGTGGGGGAAACTGGCCTTTGGAAGAAGAACATTTTCTTGCCAGCTCTGTGAAAACTAGTTCCTTGGATGGAGATGTGAAAAAAAAAGGTTAATGAGCGCATGTTCACCATTCAGAGAGTTGGGATTCTGCATCATTGTGCACAGGAGTGACATCATTTGGGTTTTTTCCAACATTTGGATTTGTGGATTCATCCAGGGACAAATGCCAAGTGGGCATTAAGTGGTATCTGTTCACAACCTTTGATAACCTGTTTTGGAATCATTAATGCTTTCACTTGAATAATATTTTCTGGTTTTCTCCTGTTTCACAGTTAATATTGTGGAGACTCTGCTTCAGATATATGACCTGGATTTTTTTTCCTTCTTCTTTAGTTTTAGTTTGTTTTGTTTTTAATAAATGAGTAATCTTCTGAAAAGAAGAAATCTCATTTATATGATTGTGATGTATGTATAACAAACAATATCTTCTCCCGGGTCTCTTCCCTCCTTGATTTCTACTAACCTCCCTTACCTTGAAATAAATTGAATTATATTGGAAAATATAAAAATAAGTGGAAATAAATTGGAAGTAATCTTAAAGAAACCTAAAACATTATTGTAGTATAAGCTTGCAGATGTCAAAGTAGGTGATACTAATGGTTCCCCTAATCTTTAAAAGCTATTCAGATCTGGTTGGAGAGTTTCAATTAAGCCTGATTGTAAACAGAATTTGGTTCTCCCACAGAAATTTACTCACAGGAAAGGAATTTTGACATAACTAAAAAGTTTTTCCTTTTGTAGGCCAGTGAATGTAGGATTCCTCTGTTGTCTGCCTTTGCTACTCCCCTGAAATTATTTTCATGACACATTTCTTTCAGACTATCTTCTTGTGGTCCCTCATAGGAACTGCAGCCAGCCTCAGATCTCTTCCTCCACAGTTAAACTCCCCATACCCACTCCATGGTGCACTATGTCCTGAGATGGAGAACCATGGGAGGTGGTGTACATCATGACAGAAGTGAATTCAGGCTGTGTGGAAGAGGTTTTGATGATACGCTTCACTGCCTTTCTGACTTGCATGTTTTTATTTGAAAAGTCAAAATTGGAGGAATGAACATCCCATTTTTTTTCATCTAGTTCTGTCTAGGTGTTCATATGGTTAGGTCAAGCTTTATAATGCTTCCATGAGACTTAAAGGGTAATTGTCTTAGTCAAAGTTAAGAAAAAACAGATATTTTCTTAAGCACACAACTTAAGAATCTCTGCTGGTTGTTTTAAATGTGGGGCCTGAATTTTTACTTTGAATGGTCTTTTAAGATCTTTAAAAATGGCTAAAAGTAACATTGAGGTCCAGTGCTATCTTCATCTTTCTCAAGGAATTCCCACCTCTGCCATTATTTGCAGATTTGTGTTTGGTTCTGTTCTTCCATGATGGCAGTTGCACTGCCTTTGTAGCCTTTTGCAATTCAGTGCCTTATTTTCTTTATCCTTGGGTGAATTTTCATGTCTAGCTTGTCTGCCAGGTTACAGCAAGAGTTTTACTTCTTGTGTATTGTGTTATGTGCATAGGGAGCATTTTTCTCCAATCCTGTATCTAACAAATTTCTGTGTACTTAAGCGTGTTTATATATGGTGCTCTCCTTGGTCTCTGCAGTCTCATTCCTCTGTCATTCTCTGTAGGACCTACTTTTTTTTTTAATTTTTATTGCCTTGATGGACCACTTGACCTTAATTGAACTAAATCAATTAAAATTTTCCTAATTAAATTGAAAGAATTCAACAGGGTTACTGTCTAACTGGATGAACACTTGTTTAAACACAAGGCAAAACAGAATGACTTCTTTCGGCAGGCTTGTGCTAACATAAAATACTTGTGGTGATACATTTTAGCTTTAGGAGCTTTTCAGCATAATGCTGAAAGATAACTGACTCTGACACTAAGTTAGTTCTGAAGATGTCCCTGTTGGTGTGTAAGCGTACTACACAGCAGCTACAGGTTATTTTAGCAATGACAATTTGATTGTAGGAAAATATATTTCTTGTAGAAAAAGTATGCAATCTAATTTTTATTTTCCAGTGTTCATAAAACATAAATGTTATCTCTTTTGTATAAATCCAAGGTGACCTCAGTATTAAGTAAGCTTACTACATTTTTCTGTGGATGATATGTTTGGAAGTGTGCTGCAGAAAGTTTTTACCTGTAGACAGTTGCTGAAAAAAATATTTTACTGATGCCTAAAATCTCAGAGACATGAATGCAGGTAAAACAGCTCTACGTTTTTAACTGTCACAGTTAAGGAGACTGGGGCTGTCATGAGTCATGACTTAGGAAATCTGTGGCTTGGCGTTGTTCTGTACCTCTAGAGTTTGGTGATTTACAGTAGGCCTGACTGGAAATGATGAAAATGTCATTTAAAATATTAACAGTGACCTGCCTTTTGCAGACCTGTCCAAAATTACCTCATGATTAATCTACAAAAACCTCATAAAGCCCACATCCTTGTTTACTATTTGGAGCGATGTTTGTTTGCATCAGGTCGTGGTATGACCTATTTTGCATAGTGAAGTGTGTAGCTAAAAGAATGGAAATCAAAGGTCTTAATAGGATTGATTTTGTAAGCCATTTGTTTTTTAAAGGAGATGGATGAGTGAATGGAACTACCTATGTTATTTAAAACTGGCCTTGAAATAATTACATTGCTGATTCAGTCATGTGGGACAAATTGCAGTTTTAATCTTTCGTGTTGTTACCAGCATTTGCAAAGTATCAGGACACTGTAGGAATTACGATGAACTCTGCCAGCTTTAGAAGCTGCCATAAGGATATAAGGATTTTTGCATATGCTCTAATTTAATTTTCTGCTGTACTGAAGACGCTCTCTGTGTAGCAAGTTTTTATGGTGTGTTTAAAAGGTGGGGCAACTTGTAAGAAGGCGAGGCTCTCATGATGCACGTAATTTTATTTTGTGGTATGAAAGTATTAAGCATGGTGATGTTTGCTGAACTGTACTGTTTGTTAAATGCAAATAACTCTATCAAACTGTATAGACTGCCTTTTTGTTCCACTGTTTTTAATCTGCTTTTGTACTTCTGTTTTTTCACATGCAGTTGGCTATCTATCTTGCACAGTTTTTCCTTTTTATTTTTCTTATGGAAGTCTAATGGACTGTGCAGAGACCACAGGCACTAGCAAACTTACTATTATGATTCACTGGGCCTGCAGTTGTGGCCTTTTGAGAAATTGTTGAGATGTGAAAAAGAAAA
Organism: Pseudopipra pipra; assembly: GCF_036250125.1. Classification (NCBI taxonomy): domain Eukaryota; kingdom Metazoa; phylum Chordata; class Aves; order Passeriformes; family Pipridae; genus Pseudopipra; species Pseudopipra pipra. The sequence continues at coordinate 29,358,495 of NC_087550.1, read as the reverse complement.
TCTCCAATACATTTGGAATCTGTGCCAGATCTTGTCAAGACCATTATTAGGCTGCACTTGTCCTGTTGATTTATTGTATATTTAAACCTGTCTTTTAGTGTCACTGCAAAGCTGAAACCAATGGCCTGGTTTTGATTACCTCATACGCTGGTGTCAGCCAGGAGTGAGCTGTATTGGCGTAAGTGAAGTTCAGGTGTGTAAAAGCAGTGTGAAAAGAGAATCTCATCTAGACTGTTATACCACTGTAGTCTGAATGTGGTTTTCTGTGGTGTTTCCGTCTGATCCACTTGTGGATGGCTATACAGAGTGAGAGCAAAGATTCATCTAGCTCTTCTACTGTTTTTAAGACTGTCTATTATTGGAAATGTCATGAAGTCATTAAGAAACTGGGCAGTTATGGAGTGATCTTTTCCTTTGTGTATCTTCCCAGCTGCTGAAGGCTCGTCAGACTTTATGAGCTAGAAATTCTTCTCATAAGAGAAAGAATACAGCTGTTCAGGCAGCTGTAATAGCCAAAAGCCCTTTCTTATGTGTGACCAGTATTTCCTGTGACAGCATTTTCTAGCCCTGTTCATTATCCAGGGCCTCCTTAGTTGCTGGCATGGGTGCTCTGATAGGCTCCCGTGCCTTTTGGGGGTCACCCTGTGCAGTGTGTTGGGTGCAGGTAGGGGCAGGGGCTTGGTTTAAATAGCTGGTCTTGGGGTTTATAGAACATCCCTGCCTGCTGTACATTATAATTGAAGCATTCTGAGGAGGAGTTTCCTAAGGCAGAATGGCATTGGATGTAGCCATTCCTTGGCTTCTTTCAGAGTTTTTTCTTCTCTTGCTTGTAACTCTGCTTTAGGAAGGATTTTGACATCTGAGTTCTTTGGCTATTAAGCCACAATTGTTTCAGCTTCAGCGAGTATTTGAGGAACAGTCCTGGGATGATGATTGTAAAAGAGAGGAGGGAGAGAGAGGAAAATTCCCTATGTTTGCAGATTTTTGTCACATGGTTTCAGGGGAGGCGAGTGATTTGCTTGTCAAAGTCCTAGTTTGATTTGAAGTCAATGTCCTGTTTACGGTGCATTTATACTTACATGCAATATGGGAAATCCAACTGCCTGACCCTTAGCTATCAGAGAAATTGCTTTGTCATGGGAAGCCACTGCAAGCTCTAAGTGTGACATCTATGAAGTTCTTGGAAGATGCTGTGTTTTAAACACTACCAGGTTTGAACTTAAGCATAAAATAAAACAGGCTCAGGCTGAATTGCTCTGTCTATGTGAGCCTTTTCTCCTTAAGAAACTTCATAGACAAACCTAAGGTCTCGTTTCCTCAGATTCTTCCTTCGCATCCGTGCAATGCCAAGGCCTGTACTCTGAAGACAGTGTACATTTCAGATTTAAACAATTCTCAGTGGCCTCTGTTGGAGCTGTTCCAAATTGTGCATGGATCAGAATCAGGCTGTATTCCTTTATAATAGTTAAATGCCTTACAAAATACTTAAATCTGTTAAAAATTATCAGACAAATTTGTGGCTACTTTAGGTAGACCTACTTAGAAAAGCAGAAACACAAATTTAAGAGGCAGATAATGAGTCAAGTTTTTGCATGTTATCTGAGAGCTGCTAACTGTACACATGTTCTCAGCCTGTCACAAATACACAGTACTACAGTGAAACAGTCTATCTCCTACTTGGTTTACCCACATGATAATAAGTTAAAATCATACAGGGAAATCTTTGCACCACGTTCACTAGCAATTATTTCTCCTTCACAGCTGAAAGTCAAGGTCCTAAGTAATAAGGATGAATCTAAGAAAATATTTCAGAATTCCATAATACATTATCTTTCCCTTAATTTTACTTATTTGATTTAAACACCATGATCCATCATTTTCCTTCAGACATCAGTTACCTTCCATTTTATAGCTGTCATATGACTGTGTTCCAAAACACTAGATGCAAATTATGATATATGATGTTAAGATGATGAGAGTCAAAAGAATACCAGTTTAATACTTGTAGTGGCTTTAAATTATTTTTGTATTTACCCACATTTCTCGTGTTTTCTTGTTCATATTGATTGGTGTCCATATTTCTTGCCAAACTGGCTGATTTTGCTTTGAGATTCCATTTCGGAGCTAGTTTTGTCTTCCCTCAGACTGCCCCCTCCTCATTCATCATCGCATTTGCAGTGTCTTTAGTGCAGCCCATCAAGGGTAGACATTTTCAAAAAGCTTTTTTTATTTTTAAGCTTTAGTGCCTAATTAAATAGGTGGTTGCTAAGAGATTGTGGAAAACATCATTAAGAGGGTCTGATTTGCTTTTTTCCTTACCTTCCATGCAGATCAGAATTTATGAGTAAATGGGATAGCAGCATCCCAAAATATTCCTGAGCTGAGATTGTGACAATGGACAGAATACAACGAGACTGTGCCAGTCCTGTGCCACCAGGAGATGCAGAGAGGGGCAGGACTGGAGAACAAGACCCAGAACTAACTGTGTTGGGAAAAGCACAAGAGTTCTTTCAGATTTGTGATCTGGAAGGCAAAGGCTTCGTCACTCGTCAAGACATGCAGGTAAAACAAAATTGGTTATGTGAAATGCAGAATGAGAGAAGCTCTTAATGCCCTTAACGAGTTGAGAGGGATTAATTTAGAGTTAAAAGTGTTAACACCCTCCTCATAACTTTAAACAGATACATGGAATTTAAAATAATATATTTGAAGTCTTACATAATGCCTAAATTTTTTTTCCAGTTAAAGCAACAAAAAAGTGGAAAATCAAAGTAAATGAAGTTTAAAATTTCCCCGGGAATTTAATTCCATTCTCATTGAAAAAACTGAAACACCAGTAAATTCATTACTTTGCAATTTGCCACAATGTCATGAATGTATTCAGTCCATCAATTTTATCCTTCTGTTTTTTCAGTAAAATTGTGTAAATAAAGTCTTTCACTTTGGTTTCATTGCCCAACAATGGTGAACTCTCAGCTGGATCACATATAAATGTAGGAAGTATAGAGGAACAGTATTTTTAGCATTATTCAGTATTTGCAGTAACCTTACCTATTTGTGTTTAATTTGTTTGAGGGCCCAAAATCAGATTTGCTGAAAATGTTGACAAAAAAAGGAACTATATATAACAAAATCTTTTGAAAATGTGATTGGATGCATATTGCAGAACTGATAAGATGATTTGAACCAGTATGTGGCAGAAAACAAGTATAAACTCATGCATGACATGCAAATCATAATTTAATTGTGTTAATCCATTTCTACTTCACTACTTACGGATGAAATAGAATTGGGGAGTGAGAGCAAAATGAATTAATTGCAAACAACTATCAAAGCACGTAAATGTAAAATTTACAAACCTTCCATGTCCTCAGAAACAAAGATGTGTCTGTATATAGGAAACAATTTTAACTACCTAGAAAGAGCAAAAACCTAAGTAAAAAAAAAAAAAAGACAACCAAAAGCAAAAAAACCCAAAAATCTAAGTAAACTGCTCAGTTTACTAGCTCTCAAGAGGTTTCTGTGGTTTCTGTGCAGTTTTGTGTTGCTGAGTTTCCGGATGACCTTTATTAATTATCCAAAGTCAAAAAAAGAGGGGGGTGCCAATTCTTGCTGTACTGTAGGCTTTACCAATCTACATTATCTCAGTGAAGTAACTGAACACAAACAAATATATTGCCAGTGGTAATTTTTGGTAAAACTAGACCTACAGAGAATTTAATAGATTATAATTTTGTTGTCTTTCCAAAAACTGAATGGCATATATTTTTACCTAATGGAAGACCATATATGTGTATAAAAAGTTTTAATGCCTGTTTTCTCAAGGAACGTAAAATTGTTTATTTCTGTTTGATTCTGGATTTTATACTTAGAGTGCTGATAAATTTATACTTCAGGTTCTAAAGATGCAATAGAAAAAGGATTGCGAAGAACAACTAAAGTACATTTCTTCTATTTCATCATGAGTGCTTGTTTACTTTATCTGACAACTTCAGTATATATGTAAGTGTATGTAAGTTCATTTAAATGCAAAAATGAAGGTGCTCAGGACACTTGAGATGGTGTTTCTTTATACTTACTTTTGTTTCCTGTACTTGTCATGATGTTTTCTCCCTATAGCGAAGACATAAATCAATAAAGTAAATCAATTTTTTCTTTAAAAGGTACTAATTGTTGATCATATTTACATTATGCTGTTAGGTAGTTCTGTGCTGCTTACCATTAATGAAGCTTTGCTTCAAATATAGGATGGTAACATTAGGCGTTTCAGTCTTCAGTCATGTGATACAAGCATGATTTTCAACAGAGAGTGCTGAGTATCTGATATCCAGTTAATTTCAATGGAACAAATTTTGCAAAGTTTTCTAATGTACCTGTAATATGGTAATTATACTAAAGATTTACTTCTCCCAGATTATATCATGCTGTTTATTGTGAGACTATGTTAATACTAATTTTTTTTTAAATTTTTTCATTCCATTTCAAAATAGCAAATGTACTCAACTTTCAAACAAACAAGAGGTTTTCTGAAATTGCAAGAAAGCATATTCCACCTGAGACTTGAAACCACAGCTTCGTCCTTTGGGTCTTGAGGTTGTAATGAATAAAGAGAATTAATGTTGTAGAGTGTGTATAGCAGAACTGAGTTCAGATTTTGCCCTTAGCTATTTGACCTCTGTCTTTTTATTTAGCAGAGTAAAAGCTTGGTATTTTCAGAGAATTAAGCATAGATGTCATGAAAGCACAGAGCACATTTGGTGGCAATGCAGATAGTTTCTTTTGAAGCTCCAATGGTATCTCTGAATGTTTTATTTCTTTTTCTTTTAAAATATTCGAGAGCCTCATATTCAAAGGATTTTACAGTAAACCTGAAATGAGCAGATAAACAAAACCACAATTATGAGACCAATAACATTTTCTTTTCCCAACAACAAAAAAATTTAATTATTTTATTTAGAATAAAAACAAGAGGTTGGGAAAACATTGACTTAATCTTAGTAACAATGTGTGGCCTAATTCATCAAAGTCTGTAAATTATCCACAGGAAATTTAATGGAGCATTCCTCAAAATCTCCTACTTTCATATACTTTCCCAAGAAAATAGAAGTAATTGTGGTGGTTTCTATTGCAAAATTAGTGTAATTCACATCAGAATTTGAATACTGCATTAGGGCAGTCCAGCTATATTTGGAGAAGCATGTATTTGTCAGTCAGGTTTGCAGCAAGACCCACAAGCCATTGTACTGGAATAGCAAGTGGGTCTGTGTGGATGGCATGGTCAGACAAGGACAACCAGCTTTCAAGAAGTGCTTCTTCAGCAGATCCCAAAGACCTGGCAGTAGGGGTACAGTTTCTGGTTTTTTAAGTGTAAAAAGAGTAATTTGTCTGAAGCACCTCCTCCCTCATCAGTGCAGTGTGGGCTGTAAGACTTTTACAACAGAAGCTCATTTTTAAAAGTTTCCCTTTAGATCTAAGAGATTAAAATCCAAAGCTTTGGGAAGACGGCCGTGTTTAAGTAAGAAACTGGTGACCAGATATATTGCTGATGAAGTAAATTTTCTTTGTTTTTTCGGAAGCAGGCAGCAATTCACAATTAATCCTGCTCAGAAATCCCTTTTTGGCTGTTCTAGATAGTTCTGTCCTTTAGAAACTGTTGATTTCATTTCTCAAGACCGTCTTGGAATTCCTTTTACTGCTCTTCCTTCAGCTCATACAGTCCGTTGCAGCCTTCATTGCAGCCAGGGAGATCCTGGTTAATGCACTCAGCCAGTTCTTACTTGCCTATATGGCTTAGTATATTGAATAGTCATTTCTATTGTACCTGGATTGAAGGAGAAACTTTCTTTGGCCCTAACTGCCTTCCCCACAGTGGAACAGCTTTAACAGTTTTAATCTGATGAACTTTATCAGCCGACTAGCTTGCAATTTTAGTATGTTTTATATACAACAGCAGTTTGAGGGGGGAGGATTAAAAGCTTAACTAATAAAGTAGAGGACTTCACCGGTGTGTCTTTATACTGCTTTTCAAGCTGGTGTTTTAATCTTCCTATTGCTGTCTCCCACTGGAAATCCTTGCTGTTGTAGTTGTTTGCCATTCCAGTTCCTCCTATTTCTGGGAATCTGTCTACACTGTCAGAAGAATTGGAGTAAACCCATTAGGATCAGTTTTACAAATTTTTTCTTTTTTCTTTTATGCCTGTCTCAAGATTATCAGGGGAAAAAAATGTAGTTTTGTGGAGATGGTTTCATGAAGTTATGTCTTCTTTTGTGTCAGCATGCTGTATTTCAGAAGTAGAGAGTCATAAACTACATTTAACTCGTTACAGGATCAGAAGGTCCTTGGTCTTTGGACCATGCAGCTTTCTTAGCTTTGTTTTATTTATTTGTTTGTTTATGCAGTTATTTTCAAAATTACATATTTTGAAGCAGCTTTAGTTAGGACAGTATATCCTCTATAATGTAGTCATCTGGTGAGTCTGTTGCTTGACCTCATGATGTGGAAGGAACTAGGCATACATTTCTGCTGCCAAGATTGTCCACTAGCCACCAGGATGCTGAGTCTGTACCTTAAGTTCTTCCTCTTCCCTGTGTGATTGGAATTTGTGTCACAGGGAGCGTGTTCTCACTTCTTTGTCATCATGGACTCATAAAGGTAAATAAAGAAGTTATTGAAGCAAATGTCCCTCAGTTGATCTTGTTTAATGTGTTTGGATTTTCACTCTGGGAAACAAAGGACCTATCCTTCTGTATTATGGATGTTCTGTAGAATCTAGTCTTCCTCTTATTCTGGAGTAATGGATGAAGTTGCTGTATGTTTTATCATTTCAGAGACTGCATCCTGAGTTACCTCTTAGCCTGGAAGAGCTTGAGAAAGTTTTTGTTACATTGGATGCTGATGGCAATGGCTCACTTACTCCAAAGGAGTTCATCACAGGACTCAGTGAGTTTTGGAAAGCATGTCTCCTGTATTGAGCTTCATTCGTGTTCTGTACTCTTCACATCAGTAAAGAAGCATTTTGTCTTAACAGGAGGAGGGGGGAAATCTTGTGTTTTATTTCAATCAGGTCATAAGACCTGGAAGATAATTAAGATTGTCTTTAAGATTAATGTAAGACAATGTTAAAAATGTGTGAATACCACTGTCCTTAGAGCTATGGAAATGCTTTCTACAACAAATTAATTCAAGTAATGTTAATTTATTTCAAAACAAAATAGGATGAGGCACTTATTACTGCATAATAGGAGCTAATAAGTTCTTTGTAATTGCCTGTTTTGCAACAGCACTCTTACTGTCATGTTGTCTGTGTTTGTTTTCTCCCCAGCTGTGACATTCCAGATAAGATGACAATGTTAGGGAGACTGTTTTCGATTGTTTATGCAAAATCAATTTTGTGTTTAAATTTTAGCATTTTCTCTAGAAAATGGAATGTCTTCTATATATGAATCGAAACATTAAATCTCAATTTAAATACTATGTATTTATACTATTTATTTATAGTATTTATATAATACCTTAATTTTTGCTTTCAGATCACCAGTGGTTTGACATCTTAATTCTCTCATGTCCCACCTCTTCCATTGTAGAGCTAGATCAAGTATCTTAATAGACTATGGTTTAATCTGAAAATTGCCATTATTTAAAAATGAAATAATGTATTACTGCTTTACTTTTCACAAGTAAATTACGTATTTCTTCAGTTAAATGAAAATTATTTTCATAAGTATTTCCTGCAAAACCAAAACTGTTTATTTAGTGAGGTTGTAAGTGGCTCCCATCTCCAGCAGCTCCAGATCCTGAAGATTGCTTCTGCTCAACTGCTGGAGCCCAGTCCAGAGAACAAGGAGGATGTGGCCACTGCTCTCCTGTTTGCAGATTCAACTGGCAGTGAAGTTAAATGTGTATCCCAGAGGCACCCACACTTGCACACACACAAGCACACAAAGGACATGGACACAGCACCTATGTATAGGATTCACAAAAGACAGATAGACAGTGTAAAGTATGGTACATTTTAACCTTCTACACAACATTCACAGGTATTTTCCAGGCTAGGTAGTCTAGCTACATTTGGCTGGGTGATGATGTTGGTATTCCTAGCAGAAGCAGTAGCTGTACTAGATATAGGCTGCTATAGAAAGCTAGAGCATGGAGAAAGCAGAGTAGTGTCTGGATAAAACTTGTACTGCACCAATTATTATGGGAGAATCCTGTTCATATTTGTAAATGGTGATAAATCTGAAATTTACTGTAGCCTTTCTTTGCAACATATTCTATTCTGTTGTCAACATTCTCTGCTTGGTGCTGGAGAAAAAATGCAAGATGGAGTTAATAAGACCATAAAACCACACCAGTATTTCTGTTTCCTTGTGTCTATGGTAACTTCTGTACTGGTGTTTAGAATATAACAAAAAATCCTCTGCATACCCCCTTTGCCTAGATTCCTTAAAAATTTTGACTTGCAAATATTCAAATAAAATAACTGTGACATTTAGAACTTGATGGAATGTATCTGGTCTGCCTCAGCCGAGCACAAGTGTATTGATTATTTATGTGGGAATTTCACTTCTGCATCCTCACTGTACAACTACTGTTAATAAAATATAGCTTTCTGTATGAAATTTATATAGGAATTTGAAGTGTGCCTTTGGTCATGCATTAAAAAGAATGTTATATTTTATTTGATGTACGTTTTATCAATTTTATCAATTTTATAACCAATGCTATGGTTATTTTAGATTCCAAACATCTATTTAAACATATCAAAAAATGTGGCCACTAATTTATGAAGTGCTTTTTACTACAATTTATGTCTTTTTTTTTTGTATGGAGATAAGAATTTTTTCATTAGGTTTGTGAATTTTGAATTATTTACTGAAGGTTAAACATTAAAGTGGGCACAAAGTCAGCCACAGAACTCGAGATCCTCTTGCCATACCTCATCCTCATTATACTCTGCCTGTAAACAAGTGTAGGTGTTTCCCTCACAAATTGTACTTACTGTAAAATTTGATCTTTAGTATATTTAGTATTACATTGCTTCTTATAGTTGAGTTCTGAAAATGCTAATATGTGTAATTTCTAATTCTTAGGCCAGTTTCTTTTGGAGCAGATTGCTTTGAAAAATGACATGATGCAGCAATCAGGTGAAACAGCCTGCCCAGTTATATGCGAAGAGACCATGGGTGATGATGAGGATGAAGAATTCCAGTTCTCCAATCTGATGGATCGGCTTGGAGCTAAAAAGGTTTTGAATGAGTGAGTCTTTGCAGCAATAGTAATCAATTGTATGATTTTTTGTAATTAATCTCTGGGTTTGAGTTTAATTGAATCCAAGGTAAATAACAAGAACCAAGACTGCTCAGTAACACAGTGATTCTTAAAAATATTAATTTTCTTGGTTGTCAGATAAAGTACCAAAATTTCCAAGAGCAAAACTATTGTACTACAAGCATATGAAACTTGTTTTTCTGCCATATGAAAGCTAAACTACTTTATGTCGTGGGTTTTGAACATAATTAGCATATAATCCACAGATGCCACTGATTTTCAATCAAACAATGCATGATGACTGGGTTTTTTTGGCAAGACCTGTGTTTAAAGTGCACCAGTTAACCATAGGAAAGGAAGTTTTCTCCTGTTTTTCTGCCTTTTCTCCCCTTCATGCATAATTGCATGTTGTGATTATTCTGATAACACTATCTCTTCCAGGGCCAGAATGGCTCACTCTGAAACATGGAACATAAAACCTGCACTAGGATCTTTTTGTGTGTAGGCCTGACATTCTTTGTTCAACCACAAGGAATGTTCTAGAACAAAAAAAAGCATGGAGCAAAAATGGGAGAATCTGCACAGATGGTAGGAATATTTAAGAAATACATCAGTGATTCTTACCATTAAATTAAAGTGCTCCTCAGTCCTTCTCTTCACCTGATTGCCTGTTATGAGTAACAGTTGGTTGTCAGTCATCCTGAAAGGCTTTCATTTTGAAGAGATTTTCATCACCCACTTTTTCTATCCTTATCCTCAATTTGTCCTTTAAATATAGCACTCTTTGCTGGCTAGGTTCAGGTTTACAATGCACATGAAAGAGAGTGAGTCAAGAATAAACAAACAAAAAAGTTGTTCAGGAGAATATAGGCAAAGTATTAGGAAACTCATCGTCATTCACGGTAGAGCATCTTTTTTCCAGTATCTGCTGAACGTATTTGGAAACAAAACATTATCTTGGTAAGTCTTTTAATTGAAATTGCAAGATGTTTTATTCTGATTTTTGTAGCAGACTCACAGTAGAATCAAAATATGTTGAAAATGGAAGAAGTCAGTACAAACACAATTTCTTAACATGTCTAAGTAACTTACGAGGAAGGGGTTTTGATTAGCTTTTGCACTGCTTCCTTCACCGTAGATTCATGAAAACCTCTTTACTTCTAATAGAAGTGATGGGATGGCACACTGAATCTCATTGTATCTCTCCTTTCTTATCCATTCCTGTTCAGATGAAGTGTCTGGCAGGGCACCCACTAAACAAGCAGATCCTGTGATAATCTACAGCCATTAATGACCGCACATTATGATGCATTTTTTTGAATAAACACAGTTTCCGTCATTTCCCATCAACTTCATCCTTGTCAAATCTGGCACAGTTTAAGTAGCCCTTGTTTTTAATAAGTTGTGTATTCTGACCAGTGATGCCCTTAAGCCTCCATCTACTATGATGCTGTGAACATTTATTGCAACCAGAGAAATGTTCTCTCTTAATGAATCCTTTATGATCTCTACTTTCAGTGAGAGTGATGTGAAGCAACTTTGGTTGCAGCTAAGAAAAGATGAACCTCATTTACTTTCCAATTTTGAAGAGCTCTTGGTCAGAATTTTCTCCCAGCTCCAAGAAGCAGATAATGAGAAGAATGAATTGGAATGCGCTCTAAAAAAGTTAGTACTTCTCTTTGTTAGACCATTTGTGTAGTTTTACAACTATCTTACCTACTGTTTGAACTTCTGAAATAAACAAGGTATTTCGGTGGAGAATGGAGGGCAAGAGTTCCCATTATGTAATATTTTATTAGTCATGAAGAGTACTGGTAAAATTATTTGTAATGCAGAACTGGATGAAATTAGCTTTTCTCTTCCAGTTAACAGACTTTGTTGACTGAAATTCTTTTGCAGATGTCTATTATTGCATTGAAGTTTTAAGACAATATTAAGCAATTCCAATCTAGTTAATCAGTTTGATTCCAGAGGACAGTCAGATTTACCAGTAAATCTGGTAAATTGTCCGTGTGCTTTGAAAACCCTGCGTGCAGAAAAGCTATAAATCTGGATTAACTGGCCAGAGACGTAAGAGGTTTAAGATGTTAAACCAGCATAAAGTACTGATATTAGTTAAAATGTAAGTTAACAAATATATATCTATAAAGCAAGCCTATGAAATGTAGTAAATACTATGTATTTGTTTTCTATGTAAACCTATATGTATATAAACAAATACATAAAATACATATATATATAAATATGTAAGAACTAAAAATTAATAGATCTCCCTTTAATATATAGCTACTCAGGGGAAAAAAGTTGTTATGTGAAATTGAAACAGAATGCAAAATTATGGTTGTAGTTGAAGTTCCAGTGTATTTTTATTGTGAAGTGTCGCTTCTGAATTGCAGAATCTTACAGATTGAGTAATGAAGGTAAATATATTGTTTAACATTTACTTCATTTGTTCAGCACTCTCCTGGCTATTCTGAGAATGTGACAAGGCTTATGAAGAAGAAAAAGACCTAAAACTGTATGGTCATTAAAGACAATTGGTTTATATTGATAGTAGCATTTTCATCTAAGTCTACAAGAGTGGTTTTAGCCTTCGGACAGCTAGTCAGTTGGAAACAGCATACAGAGACTTTTGCTGTCTCTTTTAGACTAGAGATTATTAACTACCATGTGTGGTTAGGGGGTTGTTTTTGTGGTTTTGTTTGGGATTTTTGTGTGTGGTTTTTTGGGAACTGAATGAATAAATTTGTTCCGTTTAATAGCTGTGCTCAGCACAGAGGTGCACAGAGAATGCATTAGCATTATCTTTTCTGGCTGATGTGAAATCTCTACCTTAAAAATGCATTGGATTTTTATACTTTTGTAGTAAAACCAGGTTTTAACTAATTTCTTCTTTTTGTTGATCCCAATAATGCCTCTAATTTCAGCAAATAGATTGTTGTTTTGTTTGTAGTCAATAGCTGGAAGGAGTCGGAGTAGTAATGTTGTCTTTAGTAACAATGGGGATGAATAACTTATTTTCTTTTAAACCATGTACAAATAACAGCAAAGCTCAAGACAAGACCACATAAAGGGGGAAAATTATTTTTTTAATACCCACATACTTACTTGCACTAACATGCATGTATCTGGATAGACCGGCAAGCATTTACTGTGGGGTCACAGAAGATAATGGATGCTGGTTATCGAGGTCTTATAATGTCTCCTGGGTTGTTCTTGATTGTTAACTTTGGAAAGTGAATATGAATAATGTGATCTTTCATCTTTCCTTTCTGCCTCATCTCTGTGAGTCATTAGGCAATAAGGCAGTCTACTCTCAGCCTTTTGTCTCCTTTCCTGGATGTAGGCTGTGCTTTTGTCTTAAGTTGGTCCTTTTTTTCCTATCCTGGATGCCCTGAAAAGCTTCATGTGCTTATGCTGGGATCTTTGTGCTGTGACAATCTATGCTGTCAATCCATGATGTTCTTCTCTATCTGTTTTTTGTCTTTTCTTCTGGAGCTTTCCCACATGTGTATTTTCATTCCTGAACCTGGGGCCCATGATCTAAGAGACTCAGGGATTTCCTCCTGTTCTGGTTCAATACATACAGTACGCTGATGCTGTCCTGTTTGTAGGTCTGGGCAGTAGTGAGGCTGTACATATATTCTCAATACACAAACATGCAAATACACCACACGTGGGAGGATGTGCAGGCTAATCTAGAAAGAAAAAAAATTGTGATTTTTAAATCTAAACAGAATGCGATTCTGTGGATACAATTTTTCTTTGCTAGGATAAGTTAGTTTTGCTTGATTTTCTGGTATTCATATTTATTTTGAAATGATAATTTAAAATTAGATGGCTTCTTAAATTTAGCAGTAGTGATTTTTAAATAATATGGTGATGTATTAAATGAGCAAAAAAGCAGTAGATGACTGTAAGGAAGATAAAAGTCATGCTTACATGATGGGCAGTTATAATTCCAGAGAAAACACTTGGGATTATTGCAGAAAGCTTCCTGGAATCATCAGTTCATGGTGCAGTGGGAGCCCGAAGACCCCAGTAAACTGTTGTGCATTATCAGGGAGGGTACTGAGCACATGACAAAGCAAGTTTTTGCCACTACATGGAATCTTAGTACTGTATGAAGTTCTGTGCAATGCTAGAAGAATATAGTGGGATAAAGAAAAGTACAGAGAATGGCAACTCAGTGGTTAAAAGAATAGAACAGCTATTCTGAGAGAGCTATTTTTAGAAGGTCGGATCTCTTGAATAAGGAGGCTAAGGCAGGAGTGGGATATGACAGACCTTGTTATTCTTCAAATCCCTGGCAGTAGGACCAAGGGGCATTTAGTAAGACTGATAGGAAGTAAGCTTAAAAGAGATGAGAAAGAGCTTTTTCTTATAACAGATAAAATCAACTGCCATTAGCTCTGTCTGCTGCTGTGCTTTGCATTTGAAAGAAAAACCTAGTAAAAACATGGGTTGTGTTTCAAACCAGTTCTCAGCTGAGAAGATAAACAAAAGTATAAAGGGGAAGTGGAAGGAAAACTGTCTTCTCATGGTCTTAGCATGGGACAGTGTCAGAATCGATCTTTGTGGAAGAGGAGAATCAGCATCTCAGAACATTAGTGCACAGTGTGCACAAATCACTGTGGTTTTTTAAGGAGAAAGAACAATTCACATTTCAGCTACATGAATGAGCAGAAATTAAACCCTTGTGAGTCTGTTGATCCTGAACTCTCATCTGAACTTAGTGAACTTGTTACATTCCATCTGCTTTTGTCTCCATCTGTTTGTTTCACAGCATTACTGGAAAAAGATCACATTATCAAATATTGCTGAAGCTACACAATAATGTGTTAAGTAAAACTAGATGGGATGATCCCAGGGAATAGAGATTTTAATCAAAACTTGTTGCATTTTTCACATAACAATGATATACCCTTATGGCTCCAGGGTTTTTCACCTGATTATATGTGGGGAATATTTAACAGCTAATGTGTGGGATTATTTTTTCTGCTGCTAGTTAATTATGTTACTTATTATTGTGTTACACTTTTGATTATAACAGGATATTTTTTATCCCTTTCTGTTTAATTTGATCAGAATGGTAAGTCATGAATAAAATGGTTGGGGAGTATTCAGCCTGCAGAAATGGCATGTGCTTATGTGCCAGACCAACTAAAAAGATTCCTACATCCAGCAGTGCCTCCTGGATGTAGTCTGGATGCTGCTGCCATATCCTTTGCTTCCAAACACATAAGAGGAAAGAAGTCACTCAATCAGCAGCTTAATAATACGGTACTAAAGTTATTCTCCCTGTCACACAGAAGCAAAGAAAATCTTTATGATTCCCATGGAAACACTGACTGCTGTGCAATGTGTTCTGTCTATGCAAAGTTACAGGATTTTTCAGTACATAGTCTATCTAGCCCTGGTCAAAGTGACATTATACTGCACAAATACAGTGGATATATGATCTTAGCATCTCTGCCATACCTTTCTAAGTAATTTTTATTTCTTTATGAATTTGTGTTAATTTTATTCCATTGATGAGTGCTAATTTCTTATGAAGCATTTTCGTATTTTGAAGAAAATAAAATTTAAGATCAGAACACAACCCATCTTTACACTATAAGGGGAGTCAGGCAGCAAAAAGGGCTTCTGGATTTTCTGGCACCCTCTATTTGAAGTGGTGCAGTCAGATGAAGAGGTCCTTGTCTGGGCTGCTTTTCTCACCTGGTCAGAGTTTTAAAAAGTCTAAGTGACAGCCATCGTTTTCCTCAAATTCGTATAGCTTGACATTTGTTTATTGCTGCTGCAAATCCTGAAAAAATGTCTCCCCTCAAATTTTTTCCTGTGACTGAAAATGCAAGCTGGCAGTGTCAACTGTTCTGTTGTTTGAAAGAGGAAAGGAAAGACTTGTTTCTGGTTTTGCTCACTCTTCTTAGCTTAGGTAAATTTTTTTAAGTGTGTTTTCAATTTGCTTTGCTCTAACTGAGAAAAGAACCAGGCTTTCAATAAGTGAAAACAGAAAATGTAGAGCATTGAGGAAAAAGAAAAAAAGATACCCTGATTACAAAATTAATGTTGGGGTTTTTCTTTCTACTGTATATATTTTGTCTTGCTCTTACTGATGTGAATACCCATGGAGATTATGTACAGATTGCTCAGGTAACATCTATGGCAGGAAGATTATGGGGGAATATACAGTAATGTCATATAAAGACCCTATGAATCTCTATTAATAATCTTTCTAGGATAATAATCTCTTTCTAGGATGTCCCCTGAGTTTGATACATAGTGATTTTTGCTTTTCAGTTTCTGGATTAATGAAAATATAATATAGTAGAATAGAACAGTAGCAGGGCAAAGCAGATGTCTTGTTCCCTGTCAACAGTTAAATTTTTTCTGCCCAAGCTAAAGCCTCTGTTCAATGTAATTCTTCATGTATAAAACTGCAGTGATATTAATTGCAAAATTCTATTGGGGAAAAAAGTGAACTTTGTTGGTACTTCTTTTTTCCTACAGTCACATACACTTGTGCACAGTGTATTTATTTCTATTCCTCATCTGGGCTTTTCAAATTTGTTTCAGCAAAACTGTCAGAGAGGCAGTAAGGCAGCTTTCAAGAAGGTCTTTCAAGAATTCTGTTCTAGCTAACAGATATGATAGAAGTACCTCATTCAGTGCTCTTGAGTGGGGAATAATGCAGTTCCAGAGTAAAAAGAAATGGAAGTTACAGTGAAAATAATTTTAATTGGTGAACTTAGGCTCTGATATTCTTAGTATTGTCTGTTCCTTATATGTAAGATTTAGTACTCATTATAACTGCATAACAAACAGGTGCTTTGTGTGGAAACATCAGATATGTAGCTTTATATGAGCTTTTGAACTGTTGAAGCTTTCCTTCCACAAGAGAAAAAAAAAATTAATCTGTGAACTTTGCTGCACAAAAATTCCTATTTCCTTGACACTAGAACATTTGTTGGAGTCCTGTGTTAAGGCAGAAATGTGGAGCTCAGTTCATAATGTGAGCCATGACTTGAAGTAATGCTACTAAGATCCAGTCATTATACTTTTATCTCTTGTTAGGAAAATTGCTGCTTATGCTGAAGAAATTCAACATCTCTATGAGGAAATGGAACAGCAAATCAAAAAGGAGAAAGAGCAGTTTCTGTTGAAAGTGAGTGTCTCTTTGTTATTGTGGGCATGGATTCTGCTCCCCCTTTCAGTGGTTTCATACTCATTCTGGGTGTCAAAGCCCACAAAATGCGTTTCACAACAAAATGAGAAAAAGCATCTTTTCCCTCACAGTTACTTTTGTACTGATCCAGTCTCTGCAGCTTCAAACTAAGTGACTTGTTGGATGAGAGGAACATTGATGTCCTGTACTCAGTGGTTGGCATACAGTAGCAGCTGGCATTCTTTTGGAAATCACTTAATTTACAAACATTGTATCACTGGTGTTGCTATAGTTTCAACTTCTGGTCACAATTACAAAAAATGCTCTTTGAGGTTGTTCAGAGCACCACCAAACCTGTTGAATTCTATAGTTTCTGCTTTCTGGGAGGAGATAGGATCTCACTGAAGAGCAACAAGAGATGATTCAAGTGATAGTAACTTCTAAAACCACCACAGCTATTTGAAAAATAGCAAATAGGTCAGATCCTTCTGTCATGGCCATGGTGCCTCCAGAACACCTGAAAATGAATTCCCTTTTCTTGCAAAGTCTTCTTTAAATCTCCTCTACTGCATTTGTAGTCTTTTCTTTGGATTTTTCTGTCCTGCTTTTTCTTGTAAAACAAGGAAACTAACAAGAACTTCCAGTATGCTTCAGGAAAGAGTAATTAGAATCATGGGTGGAAAGGAGCCTGTGGAACTCCTAACTTTCAAGCTAGATCAGGTTGCTCAGAGACTTGTCCAGTTAAGTATTGAGTACTGAAAAGCTGCATTTTTCACAGCTGCTCTGGGTGGCCTGGGACAATCCATCATGAGCTACTGGCTTATGCCTTTTTGTTGTCCTGGCATCAGCCATATAAATGAAAGCAATATAGGGTTTCAGCAACACACAAAATGTTGCCAAAATAGTGGTTATTTTCTCCATTCACAATCAGATATGATATCTAAAACTTCCTTTTTCCCCCTAAATATATCAAGTATTTTATTAGCTTTTATCAGCTGTCTAAGGAGCCATTCTTTTTACTTGCCTCACACACTAATGAATCTGACTCAAATTTTCAAGTTTTTTGCATTCCTAGCTGAGAGCAGATTTTAGCAGTGGGTGAGATGAACTTTTTATATAAAGTTTGTGTATCAGCTGAAGGATAAAATGTATTTGCAACTTTGCCTGACAGCAATTTTGTGGAAAAAATAGTTTATACGCTCTTAATACCCCACAACTGAAGTGGTATTGAACCCCGTAAAACAACAAAGTCTTTTCAGTAAGTAGTGATTGTTGGATCTCCTAATTAGTTGTATATTTGAGGTAAAGCCATTTCTTTCAGGCTTTTTCATTAAAGCTTCCCACTCAAGCTATTTACAGTGTAGTCAACATTCACACTAAGGGTTGCCAGACACTCAAGAAGTATTGTTTCTTGGCATGACTAATTTGGGATCTGGGGGGATCTGGCTGTTAAATTCTTTCTCTAATGCAAAGTCTTACAAAGACTTTACAGCCTGGAGAGATGCATTGATGCCATATAAAGGGGAAATTATAATAGCTTGAATGAAGAGCAGCTCTTGAAGAATACATTTAAAGAAATTGGTAAGATGCAAATAAGTACAAATTGTAGCTATTTACAATACTTAGTACCCTGCTGACTGAAGGTTATACAAAAGGGGCAGTTACTCTGTCTTTCTCGCTTGGATATATATTCTTCCACAGAAGAAGCCAATTATTATGCATTTGATTACCCCATTACATGTACTGCTGAAGGGGAAATGCATGTAAGAACCACTGCTGTCCTGAGGGAATTTTTATTTTTGTTTAGAAGCATTTTCCTGGGGACCTTGGGGAGTAGAAGCCTATTGTGGAGGAATAGCACAGATTCTCAGCTGATGCGTACTGCTGGAACCTGATTTTACTCAGAGGAGGTCTGACAATTTGTGTCAGCTAGGTAGTGTCTGAAGGAGTAATTCCATATATGACTGTGAGTTCCTAGTGATTGCAGGATTTTTAGATAATGGATAGGTTGATGTAATTGCAAAGTGAAAGGCAGATCTTGAAGCCCCAATCACTTGTTTATACCAGTGGAACATCTGTGTCAAGTTGTTGTTAGTGATGGATTTTAAACATGGCAGGTATTGTTTCTTTTTACCTTCAACCTGAGCTGCTGTACTGTATTCTGTATTTCCCATGTCAAACTGGTATCTTGTATCTGAGTTACAGTATGACTCCATAAGATTCCATAATACATTTGTCCAGGTTGTTTCCATTGGTGCATTCTCATCACTTCTCTGTGCCAGCAGTGTCTAGTTCAGGAAAACAAATGTACAGAAATCTATTCACTCTATTGCTGTTTTTTTTTCTCAGTTTGTTTAGCTCTCAGAAGCAGCTCACTGCTACAATCAGTGAACATTAATGCTAATGTATAGGGTATGTGTGGCTGGAAATGAGAGGAGACATTCTGACTTCATTTATTTAGATTGGCTAAGCTCCTAAGGCTCATGCCTAAGATAGAAGACTTTGCCTCCTTTTGTAGACTGGATGCCTACTCATGTGCAATCAGCACATTCCGTAGCAGCTGCATTCTCTGGAGTTGCTGGGCTACACCAGTTTACAGAAGCTCAGAATCTTGATTCATGAGTGATACCATCCCTAAATTGAGTTCTACCCGTATCTCGTTATTTTCACTGTGGAAAGCTTGCCTATTCTTTTCATGCCTGATTCTTTTTCTCCTTCTGCTGATGCAATTGTGCTGTTCTGTTAATCCACTTCCTCTTTGAATTTTTCAGGACACAGAGAGGTTTCAGTCCTACAGTAAGGAGCTGGAGTGCAAGCTGCTGTCAAAGGAACAAGAACTGGAACAATTGGTTCAAAAACAGAAAAGGGTACTAACTGATATCCTTCAGAGTTAAAAAATAGATAACTCCTATTTGTTCATGTGATTTTATTTAGGTACTATTTCAGGTCCCAAAACTCCAACTTGGTGTGATGTAATTCTGCCAAACTGTCACCCTCTGTTGCTTTTGTGTCATGTGCTTAGGAAAAATGTTTGTAGAGTAATTTTCCTTTTATGTGATATAATGAAAAACATGTTTTGGATATTCTCTCCAGGTAGAAGGTTAATTTTATGAAAATGTAGCAGAATTTCACTGTCTTCAATGTGCTAGGAATTGGCTTAATACCCAGACAACTCAAGAGCAGAGAGCAATGATTTGTCTCTTCCAGTGTATACCTTTGCTCCAGACTTGTACCAACCACTCATTTACCTGTTTTGGACAATTCAGAACTATGAACTTGAAATGCTCCCTCCTGAACAAACTGCTCCTGATATATCTCTGTGATAACAGTTTTATAGCAATGCATGGTTCTCTTGCATGGTGACAGCTTGTCAAATTCCCATATTAAAACCCGATGCATTTACTTCTTAAAATGCATGGCCTGCTTGGGGAAGCAGAGTATTTCGGAATGTGTGAACTTCCTTTAAAGTATCTGAAAGGTCAGTGCAGGAAAAACTAGCAATAGGGAAAGGGATTTAAAGGGCTGAAATGGAATGCTGTAAACCCAATTCCCTCTGTAGAATATGATTATAAAATACATATAAAATTTTTTCCTAGCAGCAGTGCTTGGGAGTGCCAATCCTGAGAAGCAGAAGAGGGAAAGGGAAGGAAGAGGAAAAAGAAGTTTGAGGGCAGTTTCCTAGTTGTATGTAGTATTTAGATCCTCTGCTGAGGAATGAATCCAGGTACTGCTGAAGCTGATGGGAAATGTAGAACTGCACTTGAATCAGAGGAGAGACAAACCTCTAGCTTACTATAACTATGCAAGTTAGGGCTATCCTGGGGGGCTGTCACAAGTCAAATGAAGCACGTGATTGGTAAAAGCCGGTGTGGATTTACCAAGGGGAAGTCACACTTGAAAAACCTGTTTGCCTTCTACAAAAAAGTAACCTGCTTAGTTGATGTGGGGCAATCCGTGGACACTACCTGGATTTCTCCAAGGCTTTTGATAAGGTTTCCCACAGCATTCTCCTGGAGAAACTGATGTGTTATGGTCTGGACAAGTGTTCCAGTGGAACACCACAAGTGTTCCATGCGGTGGATGGGGAACTGGCTGACAGGAGGTATTGAGGGGTGATGGTGAATAGCTCTTTTTCACACTGGCAACCTGGTACAAGGGGGGTCCAGCAGGGATTGATACTGGGCCCAAGGCTGCTTAATATTTTCTGAAGTGATCTGGATTATGGCATAAAGTGTACCCTGACAAATTTTGCCAATGATACCAAACTGAATGGGGAAGCGGACACTTTGGAAGAGAGAGCCAACCTTCAGGAAGACCTGCATGGGCTGCAGGAATCTTAAGTTCAACAAACACAAGTGTAATACCTGGGAAAACTTAATCCAGGAGTGCAGAACAGGCTGGTATCTACCTGGCTGGGGAGCCGTGGAAAGGGACCTAGGGCTCCTGGTGGACAACAAGCTCAATATGAGTGAACAGTGTGCTGCTGCAGCAGAGAAAGGCTACCAAGACGCTGGGTTGTATCAACCAACAGGAATTATTCCACTCCACTCAGTGCTTGTCAGATCACACCTGTAATACCATGTTCAGTTTTGGTCCCAGCTATACAAAATAGATGTGGACAGGCTGGAGAGGTTCCAGGGAAGGGTCACAAAGTTGATTAAAGGACTGTGAAGCCTGGCATGTAGGGAAGAGCTGAGAGAACTGGGTTTGTTCAGTCTTGAGAAAAGAAGACTTGGAGAAGGCCGTGCTCCAATATTTAAAGGGGGGCTACAAAAAAGGTGGACATTCCCTTTTTACAAAGAATCACATGGAAAAGATGGGTGATGGGAGACTTTGATTGGACACATGATAAAAATTTTTCACAATGAGAACCATCAGCCTTCGGAATAAACTCCCCGGGGAAGTGGTGGATTTCCCAACATTTGACGCTCTTAAATTCAGCTGGACAGGGTGTTGGGCCATTCTGTGATTCTATGAAGTTTAGCTAATGAGGATATAGGAGCGAACTAAAAGGCCGTTCCATAATTGAAATCAGCTGCCTGATGTTAATTACCCTTGTTTGGTACAATCATGGATCAGAATAAATGTGGTTTTATGCAGACTGTTTACCACATTGCAGCACTATAGTGAAATAATCTATATTTGGAAGATATCTGTGGGGGCACACAGATTGGGGATTTTTAGTCTGAAGCTAACTGCAAAAAAATACAAAAAATTACTTATTATACTTCTGTAATTATTATATAATATTTTCCTTTGTTTTTGCTTTAAAGCTATGTTTAAAACTTAGTTATCAACCAGTAATTCTGTAAAAACCTTTTTGTGTGTTTTTTTCAAGTATGTTTTTTCTAAATTTGGCAAAAACTCACAGAAGCTATTCAAAGGCTTGCACTCAATTTTAAGCCTGGTATAATCAAGCAATACAGGCAACAGTATCAGGAAGTCTTATGAGTATTGTCTACATTGCCATTGTCTACTATTGCCTATCTCAGAGGACATAAAACAATGTCTGTGCTATTTTTATTAGTATTATTTTTAATCTGATTTTATATTTTGCTTTTCTATTCACTGCATTGCTTATTATTGATAATATTACTGTGATTTTTATTTTATTTGTAATTTCTACTATTTATTATTTCCCCTCTCCCTTATGAATTTGCATGAATCACAACAAGGGTGCTTTTGAAGGACAGGATCTTCATACTACCATAAAAATTAAACTATACTGTTTTATTTTTATGGAACAGAAGCTGTGTTAGACTATTGGAATTCACTGTTTCTGATGATGTGACAAGCAGGATAATTTTATTCAGATGTTGATAACAATTGAAACTTTTGTCATTCAAGCAGTTGATTGGCCCATTGTTAATCTAATATGCAGTATTTGATTGTTTGGGGGTTTTTTGCCTCTGATTTATCAACCTAACCTGTTTATTTGAATGCGCTACTCAGTGTAGTCATTGGCAGTGTTTTCTACATGTGTTTTTCTAATTTCTAATGAACTTCTCTAAAGTGACATTCATCTTTATTCAGATCTGGTTTTACAGTACCTTGTCCCTACTCATTTTCTGGTATTACTTTTCATTCACCTGGATATCCATGTGTGCTGTCTAAGGTTTGCCTTCTTGAGAGATCGCTGTCACTTTTGCCTCTTCCTCCAGCATGAAAATATACTTTGATAATTAAATCTGTTCTTGCAGACAGTAATGGTAGCTTGATTGCATTATAACTTCCATGCTTGATTGTATGAGAGAACCTCTTGGGAGTAATACAAATGCTTTTTTCCAAACTTCATTCATAAGTCTTTTTTTTTTTTTTTTTTTAATGCAATGTAATTATTCCTGTGTTGGACATTATTATTAAAAATGTGAAAGGGAACTTCCAAACCAGATGACTTCAGTGTTGTTTCTGCTGACATAGTCAGGGAGATTCTCCCTTATGAGGGTCTCCTGCCTGGCATGACTGGAATATGGGTCTGATTCCATGTTGACTGGCCAAGATTCTTTGTCCAGGCCTTTTTGCTGACTGCCATGATCTTGAATTGTCAGCTTGCACTATATGGCTTAGATAATACACAAGGTATTCTCATCTCTTGTTCCTCAAGGGATGTGTGACGGAATGTCTCAGAAGGAGGCACTGGGGACAGGGGATGTCCAGCCTAACATCTAGGGCACAGAATCTTGTATGAGGGGATGGAAGTAAGTTTGGACCGGTCTGGAAGATTGAGGTGGTATCATTGTAATGCTCCTAGTACATTTTACATCCCTTAAAGAGCATACATAAAATAAAATAAAATAAATCTTTTATGTTTTTAGGTCAGCAATGTCTTCTCTAATACGAACTTTTGCTCTGCCATCTAAATTTGCTTGGTTAGCAAGGGAGAAGCAGGTAGAACTTCTTTATGTACCAGAGACCACTGTCATCTGCTGTTATCTGTTTCAGAGGGAAAGTGTATCTTTCCTTTGATGTACTTTGGAGAGTGAATATAAAAGTGAATAAAAAAGCTCTAATTCAGTTTTTAGACAGACCTCTGAATGACTCTGTGTAGGCCTTGCCTTTGTGGGAAGTGGTGTAAAACAGCACTTGTGAATATCAACTAAGTGCTGCTGATCTGTAGCACCTTTTCTTATGGTTTGTCCTGGTGCATTTTTGAACTGGATGAAATTCAGTCATAGAGTGGAATGGCTTTGTTTTTGTGTAACATAATTGTGTCCGTACAAAAAGCAATGGAAGAGCACTGTATGCGCTTTATTCATATTTTGGCTTTGATAGAAATAGCTTCCCTATTCAACTAACCTCTGAGATTTGAATTGAAAACCTCAAAACCAAGATGCCTTGGTTAGTTATAATACTTTCTGCACTCTTTTCTTCCACCCCAGCTAGAACATCAATGTACAGAACTCCTCAGCGGTAAAGAGGAAACCAAAGTAGAGAACACCAAGCTGAAGCTCACTAACCAGGAGCTGTTGAAAGATCTGGAGAGAACATCTCATGAACTAAGCCTGGCTCAACAACAGTTGGAGGTGCTTCAGAAGGAGGCATCAAGACTACATGAGGAGAAGGAAATGTAAGTCTCCAGCTGCATTAGTTCTAGTGCATTTGCTTAGTGTGCCAGTGAGCCTCTTTCTCAGGGTATTCAATGCAGTGATTTAAGCTTGTGTCATAAGCAGAAACCACCACCCCGTGCAGTTCTAGCCATTTTCCCCCAAGTAATTCAGCATGCTTTCTGCAGCATATCTGCTTTCTGCAGAATCTTTTTCTATGTGTTCAAAATGTCAGTGTTCTTCCCCCTGCCATTTGTTGAAGTTATTTCAAATTAAAAATCAGTTTAGTGTCTTAGCTTTGAAATACCAGTGGGATTCCTTACAGATATTACAGCTGTGGCACATGATGCTCCATCCTACTCAAAGCTAAGTCTATGTGAAACTTGGTTCTCAGAATGCACTCTGTCTATGAGTCACCTAGGATCTACTTTTTTCTTCATCAAAAGTATGACTAGTACATAATTTCTAATCAGGGAGCCTGGCCAGCAAGGTAAAACGTAGCTTATCACAATTCACACAAAGCCTAATAATTTTGGAGGTTCCGGTTCAAATTTATGGATTTCAGATTCTGACTCTGAATTTAAAAAAACACAAAAAACAAAAAGAAATATTTACAATTTGTATTTTGAGGGATAGAAATGACCTTTAAGTGACATATCAACCTACCTATCTTGCCTCCAGCCTTCTGCACAAAGCAGAAGTTATATTACCCTGAAGCTGTAATTGGCAGAAATGTTCACTGAAGTCCATTTTAAATAAATGTTCAGGGATCTGTAAAACCCTCTCACTACCAATGGAGAGCACATGAATGCCAGACATATCTAGCCAGACTCTATGCATTTCAGCAATGAACTGTATAACTCAGAGCTTTTGCTGTTCACCATATTTCAGGGTAGAGCAGAACATGTTCAAATGTCATATTCTTTTTCTCTTAAGCTCTATGCCAAATTCTACTTAGTTATTACATATTTATTTTTTTCTTGAGGGTTTAAATAATGAACTACTTTGATTAATTGTTGTTAAGGAATGGCCACCGTTTTTAGAACACACTGTTTTTAGGTTTGCATGTTTGATGTGTGTTTTGGAAGTAGACAGTAGAAATATTCCTCCTCAAGGTGGTTTGTTTCCTCTTTGAGGCTTCTCTTTTCAGATCCAGAGCAAAGACTATGGAATGATCTGATTTTAAAGCTACAAAGGAAATCTGCCCAGTGGTCAGACTGATGAATAACACTACTGCATTTACAAAGCACTTTGGATTCAATAGTGGTTTATGGAATTAGAGTTCAGCCCTGCTCAACTGCACCTGCAGTGTTGCTTTAAACATCCCTATCAGTCTGGTAAGACCTGAGCTGTTGAAGCAGGTGTAATGTTCAGACAGTGCACAGGAAGAACTTGAGGCTTCACTGAAAGGCAAAAAACCATATAAGGCCAGATACCAAACTGCATTATGTCAAAGTGAATAATGTTAAAAAGGCTGCATAACTGTCAGGAGTTGGAAAGAAATTGTAGGGATTGTAGATGTGTGTGAGCCTGACATATGGTTCCAGCAGCAAGATAAGCTCTAATTTTGCATAAAATATTACCTGCTTTTTAGTGGCCATGAGTGAGAAGTATTTCAGCAGTGTATCTTCTCTGAATGCTCCAAATGCCAGTATCAACATTTATTAAGCTCTCTGGATGAAGAAGTAAAAAAAATACATATCTTTTTAAAAAAGAACCTCTACTCCTTCCTCTGCTAACTCAAACTGCTGTGGTACTTTAGGCCTTGTATTGAATAAATTGTTTTAAAGTGAATAACCATTCATGCAGAATATAACCTACAGGTTTGGAAAAGCTGAAATCTCAAATGTAGATACTCCTAGGGGGAAGCATTTTAGCAGTGTTCTTACCATGGTTAGAACAACTTTTTTCTTTTTGTTACAGGGAGGTGTACCGAGTGACAGAAACCTTACAGAGAGAGAAGTCAGGGCTTCTGAAGCAGCTGGATCTTTTAAGGTAACACAGACCTTACATTCCAAAATTTCTTACATCATTCTAAAGAGGTACATTAAAGGATGACATTATGTTGGAATATGTACTGAGTGTAGGTATCTGGGTGCTGACAGTCTCTATGCCAGAGAGAAGAGCCTGAGGCTGCCCCATGCTGACACACAACACAGGGCACAGCAGAAACATGGTGTTGCTTCTGGGAAAGCCTCTATAGGAATGAGAAGCAAAGCACTTTTGAGAGGGGAGTGAGAAAAAAATGTGTGAGAAAGCCCTTCAGACACCAAAGTCAATGAAGAAAGTGTGGTAGAAGGTGCTCCAGGCACTGGAGCAGAGAGTCCCTGCTAGCCTGACAGAGCCCATACAAGAGCAGGCTCCTGGCAGGAGTTTGGCCCATGTAGAGAAGCCCATGAAGGAACAGATTTTCTGCCAGGAACTGTGGGCCATAGGTGATCCACACTGAAGCTGTCCATTTGTAAAGGACTGCACCCCATGGAGCAGTTTGTGAAGGACTGTAACCCATGTGAGGGAACCCACACTGGAGCAAGAGAACAGTGTGAGGAGGAAGGAGCCACAGAGAGAAGCTGCTATGGACTGACCACAAACCCCACTGTTCCTCATGCCCCTGTGCCAGTCAGGATTGGTAAGGAGGTAGAAGACCTGAGAGTGTAGGAGTGAAGTTGAACCTGAGAAGAAAGGGGGTTGGGGAGAAGGTGATTTTAGTTTTGGCTTTGTTTCTCATCATCCTATAGTTGAGTCTGTTTTGTCTGTAAGGGTAGTTGCTAAGTAGTCTTCTTGTCCTTACCTTGACCCACCAGCTTTTCCATCTTATTTTCTTCCCTTGTCATATTGAGGAAAGGGAGTGAGACAGTGGCTGACTGCATATCTGGCAGCCAGTCAAGGTCAACTTGCCATAGGATAGTGACACAAAAGATAGCAAAAATGGTTACAAAATACTTTTTTATGCTCTTTTCTGGCATATAGTAGAAGGCTGTACACCTGAAAGATATGCTTTGTTTTGGCAATTCAGTATTGCAGGACAATCTCCTTTCCAAAAGTCAAATGTGAAATGGAACAACAGTGAACTGTTCTAAGCTGGTTCTGTGGTAGAAGCCTGGCTGCAGGACACAAAACATGCTAAAAGGCTCTGTTGTTTCTGAAGCAGTAGGAGTTGAGCCAGAGTAAATGTTCTTTCCCCAAAATGCTTGTTTGAAAAATGCTATCAAAATAAAGTTAGCCAACATTTTTTCTCTTTATTGATAGGCTTCAAAGTTTGGAGCTGTGTTCAGACAACCGTAGCCCTCTCATTAACGTGCAGCAATGTTAGGTTTTGTTTGCTCAGTAGTCAGTTTGCATGGGCTATACGTTGCACCTGCCTTCATTGACTGCATTTCCTTTGGGAGGCCCCATTTTAAAGTTACCTAAAAATTTCACATGCTTGAGAGAAGGCTCTTATTTTGCAGTGTGTTTTCCATAGGCCACTCTATGTGGTATGATCTTGCCCACTGCAAGTAATGGGGACATAGGTAGAAACATCTGACAACAGAGGTTGTTTCTGCTCACTCAGGCTGTAGTGGCTGCTCATTAGGGTCAGCAGTTCTAAAACTTGGCCTCAGTGTTTCTTTTGTTTTCTTTACAGAGAGATGAACAAACATCTCAGAGATGAACGTGACATATTTTTACAGGTAACCATTATTTTCAAACCCAGTGTTGAGCAAACACATATCAGAACAGCCTCAAAAGGGGATCAGAAGGCTGTGCCAGAGATAGACTTTTGTGCTACTTAAATCTTGCTCCATTTTCAATTTGTATTATCTTTTATTCTCACTTGAAAAAAGATTTTTAAATTTGCTGAACAATTTTAAGAGCTACATGTTCAAAATTATAAAGTTGGAGCTATCTGGAGAGAGATGAATGTGCTTTAGAAGAAACTAAGAATGCAATCATGAGAGGATGAAATAATCTAAAAATTCAACTACTAAATTGTGTTAATCTGTTTAGTCAAGGGTAGCTAATATTCTGAAACGTTTATACAACAGTACAATAACTGAGTACCTGAATCAGTATGTGAATACCTATTGGTACTGAGTAAGAGCAGATCATATTAACTTTTTAAACAGCAGCAGAGAATGGGCCTCTAAGAATTTCCAGAAGAATCCTGGTGTAAGGAGACTAAGGTCATTTAGTTTACAGTTGTTTGTGTTCTTAGTCCTACAAGAGCTGCTGGTGTAAAAAAATATATCTAATGACTTTTTTTCATGACATTATGCTGTTTTATTTTCATCCACTCAGTTTACAAAGCAGATGAATTCTTGCAGGATCTGGAGTTTCCCTGTTGTGATTTTTTATCAGTCAGGATTCTGAAGCATTTATAGCCATAGGATTTTTTTTTACATTTTTTTCTTTCATATGTATTGCACTATTTAAGCATTAGGAATGAGGGCAGTTAACTACAATGAACAAGAGTAAATTAGTAAGAAGTATTCTGTATTTCTGCAGAAACGCAAAGCAAGTGTTCCAAAAGCCAGCTGGAAGCAAAGATCAGGGTCTGTCATTGGGAAATACATAGAGGGGAAGATGCTGCCTAACAGGTAAAAACTTTTTTTTCATGTGTTCCCTATTTGAGTATGACGAGGCTTATAGAAAGAAGATGAGGAATGTTTTCTTTCTGATACCTTCGGACTTCTCAAAGCATGCATTTCTAAAGTGTCTATAAGATTGCTGTGCTCATTAAGAAATTTGAAAATAAAGTGACAGGTTTTCACATAAAACTGCAAAGGCAAGGGATTTCTCCATTGTGGATGACTATATGCTGGGAGGCACAAAAGCTGTCCCATTACCCCATGTATGATGAGTATGGTTTCCTTGGTAACTTCCTGAAAGAGTCCATCTCCTGTCACTGCAGGGAATGTCAGTCCTGTTGTAAAGTATGAGATGTGCAACTAGTAAAACACAGAGAATTTGATTCTCGACTGTGTGGTTGTAAACTTGAAATCAACAGGAACAAGATGGTAATCTCAGTGAAACATTAGCACTTCCTTTGAGATGAGAGGAGCTGGAAAGTCTTAGTATTTCACTTTGAAATAGTAGCTAAGACAGTGACCCTGAAGGCACTGGGTCATGAACTGTAAGGAGGGAAAGCTTTCAGAGGTACAGTTTAGTATGTTCAGTACTGAGAAGTGGAGCATCATTGGCAGAAGCAGTTTTGGCATAAAAAATCATGCTAAAATTTAGGTAGGAAGGACCTCTGATGTCTCTAGTACAATCTCCTCAAGCAGGTCTAACTCCTTAGCTAGTTAAGGTTGTTCAGGACATTGTTCATTTGAGTTTTTGAACACCTGGGTGGAAGTCCCACAGCCACTTTGAGCACCTGTTCCTTTGCTGCAGCAGTCTGTTGAAGAAATTTTGTTCCCTGTATCAGGTTGGCATTTCTTTCATTGCAGCTTGCATCTGGGATCATTGCACACACCTGAGAAGACTGGATATATTTTATCTACACTCTTCCCTCTGTTGAATCCCCACTTAGCTTTTTTTTTTAATCCATGTTAAACAAACCCATGTCCCTCCTACCTGTTAAAGACAGAATTAGGTTACACACAGAAAGGATCTGGGTTGGGAGGCTGTATTATTCCTCAGGAATGGAGGTGGGGAGTGGCAGATGAGAAAACCACAGTAGAGAAACTTCAGCTATTCCATGAGATTAGAACTGAGGTTAATCTCATGTCTAATTCTGCTTCAGTGGAGATTGGACTGAATCTACTATGCTTGCTGTGAGTAGTAAAAAACATGGGAGATTAAATTCAGTTACACTAGGAGTAGGAGCCAGTAGGAGCCAGCTCCAATATGTTTTTGTGGTGTACTTTCTTTTTTTCTCTGTCTAGCCATTTATTTGAAGAAGATGATATTTTCAGTAACTCAAAGAGAAGGGATTCTGCTGGACTGAATGGAGTTCTCTCTGAAGAGCCTGATGCTGGAATCACTGGAGGAATGTCTAAAACATCACGTCTCCAAAGAATAATATCAATTGAAGAAGATCACCTACCCCAGCTTCTTGACAGGCTGGTTGATAAGCAGCTGAACAGATGGACTGGGGAAGATGACAGTACTTCTGAGATGGAAATGCATAAGAAAAACACAGAACAGTCAATGGAACACTCGCCTTCATCTTCTAGAGAGCAGCCTGTAGGGAAGGAAATGCTGTCAAATGTAAGAGGACAAAGGGAACCTCACCTTGAGTATAGTGTGAATTTCTAGGCCCTATGATTTAAGGAGGATGTGAAGGTCCTTGAATGCATCTAGAGGAGGATGACAAAGCTGGTGACAGGGCTAGAAGGCATGTGCTGTGAGGAGAAACTGAGGACTCTGGGCTTGTCTAGTTTGGAGAAATGGAAGCTGAGGGGCAACCCCTTTGCTCTCTGCAGCTCCCTGAGAAGGGGAAGTGGAGAGGGAGGTGCTGATGCCTTCTCCCTGGGATCCAGTGATAGGATGTATGGGAATGGTTCAAAGCTGCCTCAGGGGAGGCTCAGACTTCATGTTAGGAAACGTTTCTTTAATAAGAGTGTGATCAGACACTGGAACAGGCTTCCTAGGGAAGTGGTCCATGCTGCAAGCCTGTCAGTGGATAAGAAGCATTTGGATAATGCCCTTAATAACAGGCTTTAACTTTTGGTCAACCCTGAAGTGGTCAAGCAACCGGACTAGATGATTGCTGTAGGTCCCATCTGACTGGAACTGTCCTGTTCTTTTCTATTCTAAAGAACCTTGGAAAGCATGAAATGGTGTTGAAGGGTAATGTGTTATTCTTAGAATCTGAAATTATTTAGTCTTCTGTTTTTAAGTTGAAGCATGACAAAATAAGCCAGTGGGAGATGGAAATATACTGCAGATAAATGTTGAAGGCGGTAACTGCAGACAGTGTGTGCATAGACTTATGTCTGAAGGCCTGTTTAGGAAAAGCGAAGTTAAGCCTTGTAATAGATGATACAAGAATATCTGCTGAAAGGTAGCAATGGTCTTAAAAAAGAAGTAAGACTTTCTGAAAAATCGTTTGGGGTTTTTTTTGGGTTTTTTTGCTACAAAGTAGTATTTCTCAAATTCTGATACTTTTGAGTCAGTTTTGGTAGCTGTTACATTATCTGAGAAATAATGAGAGAAATATCATTACTTTTTAATTATTTTTTGAAAAGACTTAATTAGGGAGTAGAAATCCAATATTTTTTTCAGCTCTAGCTTGTATATGCATGTTAGCAATGAATTCACAATGCTGTAATAATCCTTACAACAATATGCTGGAAGGAACATTTCTTAGGAGTTTAAAGTTCTGCTTGCACTGCTATTGCTTCAGAGCTAGCTGTGCTTGTTTTCTAATTTTAGTATCATTGTTAGGTATTACTCATTTTTAGATTCTTGAAGCACGTATTAAAAAGATTAAAGTATAGGAAAAAGAGGTTTGCTTGGTCATAATTATATAGTTCTTTTAGAAGAAGCAAGCATATCTTAAAAATTATGGTAGAATTATGCCATGGTTACATAATAACTTCTAAGTGGTACCTTTTAATAAAAAGTCTATGGTTCAGAAGAGAGCTTCATCTTTTGAAATTATTTAATTTGATGAATGCTTTTTGCTTGCTGTATGACTTATTTCATATCAGATTTTCAAAGGATGGCATCATTGGACTTCAGGACAGCAAATGTCAGGTACCTACCTGTGCAGCTAGGACAAACCTGTCCTGCCTCCTCTGTTTCAGCAGTCATGCCCTTTGAAAGCACATCCTCTCAGCTGGGTAGGAACTAGATCTTGTTTCTTATTATACGTTTTTTCCCATAAACAGTTGACAGCAAGCAGGGAGTGGAGAGAAGAAACCATAAAATTTCTCACACCTGGTTGTTGAAAACATTTTATTTCAGTTTCTAAAGAAATGTGGTGAGGGTAAACATGAAGTTAATTTCCAAAGGTTACTTAGAACTGGGACTTCCTTGTTTGTTTTCTCTCTATGAAGTGCCAGAGATTTAGCCCAGCCTTTAGTTTGGATTGCTTTTTTGCTTGTTTTGTTTGTTTGTTTGTTTTTTAAATTTAGTTTAAAAAAAATCCCCAACAATACAGCAACATACTCCTTTCTGGTAAGCTCTGTCCATGTGGCATGGACATGAACCATGTGCATGGTTCTCTTGGCCTGCCAAGGACTATTCAGTTGATGGCATTTCATTGCTTAGGGCAGTCTCTGTGCTGTGTGTCTGACTGCTGCTGTTTGATGTGAGTAGTGCATTGTCTCCTTCCATACGTGCTGCAGTTTCAGTCAGATGAATTTCTCATACAACTTTGTGTTTCCTAAATGATGGCTCCTGGGTTCACCACTTTCTGAATATGAGATTTAGACATCAAAAGCAATCTTGTTCCATACAGTCCTTGCACACCTATTCCCTCTCCCGACAGCATGCCTGAGCTAGAAGAAGTGATATTCAATTAGTAAGTGTTTTCAGGTCAGCTCTGCATGTAATGCTTAACTGGAGCTGAAGAAAGCTTCAGAAAAAGGTAACTCACTGCTTGGTGCATCATGAGTTATGAGGTATGAGTCTCAGGGCCACATGTCAACTAGGCTGTCTTCTGCAGCCAGTCTTTCTCTTCGCTTACATTTTGCTGCCCAAAAGCTGTGCAGTACAAAGGAGTGTAGGATCTAGAAATACTTGTGCAAAGGGGGCAACACTTGTGTGTAATGGCTTTGTACTACTTCATTCCATGATCTCATTGCTTACTATACAGAACTCAGGCTCCTAGCTGCTGGCATTAAGCCTTCCTATTCACCATATATTCACAGTAATTTAACTCCTAATCCTTTATGACCCACTGTATCTTACAGGTGAACCAATGTCCGCACAAGCCATGTACTGTCCAACAACTGCCATTTAATCTGGGAGCTGACAATCAGGTAGAACATTTTTCTGAGTGGCTATACAGATGAAGTGGCAGTTAGCATTAGCAAAAATGTGATTGGGAAAACACCTGAAGGAACCATAATGGAAATTAAAGCAAAATGTTCTGTCCAAAACCTCTGCCTGAGATGTAATTCCTCTCCCCTCTGTTATTTCAATATGGAATATGAACTACTGTTTATACCTGTCGTCTTCCACATTTGTGTTAAATTGCACAAAAGCTAGGTGTGTTACTTGACCTGACTACTGTTTAGATAAGGACTGCTCGAAAGACCCATCTAGGGAAGACTTTTTCAGACTGCATTGCAAACTAAACTAAATTTGCATCTACTGCTGTTCCATTTTGCCATCAGCACTTCGTTAAAACAGACTGTGAGGTAGCTTATCCCTTAGTATAGTGTTCAGATGCATGTTTATAATCAAGTTTGATTATTAAAGTTATTTTCATCAGTAGAGCTGATACATCTCAGTGAAAAATGACTTATGCTGGGAGTTGAGCTGAAGGCCTTTGGTGTCTTTGAGTCTTAGTGCTACTGAGGTGTGTATGACCACTAGGGACAAGGTATTACAGGTCATGTAGTCCATATATTTAGTTATTGTTCTCAGAAGCACTGTGAAAATGCTGCCAAGCTGATGATTGTATGTTAACTTTTTTTAATTTCCCAGAGCACACAGTCTAATAAGCTGGGAATGTTTTTCAGCGGAACTGAAAATGTGCTTTATATAAATGTATGTGTACTACTAGTAGCATATAGTTGCAGTGGGGTTTGGGATTTTAATAGAAAAGGAGAATAAGAAACCTCTGTATAGTTGTAATGGGCTATTAGCCCAGCTCATGAAAGAGGCATGTACTTTTGTCCCCGAAATTTCCAGCAGTGAATGATTTTATTTTTTTCATACTAAGGAAGACAGCAGCTTGAGGTTTTGTTGTTTGGGTTTTTTCCCCAATAAGCACAGCTCTCTGTTTCTTCTTTCTGTAAGACTTAGTATATTTGTAGAATACGCTTCCAAGTCCAGACTTCAGTGTCTCATTCAAAGGACTGCTGGGCAGTGAATTCAGTTCTTATGTCTTCATGAAGGCAGCAGTCTTGAGAGTTCTGCACCTCAAGTGACTGGCAGAGGGCCTTTCCCTCCCTCCTTTCCCTCCTCACAGCCCCCAACTCAACATATTAATGCCAATACCATCATGATCTTGCTCCCCTTCTGCAGCATTGCAAACAAACTTTCAAACTCCCTTTTCCTTCACCTTTACATAAAGTAGAAGAGACCTGCTAGGGCACCCCCTGCAAACCAGCTGGTGCTACAGTGTTCTTCCCTAAGCAACTCCTGATCTACATACAAAGCAATAATGACCTACTTGACAGAGGATATAAATATTCTCTCCAGCATTCACTTAGCTTAGCCTGCAGTAAACAGGACCTGGATAAGCAGAACAAATCGTTGTTCCTTCTACTTAAACAATTAAATGACAGAAGCATAGCTGAATGTTTACAGCCAGATTAACTGGTCTAATTCTCTCTCTGTCTCTCTCTTTCCCCCCTGCTTCTGCCTGTAATGTTCAACAGATGCAGAAATGCAGTAATTGGATGGAAGCTCTTGGCTCTATGGTAGTAGCAGAGAGAAGAATCTGGTGGCATAAGCCAAAAAATTATGACTTTGCTTCTGTTATGTAGATGAAGATGTGCTGCTTCCTCTGTGTCATTGATATAGGGCGAAGCTACTGAGCAGAGCTGTGTGAAGCTTTATAAATTTTGATTTGTGACCATGAACATAAACTGTTTTATTTTGGCAGTTTCATTCATTTTTCAATGCAGTGTCATGCAAAGGTTCATATTCAGTATACTTCCAGAGCTCAGTGCAAATCACTGCACTTCAAATGATCTGGAATGATGCATAGCAAACATCTGAAATGCTGAGTTATTTTAAGGAACAGAATATTGCTTCATGAGTAATGGAGAACATGATAGGATTTAAACTATTCTTTTTCTCATCTCAGCCTTAAATTGGAGAGGCAACAAAATTTATAGAACAGTTTGGGACTAATTTTTGCTCTTACTTGAAGGAGGAGAGAATAAACTCTGTCCCAGAGCACTTATTCAAGATTATTTTTGTGGGCAATTCGAGTGTGGGAAAGACTTCATTCTTAAGAAGATTTTGTGAAGATCGTTTTTTCCCAGGCACAGCTGCTACTGTAGGTAAGTTTAAGAAACATTATTCCTATTATTATTTTTGTTCCAACAGTACTTAGCGGCTTCTACCGAGATTAGGCCCTGTGTTATAAAACAGAAGCATACAGATATTGTATAAGTAGGACATGCAAAATGAGTTCTCCTAAGCTGTGAAGCAGATAATTGATGGAGATGTGAAATCCTGGCAGCACTGAAATAAATCGCAAAAATCCTACTGATTTCAGTGAAGCTGGAATTTCCTTATAGATCTCACTATTCTGAAATGGATATCCTGTCCTCGTACTGCTTTGGAAGAGAGCAGGTCTCCTGGGTGTTCTGCCATATTGAAACAGATATGTTGATTACCAAAGAACATCTCAGATAGCACTAGGTGCCTGTGAGCCAACAATTGAATTCTACCCTGCCATCCTCTCCAAATTAATCCAGTCAGAAAGAAGAGCCTAGGCACCAATTAACCTGACCCTTGATGCCTACTTCAAGGTGAGCTTAGTAATTTCCTAGACTTCTAGGTTTTCATTGACTACATCTTTATTAAGTGGAATGGGAGCTTAGACACCTATATGCAATTGTCTATTCATATATCCTATAGACCTATATGCTATGTCCTATCCATGTTGTTTTGTAAGTGGCTAATACACTTCTCTAGACTCTGAGGTCTTACACAATATGTGCAAATTTTCCAGAAGAAAAGGAGTCTGACCTTTGTCATATTTTGGCTGGTCATCCAGGGTTCTTGCAAAGAAAATGGCAAGAAAGTATTTGTCGTAGCTTTGATTTTTAATGTTCACATCAGTGAGTTTCATAGGTGTGGACTATGGCTGGCAAGATACAGGCAGTTGAAAAGTCAAGTGAACAACCTGGAGAAGAGTGTTCTCATTGAATTTCTACAGAACAGTTCAAATTTCTTCCCTTGAGATATAAGCAATGGATATGTCCTCCATCCAGATTTTGTAATTGTCTGTTGAAGGAATGCTGACGTAGATGCTTTTTCATTACTGCCAGTGGCAAAAATCCCATTGATGTGGAAAATGGCCCCAAAGAAATGGTTGATGCCCTAGGTTGATCCCTTCCAACTTGAATTATTCAATGATTCTGTGATTTTGTGATACATACATTGTGATACAAGAAAATGCAGATTGTCATTAGGAGGAGGTAGTGACTGATTGACATTTAAGACTCTAATTATTGTTATAAATATCCAGAAGACACTTATATCTTCACAGGTTAGGGAAACTGGGAGAGGATTCATGTAAAAGTTTAGATAAATTAATTTTTATCTCACTTCCATTTAGCCCCTTAATTAGGGGACTCATGTAACTGTAGTGAGCTCATCTTCTATGTTCTCAACAGGGTAGGTAGGAGGTTCTCCACGTGTTCTGTCCATTTATCTTCAGCATTTCTCTTAGGTTCCATTGTCCCCTGTGCTGTGCGTTGTGTTTTTCCACTAATTGCAGAAGGTGCTTATGTGGCTACCTCTGACTAAACTAACAAATTTCATACAACTGAAGTTATACAGCATGAATTCCAGGCCAAATGGCTTGAGCTGGTGTGGACTGTCAAATGGACCCTTGGCTCATGTTCTCTAATTTGGAAATTGATTTACCTTACAGCTCTTACAAAACTGAACTATGCTATTAACATTCATTATTTTATTACTGAAGAACTTCAGACAAATAAAAGCTCTTGTTGTCCTCTGATAGTTGGAGGCTATAGACATAATTCTTAATGTAATATCTATCTTGTAACCTTTCTGGAATATTTACTATTTGCTGGATCCATTTTTCAGAGACCAAACGGCATATAAGGAGACAACTTACTTTACACTTCTGTTGTAGGTGTGGATTACAACGTGAAAACTGTCACAGTAGATAATACCCAAGTAGCGCTGCAGCTCTGGGACACTGCTGGCCAGGAACGGTGAGAAACATTCTGTTGTGGTTTAACCCTAGTAATCAGCTAAGCTGTGTAGCTGTTCCTTCACTCCCCCATCCAATGGGATGGAGGAGAAAATTGGAGGGGTGAAAGTGACAAAACTCATTGTTTGAAATGAAGACTGTGTGATGAAATTAACTCTATCCCAGTCAAAACCAGTATACATATCAAGGTTTTGCCTCCTTGAATCGTCTATTTGAAGATTAGTAAGCATGGACCTAATCCTGCTTCTCAGGAGAGGAACAAATTCCTAATAGAGCCAGTGGATTCAGTTTAAATCCTTCCCTTGCATCAATAGTGTGCTGATTTGCTGCTAAGTCCATTGAAAAACTGCCAATCTGTAAAAGAGATTCTTGTTTGAACTCTTAAAAGTTTAACACTGCACAATTTCTTTAGGAGGAAGACTGATTTTAAAATACACCTAGAATTATTTATATGACAGAAAATGCCTTAATGGATAACAAGGAGGTTTTTTTTTTTACCAAAACAATCCCATTGTAGTCAAAGAACTCCAAATTTCTTGAAGTTTTCAGTGGCAATTTCTTTCCCCATCTCCTCACCTGTTGTGTAATTTTCTGTTACTAAAGAGCATTTAATGAATGGGAAATTTCTCCTCCAATCTTAAAACGAAAGAAGGTGGGAGAAGGTGAGATATGCAACTGGTTTTCCAGCTTAACCCAGAATCAATTAAAGAAAGCAGGGGGAACTTTTTCAAACAGTTTTTTTTTTTTTTAAAAAGCCTTTTCTTTTTAAGCAAATTATTTGTCTTTGTAGTAATTTGTGGGGTCTGGTGCTTCAAGAAGAATGGGATTGCTTACTATGATTTATAATAAGCTTCACCTTTCAAACAGGATCTGCAGTGAAGATCAATATTACAGCTTCTCTCTTGTCTAGTTTATGGAATTTTTGAATGCATAGGTGAACCATGTTAAGAGGGCTTTAACCTTTACTAAGGTGATGATTAGAAGAAACTGTATGGCAACATATTCCTTTGGGAGATGGAGGGGAGAGGGGGGAATTACTATAAATTTTTCTGTGTCAGATTGCTGCTTTTGTTGAAGAGAGCTATAAACACGTTTTTATTTGTAGGTACCGAAGTATTACCAAGCAGTTTTTCAGAAAAGCTGATGGTGTCATTGTGATGTATGATATAACAGCAAAAGACACATTCACAGCTGTCAGGCAGTGGCTGATAAGCATTGAGGTAACATGACATAACGTTAAATCTAAACTCGAGTGTCATTATTCTCTACCTTCTTCTGAACAAGGGCTCTTAGCAGGGCAAAACACACAGAGCAACATGTTTCATGTGTTGTCACAAGTATGTTTTTGCTAGTGAGTTTGGTCTGCACAGTTACCACTAAAGGTGTTTTTAATCTCTATCTGTGAAAAAGAATCATAGTTACAGGCTTTTAAGGACTTCACATATGGGTGTGGGGAAATCCCAGCATGGAATCCTCTGATTTCTCATAAAGGTAATTTAGCTCATGACTCCCATTGGATCACTGCTAGTGTTGAGAGGTGCTTTGGATCAGTGATGGTGATCTGATGATCATTGATCATCACTAGCAGTCTGACAGCCAAGTCAAAGCATGTAGCTCATGGGAAATCGACTGTATTGTGAACATAAGCCATAAACTTAAAAATACGGTTTGAAGTGCTACAAAGTACTACATTAGTGCTGTGAAACTGTCACATGATAGACGGTTCAGTTTCCTGGGAATCATTCTTTCAGCCACATGAAAATAAAATCCTAGGCCATGCCACTGAGTGACTTGAGGAAACTAAAAATTAAAACATACTAAGAGTGTAAGCAGCTGAATTTGCTTGTGGCCAGAACAAAAAATAAAACTCAGGCTGCTGCTATAAAGGGCTGAGTCATAGTGAGAACAAAGTGTGACTTCCTGTTTGCTCACTGAAAAAGTAAGGGACAAATTGATATGTAAAGATCATTTATCCCGATTTTATTGGGCGTGTGCTCTAATATAATATTCTGTTTTCCATAAAGACCAAGAGTTGGCTTTGTGAGTTCAAATTAGGACTCAGTCATTCAAATGTTTCCAAACAGGCATAGTTATTCCACATGAGTAGTCTTACTTAAGTAATGTTAGCATGCATTTGATAAGAGCAGGCCCTTATTAAATATATGATCTTAATAAATCAGTGACTTTTAATTCAGAATGGTAAAAGCTAGAAGAGCTTTTTAGATTTTGATTCAGAAAGATTGAATATTGTGGTTAAAACCTTTTTCCAAGCTGTAATAGTTCACTCTTCTTTACTGACTAATTTTGTTTGCTGCAAACTGTTGCTAAGTTGGACATACGACCAAGTCCATTTACTGCTGTAGCATTCAGCCCACTTTATGAAGGCACTCACTGTGATAATTATAACCCTTTTCAGAATGAATTTTGATTTCTGTCTATTCTATGTATTTTTGGGGGCCTATTCTGTGTATTTCTCCACTATTTCATGTAATTCATTTGGCGTAATTGTACCCAGGTGTTGTCATTATTTTTCTTGGCCATGTAATTAGAAAAGCAATGGCAATAAACACACAATGTCTGAGCCTGTGTAGCATGGTGGTTTTCTGTCTCCCATTTTAATATAGAGTCTAATGAGCTTCTGTTCTGTTATTAAAAAAATGCCAAGTTAGTGTAATCTAAGCATTCTGTCTTTTTCATGTCTTTTATCCAACTTTAACTCCTGATGTGTTTGTAAGTAAAGTGCCACTTACCTGGCTCATGTGTTAAGTCTTAAATGTCTTGTCATAGCGTGACATTTGTTAGTTTTTATCCTCTTGATCTGTGATTTTTTTTAAATACAGTGCCTCATTCAGTTGATACTTGTTCTTTGTTCTGCAGGAGGCAACTGGGGAGGATGTGCCTGTCCTTTTGTTGGGTAATAAAACTGATAATGAAAAGGAACGTGAGGTCCCTATGGGAATGGGAGAGCATCTTGCTAAGGTAAGGTTCCCTGTACTTAGGGAACCCCTTACAAAGCTTAAAGGTGAAGGTTTTAAAATGGAGTCTCAATGTATCTAAATTCATAGAAACACAGATTAATTTTGATCAGACAAGTATTTTTAAGGATTAGGAACCTCATCACCCTCTTCAATTCAGCTCTCAGTGATGTAATTGTTGATAATTATAGTAGTTATAACACTGTGTAGATTAAAAGAAAACACCCCAAAACCAAATCAACCAACCAACCAAAAAAAAAAAAAAAGAGTGGAGAAAAAAGAAATCTAAGAATTCACTCTCATTGTCTCTCTCCTGTGTCTCTTCTCTTTTTCTCTCTCTTTTGTTTCTTCCCTTCTTTTTTTCTCTCTCTTTTTTTCTTCCTTTTTTCTGTGGATGGATTCTTAACAGAGAGATAATTTGGGGACCTTTTCTCCCTCCTACCTCCTGTAAAACCACAGAAGACCATCTGTTACTCCTGTGGTAGGAGTAGAAAACATGTTTACTTTTAGTAACTTTCCGTCAAGGAGATAAAATGAGTTAGCAGTCTGCATCTACCACAGCACTGGTTATCCATGGGCATAATTTAAGCATTAAAGAGACTGCAAATACCAGATACTTGTTTATATTCCTGTGTGCCATGCCTATCAAATTTTCTTTTGACTCTTTCTATGCAGTGCATATAGTTTGAACATCAATGCCTGCAGAATATTCATTTATTTAATAATAAATCATTACAATATTCCTGAAAAATTAACTGAATTGATAGGAATATACCTACATTAAACAATGTGCTGGATTTCACATATTTACTTGTTTCTCCTTTGAAAATAGATTTACAGCTCTGCTTGCTAGAAATCAAAAAGGGTATTTTCAAAATTTGAAATGCAGCTGAATTTTTCTTCCAGGAAAGATTGCTGCTAGGCACCTCTCTGTAACTGAAAGAATTAAGGCCAGATCTCTTTTTATCTTAATCTGGTTATTCATACAGCCTTTTGAAATCATACCTCCATATTCAGGTTTGTATCTATTATTTTGTTTTAATAGGAGAGCAATATCAGTCTTGAACTTTATCCCTCAAAGATTCTCCCTGTAGGAAATCAGCTTTATTTTCTTTTATGCATGGATATGCCAATAGCTTTGAGACCCTGGAGGCAGGAAGGGACTCCAGGGTGTAACATTGAATCCTTCTGTGAAAAAACAAGTGACACATAAATGCTAAATGGACAGAGAGTAGGTGTCTTACATGTCATCTCACTCTCTAAAAAAACTGTACTAGTTAAAACAGAGATGAATCATTCTAGTATATAGAATTCACAGCCCACCAGGTTATTAATTCTAACATGTCATGCAAAAAAATAAAATGTTTTGCATAAGTAAAACAAAGAAAGTTGTCAAATAAGATGGTTATAATCAAATGAATGGATCTGAATGACTCATTTGAATGTGTGAATGTGCTGCCTGAGGTATTTAAGGAATGATTAATGACAATGGATTAGTTGAAAAGCAGCATAGATATAATTAAATTATAATAATTTGCCTACTGAGCTAATAATAACCATGAATTTTAATGAAATATTAATTCTTGCTAAATGACCATGTAATTCCTATGAAACCACATACCACTGTCTCTATTCGTGAATGCAACTGAGTTACTTACTTTGTGAATAATCACCTACAGTGATTACTCCCACATGATCCAAAATACACTGGACTAGATGCTGAGATGATACAAATACAGCCATATTTGGTGAAAACAACCTGTTCTTGTGCAGACAAAGAAACAGATTAGCCTGTTGACCCTGAAGTCCAGCAGTTTTAAGAACTGTTTCAATGTCTCACAGGATGGGTTTGGTTTTACCTAGCTTTTCCTGTAGTCGGAAAGGAATGTGTACTTTCAGAGGCCATTCCAGCCCAGCTGTGTTAACCCTTGTTTTGCTTCTGTCCAACACCTTGTGCGTCAGTGTACTACAAATTCACATAACTCCTTTGCAAGGCAGGCAGCATGGTTTGTTATTAAAAGGAAGAATGGGAGCCTGAAGAGAGTCCTCGTCATTTGAGAAGACTGGTAGTTGCAGTGTGTGTTACACCTTGAGAAAAGGGAATAGAATGACCATAGGGATCATGAAAGTCCATTTGACTTTTTCAGCAGAGAATCCAGAAAGAAAACTCCATTTAACAAATTTCTGTTTAGCTTAGCTTGATCTACTGATCAAGAGATCATATAAGCACAATACATAGAGTATTCAGACATATTGTGAGCATCCAGGAACAGCTGATGTTCTATTTCAATGGATTAGTGTAGCCACTGACAATTATTAAAATAAAATGCTTTATGATAAAGGTGCTGCTCAGGCATGCTCATACTCAGAATGATTTTATTTTGGCACTGCACGTTTCCTGAGAGATCTTAAGCAGGTCAATAAATCCTTCTCTGTCACTCTTCCTTAACTATAAAATAAGATAGTAATGCCTTTGTCTGCCTTGACTGCAGACTATATATGCTTCATGGGATGAGCATTCTTTCTGTGTGTTCCTACAGTGTCTCCTTTGTCAACCTGTCAGTGGCATTGTTATATAAATACTGCTAATGAGGGAGCTATTCTCAGAGTGATATTACTTTACAGGACAGAAATCACCCAGCTCCCTTTAGTAATAATTAATTTTCCTACCTGTTCTTTAGATGTCTGCTGATTTGTAGGTAAGTTTTTAAAATGAAGTATTGGCACTGGTCTCCAAGGTTCAATAGCTAATTCTTGGATGGAGATGGATGGCATTTCTTGGCTACTTGTGCTCCTTGGGTATGCTATCAATTAAAGTTTCCTCTTTGAATCAAAGGAATGACACTTTGCATTTCCAGGCTCTCTCCCCTTTCAGAGAAAACCTTTTGCCAGACAGACAGAATTAAGCCATTATTATCAATTGAGTTTAGGTTGCTATCTTTCCGTTTAGATTCATACCAGCATAAACGATGTCATCACTGGGAGTTGTCCTCTAGTGACATTCTGTTGTATGTGGGGAAGATGTCAGAGTAGTATCACTCTCTGCTTGACTGACATAAAGTAGCTGTGGGTTTTCTATTAGAGTTCTGATCAGCTGAGCAGAAAGAGGAGAGTGTAAATTTTATTTCAAACTTCTGTTTGCATAGCTAGCAAGAAATTTGACCCAGTCAAATTTTATCTTAAACCTTTTCTAAGAAAAGCAAGAGAATCATAGGGTTACATAATTGTAAATGTTATACAGAACACTGGTTAAAAAAAAAAAAGCTATCCAACACTAACATTGCCTGATTTCTTCCTTCTCTGCTCTTCTGTGCTTATGTGGCCATCCAGAAATTACTGTGAGTGGTTCGATCCTGTTTTTCACTAGAACAAACAATATAACCATTGACAACGTATACAAAACTAACATTTGTTAACACTGAAGCCCTTTTTTAGTGATGCTAAAATAAACTACCATATTTATGACGTTTCTTTTCCCCACTTTTTGTCTCTGAAATTTTGTGAAGACAACAAAAATTTACAGAAGTTGTATGAATTTTGAAGCATGGTGTATACATGTAAAAAAGCCCAAACCACAACTGAATACCTGGTCATTTTAATGGGAACCTTTGAAAACTGAATTGTAAGTGTATGAAGAGTGGTTAAATAAATACTAATGCAGTAGCTAAAGTTTATAACAAACAAATGAAAATTTGCAGATGTGATTGTAATTTCCTATGGTACTGACTTATTTATTTGAATTTTAAGCTACTGCCATAAATAGCAATAAGACACATAGAAAAGTGGAAAGTGACTAGAACCTTGAAATCTGAATGGGTAAAAGGACGTGTTCTAAATCCATAGAGGCAGTGTAGGTGAGCTGTAATGTAGTATGTTGTGGAGGTAGACAGATGGCTATTTTGGAGGATTATCTGTCATTCCCTTTCAAACTTCTTTGCAGTCACAACTGCCAGGTCAGGCTTTTGTGCATATAATCTCTTGCATTTGCATTTATGGTGATAAGACTTCAGCTGAAGTGCAGAGAATCTCTCCAAGACTTGATCATTTATCTTCTGTTCTTAATTGCAAAGCTCCCAGGGGTTGCAAAACCAAAGGTGCAGGCTGACTGCAAAAGTAGGTGCAGAAAAAATTCACATATACAAAAAGATGAAACAAAAGTTATTGGAATTCTTTTCTCCTGCTTTGTCCAGCACTCGGTGATGTACTAGTTGCTTGATTGTCACAAGAAAAGCTCTCGAGATTTCAGTACCTTACAAGGCATGTTTGTGTTTCAGCTCTTATAGCTAAAGCTACTGTATAGAAGAAATATCTGCTAAGAGAATCATATAGTTGTTTGTGACCAATGGTTGGACTTCTTTTGTTACTCTTTACTGTTAGCTCTAGAGTTAAATCATAACTTTTCTGATGATCTATTTCTGTTTCTTTATTTGCATATTTCAGTTTATCTGCATTGCTTTTTTTTAAAACTGGAGTGAGATATTGTGCAAAAGTAATTGAAATGGTCTTTCTGTTTGATTGTAGGATTACAATTTAATTTTCTATGAATGCAGTGCATGTTCTGGGTACAACGTGGAAAAGTCTGTGCTTCACTTAGCTAGGTAAGAAGAAACACACAGTCTATGAGTTCTTTACATGCCTGACTTCCCCATCATTGATGACAAGAGTGAATTCTCTTGGTTAAATTAGTTTTATAGGAACTTAGAGTGATGAAATATTTGTTCCTTTTAAACTGATCTGTAGCCTGACCCCGTTGCTCTGACTGA
This sequence comes from Pseudopipra pipra, assembly GCF_036250125.1. Lineage (NCBI taxonomy): Eukaryota > Metazoa > Chordata > Aves > Passeriformes > Pipridae > Pseudopipra > Pseudopipra pipra. The sequence goes on along the minus strand of NC_087550.1, from coordinate 29,313,756 downwards.
GTAGTTGCTCAGGTGCATAAAGAGTCCTATGTTAGGCTAGCAAAGCTCTGTATAGGTCCAGAAACACATGAATTGTTGCTAGGAAAGCTAGCAATGGATGTTGTGATAGGTCTTGCAAGAATGTCTTGAAGGTTTGGAGAAATATACTTGAAAATGGATGCTGCTGACTCCTTGCAGCAGGACATTGGATATGCTTCTTTCTTCCCTCTGCTCATTACAGCTCGAATTCTGCTGTCTGCCTGGGGACTGGGAGACAGGGAGAAATGGATTTTTGAAGTTATATAAAGGCTAGAGGTAAAAATACAGGAAAATATGTGCCCTCTGAACTACTTACAGAAATAAAGACACTGATAATGAGTTAGCAGATCTTTCATATTGTTGCTGAAATCAGTGAAATTTTGTGAAAGTGTCAGGTAATTGATAAATGTGTAGGTAGCTAGATACGGTTTTGTTTTGTTCCAGCCTCAAAAATAGAAGTCACTGTTTTGAGTCTCCATAACATACTAGCATAATGCTAACAATCAGCACTAACTAAATTTTTCTAACTAAATGAACAAAGGCAGTTTTGTGATGGAGCCACCATAATTGTACTTTTCTGTTTGTTTGTTAGTTTGCAACATTCTATCATTTTCTGTTATTCTCTGGACAATTCTATAGGCTTGGGAAAATGTTTTTTGTTTGATCTCTTATGGGTATTATTGACTTTTTTCTCTAAAGCATTGTTTCTTTCCCCCAGGTTTTTAAAAGAACATGAAGATAAAGTGAAAGAGAAAACCATTGAACTTCAATCTGATATGAATAAAAAGTCTTGCTGTATCAGGCAATAAAATGCTGGGGCGTGTCATACGTTTATACGACACTACATAGCACTGTCAGATTTGCTTTTATCTTCCAAATATTCTGCTGTGTTCTGAGTGTAGGTGTAAGTGAAACTTAAAATCTTTGTGTGCTCTGATCTCCGCTTTTATAAATATTACCTTCAGTTAATTGACAATGTATTTGGGGCAGTAACAGTCTTTTAATTCTGTTTGATGCCTAACACCACTGAATCCTGCTTTATTATCAGGCTTGTAGAAGATACCACTTTATTAATAATAAGAAATAACTTTATAGGAAGAAAACTACTCGGAATGTGAAGTAAATTCTTACTGATGTTAATGACCTGTCTTCTGAATACTGCTTATTTCAGAGCTCTTTAGATCCTGATTTCGTGCTAACCTTTGTTACAGTTTTTTAAAAATTGATATAGGTATAGTTGTTGGTAGTACTAAGTATGTTAGGCTGACTGAACAGGTCCTTATCTCCAAAAGTCTGTCATAGAAAATTTCGTGCCAGATGTTGGAGGTAGAATTTTCAGAAACGGCAGATCTTACTTTGAGGAAGATTTTGAGAAACTTACCAGCATTTAAGGAGTGAAAAATCTTACCAAAATCCAGTGAGATATTGCTCTCTTTAGCAATGTTAAGAAAAAATTCCTCATGTACTTAAACATGTGACTGATTTTTCAAAAGCATCTGCCGCACAACGTTCCCCCAGGGCCTGAGTGCACTGAGATACAGTGTTTGAAAAATCAAACCCACAGGGATATGTTTTAGAAAATCAGATCATAAGAAACGCAAATGTCATAATTAATTTTGAAAACCTTTGTCGAATATATACAAAAAAAAGAAACTTAAGAATGGGTCACCCTTCCAGCACATGGTCAACAATTATTCCTGTTGGTATATGTCTTCACTGCATCAAGCTACTGTGGTAAGCATTCAAGAACAATTATCCATGATGGTGAGGTTGTTTGGAAACTAGAACGCATGACATAATTTATTATGCATTAAAATATCAAGCAAAACTGTAGATTTCATTATATGAGACTGTTACAGACATTGTTTTTAATTCCTCTTCTAAATGTTTTTAAAAAGTTATTTTTCGTTTGAATAATGAATCAATTTGAAACTACGGATGAATGTTAAGCACTAACTCAATAACTTATTTTTGGATAAAAACTTTGTCGGTAATTAATTGTGCCCTTGGGATTTCAGTCTGATCAAAGGTATGTATTGAGTTCCAAGAACTATACAATAGAGGTTTGCAGACTTTCCCCTACAGCAATTTCTATATCCATACCAGCACTCAAATACCCTTTCCTATGAGTTGGGATCCAAACATGAACCCTTCCCTATCAGGTAGCATAACCAGGGTTTTAATTTTACTTCTATCAGTAATGATAGATGAACTAAGTAGCCCAGGATAAGCTGATGCTTAGGAGTTTTCCCCTTGTTGATTCCCGAGAATCTACTCATCCAAATAAAAAAACCCCCTTGGTTTCAGTGAGGTGCCTAAGAAGCTGTAAAACACAAAAGGAGCACAATAAGCATCCATTACTGAAAATCAATAGGCTTTCTGTTCACTTCCCAGGATTGCTTCTTGAAAACCATAATTGCTTGTGGAAAGATGAGTCATGTTATCGACTGTTGCATATTGTCCATCATGGAAATCTCAGAACTGAACCATCTGTGTTCAGTCCTGGCTGAAGCTGAACAAGTGCAGCCCCTAATTTAAACATCAACAAAAACAACTCTTTGTCCTAATTTCAATTAGGGAAGAAGTGTCATCAGTTTAAGTATTGGCTGTGCTAATTGGCTTTGAATGGTCTCTTCCCCTGCAGTAGAGTGTTTTCTACCCCGTCAACATCAGAACTGGCAATATTTCTTCTAGCCTCTGTAAGCCTCAGGAAGACAGTTTGAAGGCTTAATTTCAGTTTTACTGCCCATGACTGTAGCCTCACAAGCTCCCAAATTCAGATCCTTAATTTCTTATTCCCTTGAAGTTCATCTCAATTTTGAAGGACAGTGACATGCGAGGTGAATTTTCTTTATGTGACTTCCACAGGATCATTTTTATTTGGACGTCTTTTAGTGTGCGCTGAGACCCTGCTAGCAGAATATACACAACTTGAGGGCAAACAATGCTAAGGAGCAGCTGAATCCTGTGATGACAGGGATTTCTTCTACTAGAGACAAATCTGGTGCAATCTAAGACCCAGGAAGTATCGTCTCGAACTGATAGCTGTGGCTGATGCTGTTCCTTTTTGTAAGTCCAGCCAAAACCCAAGCAGAATACTATTGCAAAGGTGCAGATACACACACAACACTTAACATCATCAGCCACACAGACAACACAGAGATTGATGTCTTCACTGCTTGTCACCCACATTACACAAACATCATTCCCATAAATAGGAACACAGATAGCCCAATCCTTCTCTTCCTTTCCAACAAATCAAGATTGAAGTTTGCTAATGAAAACATCCATGTATACAAATCCTGTGACTTGCAGTGCTCTCCCCCTCTCACTCTGCCCTCATCCTCTCCCCAGAATCATGCAGAAATTTGGTAGAAATAAGGTTTAATAAAAAGATTGAGTAGCCTGCAGCTATGGGATACAAGACTTCGTCAGATAAGCAGCTTGCTTGTATGCAACTAGTCCCTTTTACTCTACCTTTTCTTGATTTTTTTCCCATGCTTCCACCATCCACCCTTACCTCTCCCTTTCTTTGCCCTTCATATCTGAAAGAAACAACTTGTCCCTAGATGCGTTTTCCCTGTTGGTCCCAGATTTTCTACATCTGTACCCACATACATATTTCTTCTACCATTTCCTAAGTTACCTCAGCTTTACATGCTATTATTGGTATAATTACTTAGGTGCTGCTGGCCTTGCAGGTTTCCACTCCCAAAAGAGTCCCTACTGTTCCGTTCTAATTACCTGTGAAGTTACTGTGTAACTCCCCCTTCTCCACTTGTGAAGTCCAGCTATTGCTCACAGTGCTGTCCGTAACTGTTACCAGCATCTCACTCTGTTATTTGTAATGTTCAGAGTTGCTTGTGTCATGCCCGGAGTTTTTCATGGTCTGTTTGATTAGCTAAACCTCAGGCCAGGGCCTAGTCACCTGTTGGCACACCTGAATAAACAGAACTTATGGATTGAATAGTGCTTACAGAACACAGGTATGAATAACGTGAAAAGACTGGTTTGGGACAGGTTCTACTGTGCAGGTGGTCATCAAACTGGTGTGGGAATTGTCAGCTTTCCATTTTCCTTGATGCCATCTTATCTCTCTGTTGCTGGATTGCTGTCTTCTGACTCTCCACCAGGGTTTCATACCTCTCATCATTATTTTTCTCAGATCTTCAGAAATCTAATTCTGGCTTGATAGCAGTTAAACTTTCTTCCTTTTCCCTTTCCCTCCCTCTCCCTCTCCCTTTTTGCATTAGCTTTAGTTTGCTCACAGTCTCCCCGTCCACCTTTTCACAAAAGCTTTTTGGCTGAAGATAAGCCGAGATCATGATGCAACTGTGCATCATGTCCTCTGGGTCATGGAGTCTTCCATGAAAAAAATTCATAGGTGGTGTAAGATTGATGACAGTAGTGTATTCTTTTAGTGATGTATAAAGTCTTGAAAATTTCTGTTACTAGAATGAAAAGTGCCAACAATAGAGAATGAGAAATTCTGCTGAAAAAATAGCTCCTTGCACTCAGCAGGCTTCATCCTCTCAAGTTCACTGATGTAACTCCTTGACACAGACATGTTTCTTCTTCTGTACAGTGAATCAGCTCACAGGCAGTGTGCATGTACGTAAACTCTTAGAGAGGATGATGAGTTGGTAGGAGAAAGTGGGAGGAATTTATCTCAGCCTGGTCAAGTACCCAATACTAACAGATCTTTGGGTATCATGCACACTACAAAGCATATTTGCATGGATATAACACAGTGCTTCTAGCCCTTTTGAACGGGGAGATCATGACGTACTGCGTGCCAGCCAGAAATGAATCCAGCCTGCCCAGATGTGAACCGAGCAACAGTGGAAAAAAATCATTGCACACTATAGCCTTACTGAGAGAAGTGCACAGCACCTCCTCCCATTACATATTTTAGGAGCAATCTGGAGCCATTAAGGTGGGAACACTCCACACACAAGGAATTGAAGAAAGTTTGCCTCTGAAAGAACTGCAATCAGTGGTCACTTCTCATGCTTGAGCAGGGAAAAATGAAGAACAGGACAACTGGAATCCCTGTGTCCAGGACAACTGGAAGCACTGGGCAGTGAATGGTAGAGATCATATTACTTAGTTTGGTCCAAGTGTTATGCACATTGCCTCAACTTCTCTGCTGCCTGTTGGCTCACTGGGTAAATTCTAACAGAGTGTACCTCACATGAAGATAAAAGAAACTGAAATTTGGGAGCAGAGGAGAGAAAAAAATGTACATGAATATTTTTGTCTAGTGGTTTGCATTCTTTTTCTTTCCCCAGAACCTGAATCATCGATAAAATATTTGTGTTGCTTCGTAGTAAATTAACTCAAGCAAAATTTCCTAACTTGAGACCGTTTTTGTTTGCAACATCCGTATATTGGCAGAATTTTCTACCATGTGAGATCGTTTTGGAATAAATCCACTTCATCATCTGCACAAGTGGAAGCTTGTTTTAGAAAGCAGAGAGATGCTCATAAAGCTAATCAGTAGCAATTTCCTGAATTCATCCACAGCTGTTGAAATAATGGGTCTTTTTGATTACTGAAATTACAGGAATTGCAATAGCCCTCACATACACTCTTGAAAAAAAGAAAGATGGACACTTTGACCTGTTTACACCTCAAACAACTAAAGTTCTTTTAATATGAAACTAGTAAAAGGCAACTGATTATTGCATGATGAAAATAGACTTCTCAAGGGAAAAAAATCTGTAGGTTAAATTTACAGGCAGATATAAAAGTTCCTTCCTATTACTAATCCGAAATACTGTATGTAGTGACACTGATTCCTTCTAAATGTACTGGAAGTTAAAGGACATCTGATTAGTCAGATAAGCATTGCTGCTTTCCTTTCAAACTGAAGAGGAAAGTGTTTCAAACAAATCCAGCTATACTGGAAAACGATATTTAGCTTCTGCAGCCATGTGTCCTTCCAGTGCCTTTTCTAGAACGTGCTTCTTCTGGGCACAATAATCATTGCAAGTCTTCCCATTCCTAGAAGAACTCAGATTCAGAGGAGCTTTCTCAGTAGGAATTACTGGTTTTCACTGAAAACAGGAAGTGAGTAGGGAAGCCTGTGGAATGGAGACATTCAAGTAGAACATTATGTGACTCCAAGTCTTACTCAAGTGCTCATATTACTTGAGTTCTGTTTATGTGTATGTGAGTAATGAACAGTGAAGACCCTGCTGTGTTCTCTGTGTGGCTGATGACAGTATTGTGTTGTGTGTGTATCTGCACCTTTGCAATATGTACTCAGCTCAGATTTTGTCTGGACTTGCAAAAAGGAACAGCAGCAGCCACAACTATCATCCCTCTATAATATATGGTGTTGTGCCTGGTGTTTTATCTTGTGCCATCTTTAGCCTTTGCAGAGCAAATCAAGCATATGAATCATGCATGTGTATATTACTGTGTCTGTATAGCTGTTAGAAATGCTCAGGTGCCATCTTTTTCAGGGGTAGAGTACAGGATAGGTTTGCAACCATCCCTGCTACTCATTACTCCTCCATTTTATCTTTTCCAAGGCATTAGAACTCTGCAATAAACCACTTTAAGTTACTCCCTTGTCAGAATCTCAAGGGAAAAGGAGGGGGGTGGGGGGGAGAAGGCAGAGTTCACTAATCTACTGGACTAGTGAGCTGAACTAGCCCAGCAAAATCTGACAAATATCAGAGTTAGTGGGAGGATTTGGGCGGAAAACACAGCTAAGATCACAGTTTTGAGAAAAGAAGTCTAGAGGAGTGGGCAGCCCATTTTCAGTATCAGCAAGGTGTTTAATTGTCTTGTCTCTTTGTAATTTCATCTTTTGAATATGGATAAATGGAACTGGATGTGAACTTATTCACCATACTTCTCAGGTGGCTTCGGGGGCCGGTGGTGAGCCCAGTATTGCTGCAGCCAAACACCAGTTTGGATACTTCTGTTAGGGGCTGAAAAGCCTCCAGGCTACCACTGCATAGCTCAGAGGTAAGGCACTCAGCTGTAAAGCTGTGACTGTAAGTGAACTGTTCTGCTCTGTTCTGTTCCTGCATGGCCTTCTCCCGGTTCTTACAGGTGCAAATGACTGAGCTACATTGAACTGCACTAAGTGACAGTTTTGAACAAGGTCCTTTGAATCTAGCTATTAGGGCTCATCAGTTGTCATAGCAACCCTGTATTGTATGGATTTATATTATGAAGCTGTAATAAGGCCGTTGCTCATCCCTTTGAAATGAGGCATAAATCATTAATGCAGCTTCTCAGCGACAGAGCTTCTTTAGGTATTATTCTAACAGAGAAACTGATTTGCATTAAATGACATGTCTGTCAGCAGAGAAAGATGAATGATAGAAGTAAAACTTTCTACAGGTATGCTATAGGCATTTTTTATTTGTAACCACACTGTAAAGTCACCTTCTACACTGAAATCATTGGAGTCATTAGAAGCCCCAGGGGAGACTGTGCAAGGAATTACTAAACTCAGATAAGATGTGTAGTTTCTACTTTCTACAGAGAAAACTACTGCCTTCTTCAACAAGAAATCAAAGGACAAGTTTATCTTCTGCCATGGAAAAACACTTGTCTGCTCAGTTTTCTTATAAAAGTTTATCCCACAATTATGCAGTTAAAGAAAAGTATTTCAGGTTAAAATGTTAGCTTAATTTAAAAGTATTTTTTCCATTTGCTTTTGCTGTCCATTATGGTTCAGAAGGCAAGAAGTCCTCGGCAGTGAATTACATTTGGTAGTTTTGCACTTCTTCCCTGCATAAATGTGCAATGAACTTTTTTGCTAAGATATGATTTATGGAATTGTAGGATTTTGAAAGGAAAAAGGCCCATTAAGTCAATTTGATTTTGTATCACCTACTATTCCATTGCACCCCGTTACTCTGAATTAAATCTAAAACATTCTGTTTGTATCTCGATTTGAAGGCATTAAGAACTGACAACCTTAACTATTGGAACAGACTGCTCAGAAAGTTGGTAGTCTTCTTCACTGTTAAAAATGCTGTTATTTTCTCTTTGAAATGACTGGCCTCAGCTTCTGGCTGATATTCTCTTACAGAAGACTAAAGAGCCTTTAATACGTAATGCCAATACCTAGAGACTGTAAGTCATCTTCTGCTCTTTCTCCAGTTTCCATACTGGATCAAACAGCAGGTTGATTTGATACAGTATCCTATCTCTAGCAGTGGCCAAAACCAGATGCCTAAAAGAAACATCAATAGGGCTACAATTTATGATATTTTCTTTGATATTCTTCTGATTTGCACCCCCTACTTTGCAGGGTCTTCTTGAGGATGAAATGGGTTTTATGTATTAAAATACCCTCCATTGGCTTCTCTTCTAAGACTGGAACATGTTGAGTCTTATTTTGAACTCATATAAATCTATCAGCTGTACAGTATCCTTTGCAAGGAGTTCCACAGCTTAATTTTATTCTTCATAGAGAACCACCTGTGTTTATTTCGAATAACAAGCTCTGCTAGCCCAAATCAAAAATCAGGACGCCAAAATTCCATGCAATTACTGTGCCCATTTTGCTGCTCTGGTACACAGAAATACCATCAGTAACTTGTTCTTAAGTAATGTTGTTGCACTCATCTATCATGAGATTGTCTAACCATTTTTTGCTGTAGTCTCCTAGCAATTAAGATTGGACAGACTACTGTAACTAGCCTCTAGATACTTTCAGAAGTCAGTACTTTACGGAATACAGTCCTCCAAGCTAGAGTTTTAACCCACATTTTTAGTTGCTACAGGCATGTTACATGATTGGGCCAAGAGAGTCTAAAGAAGAGAGAGGGATCTTATCAGAGTGTGTAAATACTTCATGGATGTGGGGAATGAAGAGGAGGCAGACAGACTCTTCTCAAGAGTGCCCAGTGACAGGAGAAGAGGCTACAGGCACAAATTGAAACACAAGAAATTCCATTTGAACAAAAAAATTATTTTTTTTTTAATGTGTAGGTGGTCAAACACTGAAATAGTTTTCTCAGAGAGGTTGTGGAGTGTCCATCCTTGGAGATATTCAAAACCCTACTATAAGAGGTCCTGAACAACCTGTTCCAGCTTGTCCTGCTTCAGCAGTGGGGATGGATGTTTTCAAGAGATTGATAAATCACCGGACCTTTCTGACTTCTGAAATTCTGACTCCTTATAATTGTCCTGAGTTCCTTGGGACTGGCAGGATCTCCAGGCTGACTAGATTTATCCTCACTACCACAGGCAGTTACATGAGTGGACCATAATAAAAAGAACACATGACACACAGGCAAATAAGAGATGAGGACAGCTTAGTTGAAAAGTTTGATTTAGGTCTGGTTTTGATTTATAAGCAGGTTCCAGAAGAGGAATCCTGTATATCACTAAAGTAAAAGTTAGAAACATCTCAAGATGAAGGAAAAGAAATAGCATATTGTGCCACTACTGTTGAAAGAACAAGAATGGGAAGAACATAACACAGTGTCAAATGTTCTGGCAAGCAGAAGTGAATTTTGCATTTGGACCCATGAACATTAGGTTGGAATGCTCTAGGCATTTGCTCAGATTGAGATCGGACATCCTGCTGTTTAACAGAATTCCTACTTAACAGTATCACTTGGCAAGAGAATTCAAATGGAAATTTCTCATCAGAAAATATTTTAATGTCTCTGCTACCTTTGTTAGTGGGAGGAGTCAGACCAATTTACCTGGTCTTCTGAGTATTTGCTGATTATTTTCCTAATTATCTCCACATCTTTACTGGTAAAGGATACCTTGACCTTTTGAATTCTGCTGCTTCCATACCCTCAATTCGTAGCTCAGAATTTATTGTCATGATGTGTTTTGTCTACTTGACATACAAATTCTATCCATCACATCCTCATGCTTCAGCCTGACACAGCACTTTTGTTGCTTGCCTACCTACACTCATCCCATAGAAAGCAAGGAAAATAATGAGCTTTTTTTCTCTGAGATACTCTGTTAGTGGGGATAATAGCAATTATTTTTGCTTCAATCAGATCTCATTAGCTAATGACACTGATTTGTCATGCCAATAAATGTGAAAATATGCCACTATGATGATAAAGTACTTCTGCTAACTGATCAGCATTGCAAGTTACTGTTAATGAGTTACACATGCCTTTCGGGGCTGCCATCTCATAACCTGCTTCAAAATGGCAGGGCTGGTATGGTTTGTGATTAAATACTGTCATGACCTTAACAGAGGAGTCCATTTCTGGTTCTAGGGCTGTGTTGTACTGGAAATACTGATGGTTTATGTGAGCAAATGGAAAATGGCTAGGCACAAAAACACAGAGTCAATCTGCAAAAGAGGATGTTCCAATTTCCACATGAAGATTTATAGGTCAGCTTAGGCTTGATTTTGCTGGTGTGCTTCTAAAAGACCACATTTGATGATTCAGAGGAATGACCTGGATTGTAGCCCTGTGTGCTCTGTGAGAAGACTGATTTTGTGTTGTAGTTGTCACCTCAAAGCTAACATGGTTTCTTTCTGTTTCACGATCACGCTATAGTTCTCTCCAAGCTTTCTCAAAAGATGCTATCTTTATGTTGTTTGCACCATCACTTATCTCCAATGTTTGTTTCCATTGAAAAATGAGAAAAATATCAAACATGCTAAGAAAAGGGAAAATTCAGGGAAATTGTATTGGTGCCTGCAGAGACGGGAAATATAGGCAAAGAGAACAGTGGAGATTTCAAAAATTTTGAGGTCATAAAAACATTTTTCTTTCCCTTCAGCCATATTTGTGCCCTGGAATAATTTTTTGTCTAAAGGATGGGTGCTCTGCTTTAGCAGCCATCTGTGAGCAGTGGTCTACTTCTTTCTCCATCTCAGCTGTGTAGAACACGTCTTTTACCTTTTTGTGTCTATCCCCAGAAGCAGCAGCTATTTTCAGGGGACATTCTTGTTCCCTGTAGGCATACTACTGCCCTGGCTCACCTCAGTCAACATACTGTGCAGAAATATAATTTTTCTGGGAAATCTCTAGCTCATGATTCACATGCTCTTTAAATATATTGTTCTATCAGATAAGAAACACCAGGTTTATTTCTTTAGTTGCTCTTTAAGAAGATTTGTAGGTGCTGTAAATTCACATTTAATTTTTAGGAAGTTTAGATGTGATCTAAAGGATTTGTCTTCCTCCCACGTGCCTGTGTGCTTTGGGGATTAACATCTGAGATGATCTCTGAGAAATGTTGAAAATAAATGTTTCAAAAAAGACTAAAAACCTCCCACTTTTCCAGTTGGAACTAGTCTGTGAATGCTGAATGCCTATTGAAAAAGAAATCACGTGGCTTTGTTGTATATTCAAACTAGGCAAGTGCACACACTGGCATAAACTTAGACCTTGTATGCCAACCTGAAAATTACTCATAAAATGTGTCCTCAATGCCACCAACACAATGCAGAACCTGAAGTTCTCTTTGAATAGTGAATCCTTGGGGTTATATTCTTTGCAAAACCCTTAGGTACGTTTGTTAAAACTTGTGTAACAGAAGCAATATATACTTAGACTCTGTTAGAAGATAAAAAAGGGGAGGAGGTATTACAGGTGGATATGAGGTGTAATTCATATAAAAGGCCAGGGTGCAATCATGGGTTGTACAGGGAAGAGAGGAGGTACCATGAGGGAACTAAGGTGGGAATTAATTGTATCTTCCAGCATCTAATGGAGAGTACAGTGAAAACAGAGCCAGACTCTTCTCGGGGGCAAATAGTAAAATAATAAGAGCCAACAGTCCCAAGTTAAAACATGAGAAATTGCAGTTGAACATAAAATGCTTATGTGAGATTAGCCCACCACTGGAACAGCTGCCAAGAGGGGTTGGGGAGTCTCTGTTCATGGAAAGCACATAATCCCAGAATGGTTACATTTGGAAAGGACTATTGAAGGTCATGTAGTCTAAACCCCTGCTCAATCAGGATCCCTTAGAGCACATTACTCAGGACTGTTTCCAGGTGGCTTTTGAGTATCTCCAGGAAGGAGATTCCAGAACCTCTCTGGGCAATCTGTCCCAGTGCTTGGTCACCTGCACAGTAAAGGGGGACCTCCTGTGCATCAGTTTCTGCCTGTTGCCTCTTGTCCTATTGCTCAACACCACTGAGAAGAGCCTGGTCCTGTTGACACGCTCCCTTCAGATACTTAAATACCTTGATGAGGTCTCCTCTTCTTGAGGCTGAACAGGCCCAACTCCCTCAGCCTTTCCTCGTAAGAGAGATGCTCCAGGTCCTTAATCATCTTCATTGCCCTTCACTGGACCTGCTCCAGGAGCTCCATATCTCTCTAACTGAGCAACCCAGGACTGGACACAGCACTCCAGCTGTGGCCTCACCAGGGCTGAGTAGAGGCACAGGATCATCTCTGTTGACATGATGGCAAAGCTCTTCCTAATGCACTCTAAGATACCATTGACCCTCTTGGCCACAAGGGCACTGCTGGCTCATGGACAACTTGTCCACCAGAACCCTCAGGTCCTTCTCTGCAGAGCTGCTTTCCAGCAGGTCAGCTCCCAGCCTGTACTTCCTTATCTTCTTAAAACAGGGATTTTTTCTTCCTTATATACATGGAACACAATGTATCCTTTATAAATTACCTTTTAAGTGAATGAGGTTTCTCTCGGTTATGTACAATCAAATCTGTATTTGTTAAATTATGAGTTAATATTAAATTTAAAACAAATCCTGTAAGAAATTATCTCTGAGAAGGTTCTTCAAATTAGCTCTGTAGTAAAAACATGCCACCTTGGGTAATACTATTGTTTATATTCTGGACTGTTTCAACCCCTATTAAAAGTCTAAGATGGTGTAAAAAGGCTCTAAACTTCCTAATTTTGCACACAGGAAAGTCCCCAGAATGACCCCTGCAAAACCCAAGCCAAGCCTGAAACTTTAATAACATCTGTAAAGGGCTAGTTTGTGCCGGGAATAAGAAATGCATGTGAGAATGGAGTCGTACTATACTGTTCTGTAGAGAACCTTGGGAATAGAGTGGCCTTCCTAACATTACAGACTGCTTCCTTAATCCTTACAAGCACTGCAAGTGTGAATTGCCCACTATGCCTTTTAGAGCCATGCTCAGTATTTAATTTTTTTTAATGTTTCTTTGTGTTTCAAGTGACAGGAAAATCCCTGAGAGGGATTTAATACTTTTGCCTTGGATCAGAGTCAAGGCAGAGGTGACCTGCTTTCTCTTTTCTCCAGTGCTGTACTACTCATCAGGGACAGTCTTTTGTGTAAATACTGTATATCAGTTTCTTTCTCATGCTCTGTCCTCAGCTCATGCTCTTCTTTTCCTGTCAGTGGGAAGGAAACTAAATGCTTTCAACATGTGTCTGGTTCAGTTGTCAGCAGTCATTTTGTCATTAGTATTTTAATGTAAAGCTTTGAAAACCAGTGGCTTTGGTTCAACCCTGGAGTCCACAGGAGACCATCTTGTTCAAGCCTTGAGAAAATTAGGCTCAGACTCAGTGGCAGGTACTTGCTGGATTGCTGAGCAAAACCTAACAGTCTGTAAGTTTTTGCATACCTATTTCACTGATGTTGATAATGAACTTATTGGTGCTTTCAAAACCTTTGTGGTAGGTAACACCTATAATGGCCTTGGAAGCCTGAATTTGCTTTTTGATCACTTTGATTTTAAAAACACTCAGCCACACTGCAGTAGGTACTCTCAGTTCTTTTTGTGATGGAGAAATATGTGATATGTTTTTGAAATGAAGAAAAGCACAAGCCAATTTTCCAGGACTGAGTGTGCCTGAGGTCTGATTACCATCCCAGAACTGTGCCATTAACAGTATGAGCCAGGACTTAATCTTGCAATGCTGAAGTGAATGGGCACTTTAAGTACTAAGGCAAGGTGGCCACTGGCCACTGTTGAAGAGAAGTCTTCACCACACTGTCAGTAGTTGAAAGATGAGGCAGAAAGGGCAGTCAATATTCAACACTGCTTGAATGCCTCTCAAATTGGTTAATGAGCTGTCCTGATCAAGTTTTTTTTTTCTGCTTCTTGACCAGTGCTGTCTGTCAGGCAAAAATGGCATTTTGTCAGGCAAAAATGGCACATTCTCTGTAAAGACCCTAGGGAATTTTTTTTTAATGTTCTTATTTTTGTTTTAAACAAGGTGTGGATTTTTTTCTTCTTTGTTATTCTTTTAATATTAAATTTATTAAAGATTCGTGCAGTGGGCAATAGAAGTAGATGATTTGGAGTGCTGTCAAAGTATAATTCAGGGAATGAAGCAAGAGTCTTTCTTCTTTCAGTAATAGTCAACTCAGTGATTAATGGCAGAAGAGAAGATGGAAACATTTGAGTATCTTTATATAAATGGAGGGGCCTGAGAAAAAAATCTGGTAGAATTCTTTACCTTAAAGTCTTAGAATTACAGAAGTGTGACTAGAAAGGGACTTGTAGAGGGTTTTTTCCCAGTCCATTACTGAAAGAGTAGCTGAACTGATTCCTTGAAAATGACAGCATTATTCGACAGATAAAATCCTAGTGATTTTGTGAGGAAAGTTGTTCACCCTCATTTAAAAAAATGAACGAAAAGTGCTTTAAAACAACAGTGATGAACTACATTGCAAAAAGCATCTTTTACTGCTGAAATACAGTTTAATTTCATTCTACATAGATACCATGTGATACAATCCCTAGACCATAATCTTTAGACCATAAGAAAATGGAGGCACTGTACAGTTTCTGTGAAGGGAAAATCAATAGATATAGTTTTCGAAAGCATGAGAAGTTGACAAATACTGGCAAAATACATCTTCAAGTATGCTTTATTTGCAGGTGATTAAAAAGATTTTTAGGCAAAAAACTAGTCAATCTTATCCAATACATGATAGAGCGGTTTAGTGCCTAATGCCAGACAGACTGGAAGATGGGTAGATAGGACTGATGACGCAGTTGTTGATGAATCACATGTGATTAAATGGTCTACATTCATATAGTAAAAAGATCTGATACATACATATACGGAATTGTAAGCACTTAATGGTTTAACAATAAAGCGGGAAATTTTGTAAGAAAAACAGGGGGCTTAAGGGGATGGGGAAGCTACAGACATCTTAGTATTATCAGAAGCCATTGACAATTTTTAAAGACATTAATCTGTTCCTGCAAATCACTGCACTCTTGAGAATAGTATTTGCAATTTAAAACTTATCTAAAACATCACCAAAAGGAAACACTAATTCCTATTTTTTTAAATTATTTTGTATTAAGAATCTTGCAAAGAACTGAAATATGGCATGGCTAAAAAACATGAATTATCCACCATTTCAGAGACTTTGCATTCATCACATTTAAATACTAGGTGTCTGATTTCAGGTCTCATGCAAAATCCAGCTATAAAAACTCACCACAGAATATTTTCAAGGATAAAAAGCAAATGTTTTTTAAAGCTCTGACAGACATCCAGTTGTGAAAGTGAATTTCAAAACTAATGGTCCACATTTTCCAGAGGACATTCAAAAATATAGTTGTTGAACTTCCTGTAAATGCCCAGCTCTTATGTACACTTTGCATGAAGTATTTACCAAAGCTATAACATTGGATGGACAGTTAATGGAATATATCACTGCTTAGAGTAGTGCCAGAGGTAACATCATTATCTTTCCATAACTGCATAATGAGAATTAAATATTCACAAAACAAATTCCTATTATGAAATTATTTTTTCTCATGTACAATATATATATATTCATTTATATTGAATATAAGTCCAGTAATACTGTCACAGTAATGTGCTGTAGTAGTCTTTCATAGTGAGAAAACTGCCCTAATCATCTTAACATGCAAAGCTTGGAAGAACCAGAAATTCACAGTAAGTAATACAATTTGTATATGCATCTTCTACCATCCTGAAGTTAACCAGAACACTCAAGACTGTTGCTTAATTTTTCCTATGTTTGACAAAAGCTACAGTTCTGTATACTGTACATTCACAGTGGGATCCCAGCCCCCCTGTACTATCTGCAAGAAAGATCAGGTTACCACTCTCCATCAGAGTAAACATTCTAGTAGGTAATAAAATAATCTTGTGAACAGTTGTTCTTAGCTTGAAGCTCAGCAGTTCAAGACTTGATAAAATTCTCCTTTTCATCTTTCTGCAAGGTTTCCTGCTAACGCATTTTGTAGTCATTAGATACTGACATTTCACATAGCTGTCCTTTAAAATCCAAGTCTACTGTGAAATCCAGGTCACGCTGTAAAAAGATTTAAATGTAACATGTAAGTAACACCATAAGTTTAGTGTATCAATTCAGTTATCACTGTTTGAGTTGAAAAGACCTGCAGGTTCAAGATACCTACAGTGATTTCTAACTTCTTTTCGTTTTAAATGGTGCTAACACTGAAAAAGCAGGGTGTAGGATGTGTAATAGCATTCACCATACAATCTATGCTTAGGTCATATTTCTGTATTCTTCTTGAGGCTGATTTAATGTCCCGGTTACTACTAGGAAGTTTTTGAAGTGCTATTATGATATGTATCATATAAAAATTTCTGAAGGGTATTCCCCATTGAGATGCTCCTTATCTAGGCTAAAGAGCTTTCACATTAGGGGTTATTCCAGAATAGATCTAGTAAACTTCCCATTGTATAGAAGCCCTTATTCATTCTTTATCTTATAATAACATGGTTTTAGGAAAGAGGCACTACATAGCCCTACAAAAGGAAGCTCTGACTCTACAAGCTTTTGAAAGCCTTCATCTTTCCTTTTGAACCAAGGTGGTCTCTCTGTTTTATGACAACTATCAAGAACACATTAATTTCAGCATGTAAATCTGCATTCAGGTGCCTACTACTGTGCAAACAAATTTGAGATATTTTATTCATTTCTCTCAAAGAAAATTGATATGCTCAATGCAAAAGAAAATTTACCAGTCCCCCAAGGACAATATAAAGGCAGGAAACAGACTATTTTCCTCTCTTTCACAGCAAGCAGTAGCTTCAGGGGTGAATGTGTTTGTTTTAATGCCAAATTTATTTTGTGTTTATTTCTTCTCCTGTATAATATTTCACTACTATGAAAACCATATCCAAGCTGTGTTTGGTACAAAAATGGAAAGGTAACACAAAAAAGGAAGACAATTAAATGCTAAGATTTGCTGCAGTCAGCAAATGCAATAGTTCAATAATTACAACTGCTGCAGCTGTGTGTCTCATAGTCTCCTCACAAGTTAAAAGAAGTACTGAATAACTGACATAGAGGGATTCAGCCCATAGTAGAGAAACTGAGGAAGTTTTCACCAGTCATTGTAGTGTGAAATCCATCACGCTTTAGTTTTAGTCTTGAATAAAACACTGCATTGTCTATGGAAAGCCACAATTTTTAAACAACCCTATCACTAGATTAATGAGTTAAGTAGATTTGATCAGTGAGTTCACACAGACATCCAAATGAAATGTGTCACTTGATTTTGTACTGGAGAGTTTGTGGGCACTGAGTGGGAGATCACTTAATGGCCATAGATGTGGAACTGAAGTGCTTGCTCTTGATCATCCTATGTTGGCAGAAGGGATCTTACCATTGATTTAAGTGACACTATGAAGAGACCTTTGCCTACTTGCATCACAAAATATGAATAAAGCAGATGACAGAGGACACCTGATTTGGTGATGTATTTGAATCCTTTCTCCCCATGCTAGATTGTTTGCAGGCTGACTTCTGTAATATTAGCACTGCTTTATCATTGTGGTTGGCAGCTTTAGTGAAGCTGTGACTAGAGCTTTTACTAATAAACATGAATGCCTTTAGCATTCTCATTGTATTACTCATATGCATTTTCTTTACTGTTGATTATAGTTTGTGAGATTATAGAGCTGGAATTAGAATCAGGGATGCTGACTTACCACATTTTTTGCATTTGGTTTCATGGATATAGTCCCATAGATTTCTTCTCCTCGTCTCACAGTTAAATAGTCCTCTAAGTAGAAGACAGTTTGCTTCCAGTGAGTATAAGGAGCATCAGGTGCTAAAAATATATATATGGGTATTACTTATCAAAATTTCTTGCATGTCTTGCAAATCCAATTAAGATTGGGAACTTGGTTGGAAAAAACCTTTCTTCTCATAGAATGCTTTAACTTATGTACTATACTAGTAAATATACTTTACAACAACACAATTAATTCTATGGCTGTCAGTGGGTTGTCTTCTAATTTTTAGTGGAATATGTCAGATGTGAATCACACCCAGCAAGAAGGATTCCACAAAGGGGGTTACAGAGCAAGACAGGCACTTTTTGATGCTTTCCTTTTAACCCCCACATATTCAAATTGGGGAAATCTTTACAACTAAGTGCTTTGAATGTCAGAAGTCTAAATTAGTTCAAAAAATAATTACACAAAATTATCAAAAACTATTATTTACAATGCCACAGATGAAACTTTTCACTCATGATCCCAGAACAGCAGATTTTATAGTTTCCAGGAGGATAGAGCTGGTGAAAGGGTACTTGCACCTTGACCTGGCTTTGGATTTTTAAAAGGCATACACTGTGGGCAATCTGCCAGAGATGGAATTAATTTCTAGTCTTGCTTAGCAGAATCCCTTTGACACTCCTCTGCTATTTCAGGCTGTTAATTTACTTTTTTCCCCCTTGATTTAAATTCAAATCTTTGAGCAGTGCCTAATGAACTTATATTGGCTACTTAGTACTTCTAGCATTCTTGCAGTCAGGAGCATCTAGGAAGCTAAGAATAGCTAAACAAGTTCAGAGGCTTCCCGATCTGGCAAAAAAATCCTCTGATAAATTTATTTTTCTTCTATTTGTATCCCCAGTCACATGAGGCCATTGTATTGTATCATACTAATAATATATTAACACGGTGAAATAAAATAATGATCTTATTTCATTTCAACATCAATATTTAAAAAAATATTTGGAGTTTGAAATTTTTTGTGACTGGGGAAATACTGTTGCATTTTCAAAAAACTGTCAGGACAGGAATTTTTAACTGGTTTTTTTCCCCCAAAATTCTAGTATGAGAAGACTGACATAAACAAACTTTTCCTCAGAAACTGTGCTGGCAAACTGGTATCTTCCAAAGGAAAAGTATTTTACTAGATAATTTTTCTATATGTGTCCGGACAGTTTTAATGACTACTAATTGCAGTATTTAAATGGAGACATCTTCTTGTAGGAGTTCAGATCCAGGCTCTGTTACTATTTGGACATGCCTCTGTAAAACTTTTAAGTGAAAATGTGTTAGACCAAAACTAAATTGAATTTATATTTTAAATTGTAACTGCTACCTTGTACACGCACATATACCCTTATGCAGAGGTGTGTTCCTTAGAAAAGCCTGACATAACTGGAAACTTGTGCCCCATGAAGAGTGTGTGTGTGTGTGTGTGTGTGTAATATAGGCACAGGTCTTCAAGTCCACTCCAAATCACGTACTTATTTTCTTCATAATTAAAAAAACTACATATCAATCAAGTGGAACTTCATCATGTCCTACAAACTGGTATATTTTACTGAATTCAGTAGAGCTTTGCCAACAGACACCAGCTGAGAATCTAAATCAGTCTGCCAGACAGTGGTGACCTTCAGCAACAGATGGCCAAATAACTTTTTTATGGAGTAACTGCTTCTGCACCTACCTTATCATGACGTACTAAATAGAGGCAGAGAAACACTTCCTTCAACCTCCTGTATGCAGTCAGGCTAATACAGAACGAGGTTTTTGCATTTCTTGCAACACTGTGGTTTGTTCAGTCAGTTAAATGATGCCTTAAAGGAATGGGGTTATTCCTTTAAATATCTGCTCACCAAGGTAAGTTAGAGTTTCACATTGTTAGAGGTGATTTACATAAGCAATGTGTTCTTGGAAAAAATGATGATTTTGTTCTAGACTCTGAGACAAGCAAGAGCTTTGTTGAGTTTTGGATTTAGGGGAAACTAGCATGCAGAGCTGCTATCTCTCACTGAGCCAATAATTCCCTATCTGATCTGAAAACTTGACATGGGATTTAGATACAACTGGTGAGGGGCATAAACTCCTAGGTCATAATTCCTACTGAACCCTAAGCTTGGTAGCCATTGTGAAATCCAGCCTCTGTTTCCATAGAATTCTTGTAAGCAATTACCCTTTCCCCATCCTGCTCACCTTCCCCAGAATGACAGTAATTTTTATCACTGAAATTCAAACCTGGTGGTAAATCAAACCTTTCTGTACCATCTGGACAGCAGAACTGATAGACTGATAGCAACAGAAATGAAATTAAAAGAAATACAGATTACCTGTAGAAAATCCCATCTTCTTGTGGCACTTCGTAAATTCAATATTAAAATAGGTGACCAAGGCATGAATGTAATCATTACGTTGAATTTGGAGGCAGAATGCAGAAGTAAATGCCAATTCTTCAGTCTTCACTGTATAAATATCTACTTCCTGTTTCGAGGAGAAAGAAAAAGACATTTACATGCAGAAGTCTGTGACTCTCAGGTAAGTGTTGAGTTATCTACTTTAGCATTTTATTTAATTATCAGCCACAAAGACAACTCACAGCCCTTTAATACTGTAAGAAATCAGTGGTACACTTGAATATATCAAAAAAATAGCAAATGATCCAGTTATGTGACTAAGCTGACAGAGTGTGGCAAGAGAGGGCACTCACGGAAGACTGTGTGTTCTTGGGAATGGCAGGGAGGGGCTGTAGGAGATGGAGGAAATCAAAGTAAAAACCTGCTTTGACAAATGCAGGCATGATGGATGTTGAAATGAAGATATAGGTCCCAGTTCAAAGACCTTTTGTTATCGAAGACTGTCAGCATTGAGGAAAGATGTTGGCAGAGTTGGGTTTTTAATAAAAATAAACTTTTTGTTTGTTTGTGCATCTCTGAAAGGGAAAATGATTTGACCATGTCAAGCAGTTGAAACATTTGAGGTGTGAGAGGGTCCTGCTTTCTAATGGTAATGCTTTCTAGTCCTTTGTCAGATAACTGATTCCAAATGGACAGTCCACAGGGACCTTACTCTTGAACAAGACAGAAGCAAATTATGTAACTTGTGCTATAGCTTGATTGCAGTAGTTGGAAGCAATGATGTAGTCTTTAAGATTGCTTATTTCCATCAATATTTAAATCTCCCTGTTCAAGGCTTAAACTGTGTTTGCCAGATGGACCTGATTTTCCCAGCTTTTGGTATTGCTTTTATCTGGGTTGTTTCCAGAACTTGTAGTCATGATAAGGAGGATAATAAGTCTGCAATACTACTAATTGTGGTCTAATACTGTGGGAAATCAGTGCACTTTCTGATATCCTCATTGCTCATTCTGATACCCTCATTGCTCATGCATACAGAGAAAGAGAAGTTTTGTAGGCAGAAATCCAAATTTTCTCTACCAGCCTATGCCAGGAATCCTATCTCTGATCTCACCAGCATTTCTTCAGATCCACCCTGCAAAAATGGAGGACAGAGTCTAGACTGCCCATTGGAGGGGTTTTTTTAGTCCTGTCTGGTTAGCATTGCTCAAGAACAACTTAAACATAATGAACATTATTGTACTACATTACGATGACACCCTGAGGCACTAGTGTCTACAAGTGACCCATGCATATAATTGATCATTTAATACTGTGATAGCCTTAAAATGTTTTTGGGTTTTTGCCCTTAAAAGAAGGTAAGAAAAAAGCATAGTGGGAATAAGAACTTCTGAGGTCTCCTGGCAGAGTTCCACAGCAGACTGCAAGCTTTGACAAGCTAGACTGGACTGGTGGGTGATAGCTGCAGATTTCTGTAATTTTTGGTGTCTTTTTAGTGGTATCACTGTGGGGAAATTGTGACTTAAGTCTAATGGTGAGGCACATAAAAGGGAACTAGCTCCCTCTCTCTGAGCTGTGTTGGCTCTGCAGGGTAAAGTGGAATCAAAAGAACGAGGAAATAATTTTATTAGAGAAGTTAGTAGAAATTTATCAAAAATATTGAACAGATGGGCTGCCTAAAATGTTGGTCACTTTCACAGTCTTTTTTTTTAAGGACAGAAACATGCCTTTTTTACTATGCAAGGTATGAGACAAATATGTGGGGTTTTTTATTAGTTAATATAATTTTGAGAACAGATGAGTCCAGTTTTGGTGATCTCTTTGAATTGTAGTCTGGCTACCTATATATTCTTATATTCAATGGCACTGCTTATTGCAGCTAACTGCACAGGGGACAAATACTATCGTTGCATAAAATAAATGGAAAATTCATGATTTACCAGATTTCATTCAGATTTCAACAACAACAACAAAATGGGCATAGTTACGCAGGAATGTGATCAAAATACAGCTCTTTATTATCACAGTACGAAAATAAAATGTTTTAAGCTAAGCAGCAGTAAAAGTGTCAGAATTATCAGCTGAGTAAGGGGGTTCAGACCATGGTTGACACTGTATGAAAGACCATGAGACATCCCATGGTACATGTCCCTGTTGCACAGAGACAGAGAGAGGTCTAGTTTTCACATTCATTTCATAAAGAATGGTTCTTAGACTGTCCTGTGGCACAAATCACTTTAGGACTGAGCAAACGATGTATCATTTAGAATCAACAGTGAGGTTGAGATGCTGTGTTGCCAGCTACTATTTCTTGTTTGAATGGTATCACCCTGGATGAAGGCAGCTCTCTTCTAATGGGAGAAACAGCTTTCAATCAGGTTTGCTCCTGGAAAAAATGCTGACTTGCTGCCTGTCCCATTTCTTCATGTGAATCAGAATTAAGGTTGTTTCTAGAGTGCCACAGCACCTCTTTTCTGATCCCCTTCCCAGACAGGCTCTCATAAACAAGAATGTTGCATAATTTTTTTTTTGTGCTAGGAAGGCAGTTTGTGATTTAAGTAGCATTAAACTGTGTAATCTTAAAGTGGTGTCTGCAGGAGCTGTAATCTGTACTTGGAAAGAACACGGAAACAGATTTTTTTTTTTTTTATTTAGTTCTGTGTCTAGATAGGGAAGGATATTCAGGAAAGCGTAACAGTATTTTTTATTACAAACTGGATATGGCATATCCTTTGTTCTTGTTTGGTTTTGTCAGTTTTTGCCACTCTTTCATTGCAAGTTTTTCTACAGATGTGTGAACAATGGATTTATTGTTATTTTAGTCTCTGGTGCTGACACCAAATCAGAATTAACAGGCAGAAAAAGTTTTCAGTCAACCCAAACACATTTGTATTTTTCCAAAGTACAAAGGGTTCAGAGAAGGAAACACAACTGTTTTACTGAGTTTGAAACAAACTTTTCCTTTTTTTGGCAATATTACTGAAAGCAGTAGTCCCTCAGTAGGACACCTGTACGCTTATCCTGAGTTCAGTTATTGACTGATTGATTCAAGATGCTTTGATCCCACTACTCTCCCTGGCTTGGAAATTAAACAGAGGACTCCCATTCCTGTGCCCCTGAGATATATTTAAGAGATCATTCAAAAGGAAATGGCTTCCACGACACAGAACATGCTGTATTCTCTGCATACCACCCCCAGTACACCTGTGGCCTAGTGGCTAGAGTTCCTTAAAGGATTCAAGACTTGTGTTACATCCAATTTCTGAGGAGTACAAAACAGGAACTTTTACTTCAGCATTTTAGCTAAGTGTCATGGTTACACAGCATGCAGGGGCTGTCTTATTTTGCTGATTTTGTAGAACAATTCAGAGCATCTAAATTGGGAATCAAAATAACTGCAGAAGCACAGGGCTCTGACTGGTCTCTGAGGAATGCATCTAGTGACTAGTCCATCCACTGACTAATGTAGAGAGAACCCAGACTCATCTTGTAGGCATCCTAAGTTAGCTGGCTTTGGGTTGAATACACCCTAAAAATCCCTCTGTGAATCTAATATGAACAAGCTGTGCCATCTTGAAGTGCTTTAATAAAACATTTGAATAATTAAACATTATGGCTTTGTTTATTCTCAAATGTTTTCTTAGGCTAATATAATTTTCTGAATTCACAAATATTTTCAGGATTAAAGAAATATACTTTATCTTTACACCATGTGCAAAAGTAAATGAAATTTAAAAAACACCCAACAATGCAGACTCTGTTTTTCTGGCTTCCATATTGCTAGCTTGAACATAGGCCTCCCTCCATCATGCCTTTCATTAACAGTTTTCTGTTTTTTTAGTGATCAGTTTGTGAGAGTGACAGGTTCTGGAATGGAAAGTGTTTTCTGACTGCGTAGTTATTACCTGCTTTGCTCTCGCAGTGCCACTACATGGTATAGCACCATTCACTATATGGACAAAAGATGTCAAAACGAAATATAAAACCTGAATAGGAACACTTTGAAAATTTTTGTCTGTCTTCGTAAAACCAATTACTCTCAAAGACCTTCTAAATAAAGCGCTGGATGTGTACTCCATTTAAGGGTGTGCAGCTTTTTATTCCAGAGAAGCCAACCCCTTTTTACCCCTTTGTCTCTCACTCTCTGGACATATTCTACGCACTCTAAATAGCTGTTTCTTTTGTGTGTATTGCAATTTGAAATTGCTCTGGCTCAGGCTGTTTTCAGGCACAACCATCCTGTGTTCCCCTCAGTGCAGATGGACTGTGCATGCATACGTTGTCACACAGAGTTTCTACTTCTGTTCCTTTCTGCTGCTTTCAGTAAAGGTTCTGCAGACTAGAGGTATGTATTTCCTTATTACATGTGGGAATGCTTAATGCTGTGTTTGTTACTGGCAAAAAGTGAAAGTGAAAAATTAAAACTGACTCTTTGGGATGAATGAGCATACTCTTGGATTCATGGACCTGATCCTTCCACTGCTGTTGACGCAGACAGCCTTATTTATGAGAGTAGTCCCACATGAGGAGGATTACTTCACGTGGAAGGAATTTTAGAGCTTTAAAATATTCCTGCAGGCAGTTCCTCCATTCTTAACGTGATCTTGTGAAAACAGATTAGTGACCATTCTGTCTTATATGTAGGGCAGGGTACAAGCTAACCTCTGAATGGAGATGTTGGGGCTGGAAGAGCACAGTAGCATTCTGGATAAGGCTAAGAACTAGGAAGTTAGACAAATAAATTAGGTTTCAATTCTGATCACATTCTGGAGTAAGTAAGTTAGTTGTATCATCAGACATACAAGAAACTGATGCTTCCATCTTTTTTACTGCAAACAAAATTCATTTACCCCTTCTCCTCAGCAGCATTCCATCAGTAATTTCCAACCTCTATTTACAAGAAGGTAGGGCAATTAAAATTCATATCTAAATACACCATGTCTCTCTTTATTTATCCAGTATTTGCATACGTAAAATTTGTAAGAGTCTTGAGTTATACCTTGCAGTAGCCAGATGAATAGAGTCACAAGGAACATCTTGCTTTTGGGTATTCCATAAGAAATCAAGGTATCAATGCTCATGCTTAGCTCATGTGACAGTATTAAGCATGTGCAGCATACCAGTACTGACTAATTTAAAACTGCATGTCTTTCCTTCTCAGCATGATAGCATTCTATGATGATGGCTTCTGCAGCTAGATAAAAGCATATAAAGGTAGCAGTAAAACACAAGCAGCAGGTCTCCAAAGAATCCTACAGTTAGTTGTAAACATTCAGAATTGAGTATATTTGGAATTACCAAACCTTTATTAGACAGGCATTGGTCACCACTTGCTTTGGATCTACTATGTCCACCAACGGCTCCTTCATGGCAACATCCCTAATACAGGTCATGTCAAAGCCGTACACATTCTCCCACCCTGTCAATGCAAAGAGGTACGTCAAGATTAGCAGTAATAATAGAAAGTATATTTTGTTTCTCAAAGCATCTTTCATTTGAAAGAATTTCTACCATCCCCTAATTTTCAGATTTCCTCTTTAGCTCTTTGCTCTCTGCCCCAGTTGTCTATGTCATCACTGTTATTTTACAGATAATGCAGTTGTGGCAAAATAACCCCTCAATGTACATCTTTGAAGAAGTGGTCTTTGTTCTTTGGTGTCTCCAAAGCCATGTTATATGAGATTTGTTGATGATTATTGTGGCTTTAGACATTTGAGAGTGTTGCCCAAAATAATATAATATGTCAGGCTGAGTCTTTGGAATAGCTGTTAGGGTTATTCTATCCTTTCCTATCCATTCTGGTTAATACTTTTTTTTTTTCATAGATTGCTATTCAATCAGTACTTTGCATGCTCTTTTGATTATTTAAGTAGTCTTAGTTTCAGCAAGTGAATTACTGACAGGAGTAGAATTACAGCTGTGTTTCAATATTTGGGGCATCCAACTTTTAATGTACATGTACATCATGACAGAAAAGCAAAATGGAGGAGAGACAAGATTGTGGTGCAGACAGATAGTGAGATGGAAATAACTGAAAATACAGGGTATGTAAAGCGAGGGGGAAAGAGAAATTAGAGGTGAAATTAGAAAAGAAAGTGTCTTAAAGGAAAACAACATTTTAGAAGAGAAAAAGAGAACCTGAAACATTTTTTTAAATTATGAACCCCTTCTCTCCCCGAGTTAAGAACAGAAAAGAAAAAGGCTCAAGGTCTAGAAAGGAAAGGGTTCAAACGCGAGGTGAAAAAAGCACATAAAGGATTTTAGGCCAAAATGGCTTTGATTGCTTTACAGAATGAATGCTTCATACATCCATTTGAATCTGTACATTTTGTAAGGAATTTAGCTGTCAAGGTCATCATGTAACCAAGGAGAAAAATCTAGGCTGTGCTTGAGGAGGAGATATAATTCACCCTAGCACCTTCAGAGACTTCTTGTCACTGCCATGCTGCACTGGGCTCACTTTTGACCTAAAACAGCAAATGTGACCAACTGACAGTTCTGTGTATTAGTACTGAATTTGATTACAGAAACACCAAACTTTCTTCTGAGAGGAGGTGAGAGGCAAGGAGTTAGGCTTTTTTATTAAAGATTGACTGAACCCACTAAATTAACGCAAACTTTTTTATGTATCTTTGATTAATATAACTGCTTAGGAATTTTGTGGGGTTTTTTGTCCCCTAATGGAAAATGCCTTTAAGTGAAATTGTCCAGCTCTGAAAAATAAATAAAAGCAAAAAAATTTAAAAGGAAAAGAAAACTGAAATAATGTAAAACTTACTCATTTCATCACAACTATTATGATCTTATGATCAAATAAATCCAAACTTGTGTGACCTGGGGACAACAAGCTGAACATGAACCAGGAGTATGATCTTTTAGTGATGAAAATGAACCACATGCTAAGACATGAGGAGTGTCTAACAAAATGGGGTTTGCTTAGCCTGGGACAGCAAAAACTAATGGTGGTATCTACTTGCTATCTGCTGCCACATAAACAAAGAAAAAGTCAGATTCATTTCTGGTGATGAGGGAATGAAGGCAAATCTCAGGAAGGAAAAGTCAGTCTGGATATTTAGAAACATGTTTACTCCTAAGGGTGCTTCACTCAGAGAAGCTACGGAATCCCCATCTCCTGACAGCAGTGCAGGGCCCTATGAGTGACTTACTTTAATTGTGAAATCTGGCCTGCTTGGAGCAGGAGCCTGGACTAGGTCACCTGTAGAGGTCACTACTTCAAGGAAATCCTCCCAAAATTTTAAAAGCAAGAGAATAGTCAATTTTATGCATCTATGAAGTATATATATATCTATATATAAAAATTTAGAACCCTTTTTAACATAAAAGTAAAATTGAAATTACTAATCTTTATTTTTAATTTAAAAATTCTCACAGAAAATGCTTTTAAAAGTTAAAAAAAGCATTACATTTTGTGGTTTTTTTTTCCTTGACGAGCTTATTATGGAGATATAATTTTTTCTAGGGTTATTTTGTAACATTTATAATTAATTTGCATTTTATTATTTTTCTGTTCTTGTTATGTTAAAAAACAAAAACAAGGACCTGCATGGCAAAAGAATATTACCAATTTTCCTGGTTGTTATGGTAGATTATATATTTATTAAAAGAACCAAAATACTAAATCTCCTATAATCCACATTTTAAATACAGGTAGGGGTATTAATATAACTCTAAGCAAAGTCTACATCAATTTACTAATGCATCTTTCTTTTGTGCACTTTAAATTACTGCAAGTTTCCTGAATTTATCAGCAGACTAACGTACCCTTAATGTTCACATTTATACTGGAATTCTGGCCTGGTCAGTGTGATTTCTTGGCTTTTGCAATCCTTTGCCAATAACGAGATTACAGCAAGCCTTTATAAATCAAATATTTTAGGGAAATAACCACAGAAAAGTGTTACTCACAGTGAATTTTGAAGTCCTTGTACTGTCTGTCTTCAATTGCTACCACGTACAAAGCAGCTCGGTCTGGAAACATTAGCCCTCCAGGTTTCTGTTGATGAATTTTGGGGAAATGGATCTCGTAATCTATTCACCTGACAAAGACATCACATTTTGAACTGCACATACAAAAACCAGACAAGCACCCCTTGCATGCCTTTATTGTTTTCCTTCAGACTGTCACACCAGCTTTAATCACAGCAATTCTTGCAGCCTGTAGCAATGTCATTAGGTAGTGTCTATACAAATTTCACCAGCCAGCAGCTAATCAAAAGCAAAGCTCTTTCACTGAGATTCCCGTTTTTTATCTTAAAGCCCAAGAAATGGCACTTGGAGATGTAACTGAATTTTATTCTGGTGCCAGTAGCAAAGGGAAGGCTTGTAGTCAGAAAATAAATGATGATTGCTCCAGCAAGGAGTATGACATGCAGAGCACCTACCAGCCACTTGTCTCGTGCGAAGATGACTGTGTTTAACATTGACTCATAGAACAGACAGTAACCCATCCACTCGCTGATGATGATGTCTACTTTATCCACAGGTAATTCAACTTCTTCCACTTTACCTTTAAATATTGTGATTACTGAAAAGAGAATCCAAAGAAATACGTTTCACATAATAAAACACCTGAATAAGTTCCTTACTGGTGAATGTCAGGCTGACCTTTTCAATATGATTCTCTTCTTGAACGCCTGTAGATAAGGAGTGACTCCACGTGACTCAATGGATTTTAAACTATTTAAAAACTACTTCCAGTAAGTATAATAAACAGAAGTTTTAGAATCAGTATAAAAGGAAAAACAAAACAAAACAAAACAACAAAGGCCAAACAAAAACCCCCCATATTTAAAAAACAGAAAAACCAGCCTTACCTGCTCACCTGCATGATCTCATTTTACATGACCTTTGAAATTTGGAAGGTTTCTAGATTATTGACCAAGTAATGCAAAGAATCCACCTAGAATCCTTTAAACATGCCTGCAAGTTTGCACATTCATGATATTACCACTGAGATATTACAGATTATTGAACTAGGATCTAATTCTCATCTGCTTTTCAAACATATGATGATGGATTCCCAGTGAGGAAAACTAGGACTTATTCTTTCCATCAATTAGGGGGAGCTGACTCAGCTGAGAAAGTCATATCTAGCCTGACAGTACACAAACAAGAAAGTTTGTACAAACAGTTCTCTCATGAAAAATAATTTTTCATTCCTTTCTGCTTCATGATTGACTCATTCACATCTAAATCTTCTATCTGTTTTAGATGTGCACAGTTTTCCAGAGTTACTCAAAGTGACTGCTGGGAAACGTTGTCAGGTACTTCACACCTAATTAGTTTCAAGGAAATTAAAAAGGCTGTTAGAGTTTGATATAGTAGAATACCAGATCTTCAGAGACACTATTACACACACAGCACATTAAAAATTACTGGCAATATTGTATACTACTTTACAGGACGCTGGTTATGCCCTGCAAAAGTAAATCAATGACTAATGATAGAATTCTTTGACGCCAGAACAGATACAGTGCTTAAGGAAAAATTAAATGGTGGTCCATATTCAGTTCAGTTGTAACAAATAGTTTTGTTTTAGGACAAGTGACACAAGTCACGAATCATTCCTGCTTTTTTAAAAAATACATTTCCTATTTACAAATGTATTTTCAGCTTGTGACAAATACCTTACAAAGTGTGTTTCTCTGCTATTTATATTGCTTGCTGCAGTGCATAAAGTCTCGTGGTTCTGGATTCTTCCTTGACAAGGTAACAAATGCACTTGAAATTTAGGAATAAGGTGAACAGGGACTATTTTACTTTCCATTACTAAATGATAACATTATTGTATTACTCTTAATTAATGGCAATTTTTATTGATGAAATGGTCAACATTCAGTTTGGGAAAGATGAAGGTAATTTAATTTAGCTATAACTAGATTAGCTGGTTAAGAGTGGAAGTGTGGATTGAGTGAATTTTAGAACTCAGCCCAGGAAAAATGAGGTTTGTCTTTCCCAAATACGTGCAGTACTAGTATGACTCTAACCGGATGTGACCACCTTATTTGCATAGCAAATTTATAACCCAGTGGCCCCTTAAGAGGCTTGGAACACTCTGATTCAGACTGGTAACACAAAGTATCAGCTGGTAAGAGCAACCTGATTGGAAAAGAGAAGAGTTCTCTTCTCTTTCCCATTCTTTAAACTCCTTTCTTTCGCAGTACTCAACAGTTCATCTGTTGTTATACTGAAGACTATGCCTGCCTATAAGCTCCAGCTATGAGTTCTCTTGAGTTCTCATTTCTCCTAGGAACTTTCACTGTCACAGTTCTTTTGGAGTGAATTTTAGCATTGTTGACAGCTGCCAGACTGACACACCTGCAGACTTTGAAGCCCTCTGTTTACACCTAGAACAGCCACAGTAAAAGCAGCAGCAGCACAAGTTCCTTCCACCTCCCTTCACTTTGATGAAACATCTTCGTAAGGCATCATGTGGGAATAGATTGTGCTGTCCCCAGCTGTATTGTATCTGTTCTGGAAACAGTGGGTTTTCTCTTGGTTCAGCCCCTTTTGCTGAGTCTGCATTCCTCTAAACATTTAGGGGGAAAAAAAGAAAAATTTCCGTGAGCAACAAGGTCCTTTGGGTTGGTACCTGGCTGCATTAAAATGAAAGTGAATGCTGGTCAGTGTAAAGTGCGAGAGTGTAAATGTTAGTTCAGGTGTGTAAATTGTTTATACTGGTGACCAAACTGCAGTCATGCAGACTGCTGAACCTGTCCAGACAAGTCTCCTGACAAAGGGGAGGGGTTTCTACTTCTTCCTCCACAGTTTCTTAATGACTTGCTCCTTGTAGAAACAGGAGAAAGAAGTGGAGATAAATACCTTCTGCAACCTCTGGAGCACATTGGAACCTTCTAATTTATTCTGACAATGGTCCCTTCACACACAATTCCTGTTGCTGGAAATCCAAATGCAAATTGATTTGTGGTATGCTAATTTTGTTGCTATCTGATAGGTCACTCCAGGAATATACGAGCTGTGCACCAAAGGTGCAGGACAATCAAGCTGAGCTCACACCTCACAGCTTTAGTGCCTTATCCCTACTGTGAAGAAGAGTATTTTGTGGTCCTTTACTATACTTCATTCTTTTCCTGAACCAAAAGTTGCACATGCTGGCTGTCCTCTTATATCCCGTGTCACTGCTGTTTCACACCACACCCCTTGAATATCCATACTGTACAAAAAATTCTCCTCCCAAAGAGCTCCGTGTTAGTCAGAAAGTGCCAGTGACAGCAATAAAAATTAGAACAGATCTAAACCAGAACAGAAATCTATTCCTGTGCCTTTGCGAGAAGAGCATCAGTGCAGACACAGCTAAAAGTGGGGGCACATGGAACAACCCAGCCAGCTCAGACCTGACCTGCTCTGCAGCAAAGGCAAGCTCTTCACAAAGAGCACTTCTTAACAGGAGCTGTCTCACAGCCTCAGTTAAAAAAAGACGGATTTTTTAGGCTGTTACAAAGATATCTTGTGTACTGTGATTTGGAGGAGGACTGAAGGCATGAAATAGAGCTGCTTAGAGATTATTTTGTGCTAAGAATTTTCAGTAGGTTGGGGGTGTTTTTAGTGTGGTTTGTTTTTTTTTTTAATTTAGAGTTTCCACATTCCTGGAAATTTCATCGGTTTTTTTTTTTTCCAAGAAAAAAAGAAGTTTTCTATGATAGTTTTATTTTGAGAACAGGACATTTTTGTTTGTGTGTTTTGATGTTTTGGAAAAAAAAAGTATTTTTTAAAAGTTGAAAGTCAGAAATCTTAGTGAAAAATCTATATTGCTGCAGAATACTTTTTTGCTTTGAACCTTATTTCAATTTGAATGTCAGCGTATGTGTGTGTGTGAATTCTATTTAAGAGATAAGGTGGAATTCAAATGGCAGAATTAATTTGAAAAGTTCAACTCTAATATGGGATCTTCTGTCTGCTTTCCTAAATCAAACTGCCTGTTGATAAGTCCTATTTGTTTCTATTGTCTGTGAGTCTAGAAGTAAATGTGGAAGTAACAGTAATTCCTGTGAAGAATTGTTGTAGTGCCTAGAATGAGGTGCTTAGTTTTGTATTTATGTAAGTCAATTCTGCAAAACTACCATTTATATATAAACCACACAACCTAAATTAATCAGAGAAAGCAAATCAGTTATCTTCTCTTTTTCCTGAAAGAAAAGGATTTATATGTATTTATATATGCCTTACTGTTGTCCAAGTGGTTGGCCTTGATAATTTTTTCTGAGTAGTCAGATATACTTGAGCATTCAATCTGGGAAAAAAAGAAAAAAAGAAAAGTGAGAGGAAGAGTAATATGTTAAAGATCTCAGCTATGTGAATAAAATATTTCTACTGAAGGCAGCAAAGACTCTACAGAACATGTAACCATTGATAAAAAGTAAATCAAACCTGTGTCTGGAGAATCATAACCAATAATATCCTAATATTTAAATTGAAGTCTGTGTTTGAGTTGAACTGGCTCCTACAGAAAAGATTTAAAACTGTTGAAATGTGGGGAAAAGAAGAGGTCCTAACTACAAAATTTATATGATTTATTAATTGCATTATTTAATTTATTCCTGCTACTTTAGAATATTGCCTCCTCTCCCCAAAAATTCAGCTGAAGGGAATGAATTAGCATGGTGCTACATTTCCACACATATTTTAAAACAAAATACATCCAATTTTTTTGAATAATGTTAAAATTCAAACTATGCCAATACTGGTCTGTGCCAAGAAGCAATTATTTGTCTACATGAAAATTCTATAATCTTTAGCAATGCATGCTATCCCAAATGAATGTGGACATTTTACCCATAAGAAATGACTGAAATTTTCTATTTACAAAAACATCCAGAACTGCATGTCTTTTCCTCTGATGAGTTCTGTGCTTTTACTGGGAAAATAATTACAAAGTACCTTCTAGTTTTAGATTTGCTCTTAAATTTGGTACAATCTGCGCACTAGCATAAAAGCCCATGTTTGCAATGACCTTTACTATCTTTTAGAGAAATACTACATTCCATTAATCTGTTTTTTCTGCCCTTTGAAAATCATGAAGGCCAAAGTTGCTTGTAGTCACTGAATCAGTTCCTAATTTACCTTTTCCAAATTTGACATTAAACTGCCAATACTACTTTGCGTAATCCTTGTCTCTCTAAATCCCCTAGGGGAATGTCAAATAGAACTGTATTATCTCTAATGAAGTGTTTTATATATCCAGTGAATCCCATTTAATCTCTAAAAGCTAAATTGTGCCTGACCTCTCTGATAGTACTCACAGATGGCAGGACAATGGATGGAAGGACAAACAAATCCCTTATTATTTTTATATTGTATACGACACAGACATAATAGCAGTCACAATATCAATCCCAGTCCCCATGGGAACCTGACTATTAATTCTACTTAGCTTGCCTGTGGATATAAACCACTCCTTAAAATGTCTGGCTCAATGGCCTGAATATAAACCAAAACTGTGTTGAAGAAAGGACACTTGAATGTCAGTCCAGAGAGTTCAAGGAAGAAATCCCTGGAGGAGAGCACCATCTTTTTTCTCCATCCAACTTCTTCCCTTACTGTAAAGTGTATAGACTCTATGCCCCATCTATAGTTACAGCCATTATAACATACTCATTTTCCCTCAGACACATGGTGTGACTTTTGGGGATGGTCCTGTGCCGGGCCAGGAGTTGGGCTTGATGATCCTTGTGGGTCTCTTCCAGCATATTCTGTGATTCTGTGATTTTCCCTGCCTGTATTCACACCTGTCTGGCATTTTCAATTCCACTGCACATTTTGGATGATTTTTAAATAAAGCATGAGCATGTAGGTGTTTGGAGGTGGCTTTCCAACCTTTCTAAAGAAAAAAATGCAGAGAAATAAAAAGTTCTCTTTCATGAATGACTACAAGTTTCCAAAAATCTGCTTCATTTGCAAAGAAGCAAAATAATAAAAAAACTTAACAATTAAATGTTTCATGAAGGTATAGATACTTCAGAAAATAAACTTCCTTTAGGGTAACTAAAGCTGTTCACTGGCATTTTGACTTGGATTCTATACTGTGGTTGAATTTTATTTTAAAAAGTAACTCATTTCAGAAAAAAAAGAAAGCACTGAATTCTGTAGGTGAAGAAAAAGAGAAAAAAAATCAGTGTTTTCAGGTTTTTTCCAGGTTCTCTTTCAAGTCAGTGATCTGCTCAAATCTGTCCTATTTAACAAAGCATTTGGATTTTATGAAAACTGTGTGTTCCAATAAAATAAGTTTGTACCTGAGTTTACAGTCACAGAATTACAGAACGGTTTGGGCTGGAAGAGACTTCAAAGATCAGCTAGTTCCAACTTCCATTCTACAGGTAGGGACACCTTCCACTAGATCAGGTTGCTCAAAGCCTCATCTATTCTGGCCTTAAAGACTTCCAGGAATGGGGCATCCACAACGTCTCTGGGCAACCTGTGCCAGTGCCTTACCACCCTCATGTTAAAAATATCTTCCTTATATCCAATCCAAATCTACCCTTTTTCAGATTAAAACCATTGCCCCTTGTCCTATCACTATAGGCTCTGGTAAATAGCCTTTCTCCACCTTTCTTATAAGCTCATTTTATATATTGAAAGACCACTACAAGGAACCTTCTCCAGGCTGAACAACCCCAGCTGTCTCAGGCTGACTTCACTGGAGAGGTGCTCCACCCCTCTTATCATCTTTGTGGCCTCCTCTGGACCCAGTCCAATAGGTCCACATCTTTCTTGTGCTGGGGGCCTCAGAGCTGGATGCAGCACTTCAGGTGGGGTCTCACCAGAGTGGAGTGGAATCACCTCCCTTAGCCTGCTGGGCACACACCTTTCGATGCAGCCCAGGACACCGTTAGCTTTTTGGGTTGCAAGCACACATGGCCAGCTCTCATCCAATTGTCATCCACCAGTATCCTCAAGTCCTTTTCTGCAGGGCTGCTCTCAATCAGTTCATCACCCAGCCTGTACTGACATTGGGGATTACTCTGATTCAAGTGAAGGACCTTGCACTTGGCCTTGTTGAAATTCATGAAGTTCACATGGGCCCACTCCACAAGGCTGACAAGATTCCTCTGTGTGGCATATTTTCCCTCAAGTATATCAACCGCACTATGCATTTTTGTGTCAGCTGCAAACTTGCTGAGGGTGAACTCATTCCCACTATCTATGTCATTAATGAAGATATTAAATAGTAGTGGTCCCAGTATGGACCCTTGAGTTTCTTCAGCTGTATCTGGTTCTGTGTGTGTATATTCATTTCTACTTCCATTTTACTACTCAGTCTTCGCTCTAATTCTGCAAATGTCTCCTCTTTTACTGTGGTCTCTTTCTCAAACAGTCACCACATTCCCAGATTTCCCCTGAGCTGTGTCCTCATCAGCACTTTTTTATGCAAATCAGCTAACATCTAACATGTGCCTTCACTTCCTGTGTCTGCTTAACTCCTTCTTAACCTGCACTGTCTTGTTTGTTTGAAAATGCTGTAGAATTCAGATAGTTTACTGCAGTGATTGTCCTGAGTTTTGTATGACTAAATGCAGCAGATGAACCAAGATTTCAAGGGATATTTGAATGTATTTCTCTGTCCCCCACTCACTCCTCCCAGACACCAACATCTACATGCCAATCCTCTCTTCTACATGTCTTACAACAGTTCCCCAGTTAGAAGAACATCATTGTGCGACGGATTGTTACCCTTCCACTATGGTTAGGGCTCAGAGCACATGAACAAAGAAGAGAAAATGAGGGGGCTGGTTATGTTCACCCCAATTCAACAGCTATCTTCAACTATCTCAAAAGGGCCTGCAGAGAAGGCAAAGTCAAACTCTTCTCTGAAGTGCACAGTGACAGGACAAAAGTCAGTAATCATGAACTGTGGCAAGGGAGATTTGGGCTGATTGTAGACCTGGAATAGGTGCTGAGAGAGGATTTAGAATCTCCATCCTTGGACATCTTCCGAATTGGACTGGACATCCTTGGGCAACTTGATATAGCTTTAAGTCAGTGATTCTATGATTTATGTCTCTTGAAGACCCAGAGATGATTCTAGGAGTTGGCTTAGGTAGTGGCAAGGAATAAGTTCCAACAGTGAATAAGAGGGAATAAGAAGAACCAGGCAGGGTAGTGAATGAATTTGAACTCGAAGAAAGGAAAGAGTGAGAAGGAGGAGATGGATTTTAGTGGTGCTGTAATCAGAAAACCAACACTCTGCATTTGTCAACAGTTCCCACATTGTGCTATTTGAAAAATCACATCTAACTCTAGAAAAGAAGCTGGAACATCTCAGCTCTATGTAATAACTCATGGCAAATGTTTGCTTTTTAAATGGAACACTCATAGTTTCCATCAGCACTCTTTGCCAATATGACCATAAAGCCTGAATTTGACTGTAAGATTTCCACTGTTAGATCTCTGAAATATCTGCTCGTTCAACACAAATACCACTCTGCTTGCTCTGTTACAGGGTTCATGGTGA
Source organism: Pseudopipra pipra (assembly GCF_036250125.1). NCBI lineage: Eukaryota > Metazoa > Chordata > Aves > Passeriformes > Pipridae > Pseudopipra > Pseudopipra pipra. The sequence goes on along the minus strand of NC_087550.1, from coordinate 29,276,970 downwards.
GGTAGCTCATGTGACAGGAAGGTTTAAATTTGCAGGCTGTAGCAGAGGATTTCACACCTAAGAGAGTTCCCTGGATAGAACACCCCCCAGCTTCAGTACTGAACAGTCCATAGGTGAGCTGGCACTGGTGAGCCACTGAGCTTTCTGAAGGCCTGAGGTACAGTCTGAACTGTAAAGAAGTCCAAATTAAAAAACAAACCACTACAAAAAACCACCGTCACCACCAAACATGTGGAAAAGTATTTACTTTTATTTTACTTGGTGAATTTTCTGTCAGTGAGCTGGCTCACTGTAGAATCAGATAAGCATCAGTGCCAGCACAAGGGAGGGAGGAAGACCATATGGCCAGGGATCTGAGAGATAGAAGGTGGGAGCACAGCATCATCATTCTGTATATGCTTATACTTTTGGAGCACTGCAATATATTTGCATGAGACATGCATTTCTGCATCAGAGAAAGCTATGGGTTTTTCCTTCTTGAGGCTTTGAGACAATAAATTCTATATTTGATTTACAAGAAAATACATTCTAGCTGCCAGTTCTGTGCACAAAATCTCATGCTTAAGCTCCAAAACTTTTGCCAGCACCTTTTGTTTTCATCTATCTATACTTCCATGCTCTAGTCCAACACTCAGATGAGACACTCAGAAATAACATTGGATTTTGAAAACATAAGCCTGAGAATTGAACAGGAGCCCTGGCATTTCATGTATCGTTACCAGTAATAAAGACACACAGTTTAGGTACTTAGTGACATCAGTCTTCAAATGCACAGATGTAGCCAATTAAGTTTTAATAAACAATTTTTTTTAAGAGAACTACATAGAGAGATAGGATCTAGTTCCCCTTTTCTATGTTGCATTGTGTCTTCAGGGCAAACAGAAGTCCAAAGCAGAAAGAGATCATTTTTGTCATTTTAGAGTCAGTACAAATAACAGAATACTTAGGAAGCAAATCTGTGCTCTCTCTAATGACTTCTCTGCAGAAAATTGCACATTCCTGCTCCTAAAGTTCAATGTATTTAAGGTAATAATTTCCTTCTGCCTCTGAAAAGCGTTATTGTTGGCACAGAAAACATGCACAGGCTTTCTTTCATGATTTGCTGAGTTGTAATATGCAGGGAAAAGTGTATTAAAGAAATTTGTTTCCAAGACTACAAAGTTGCAGACCTTGAAAATTTAAAAAAGCAAGATAGTTCCTTTAACCTCTCTGAGTAGGAGTGAGTCTCTTTAACATTAGTTTTCAGCCAAGAAGATATGTGGTTATGTACCAGGTCACCAAAGGTTCCACAGATGAAAAGACATTACATCTCAATTTGGAAAAGGCACACTAGTGCAACAGAGCTCTACTGAAGTCACTGTAAATCAAGCCATAGAAGAACTTGGAGAGAAGAATTTCAAACCAAGGCAAGTAAGAAAAGGTAAATCACCAAGCCAAATTCTCAGACAAAATCCACAAACAAATTCAAAATATGAGAGAAAGTCTTCTTACCCCATATACCTTCTTGGCTCCTGCCTTTGCAGCAAACATGGAGAGGATTCCTGTGCCACTTCCAACATCAAGGACAATCTTATCTTTAAAAACATGTTTATTGTGATACATTGAGTTTCTATAGGTTAATGTGCGCACTTCATCTTTTAACATTTCCTGTGATGGAAATAAAAGCATTGTGTTACTATTTGAAGTGCTTAGATGCATTCAACACTGCCGCTGAAAGCATTCCTTTGTTACCATTTAAGCATTATTAATACACAACATGAAGGGTTTTTCAAATATTTTGGGATGCACACATCAAAACAACTGTAAAATGATAGCTACTTAGAATTGAATTATTAAGAAGCAGCATGATGCCCCTTGTACAGTTTTATTTTGCTATTACTTCACTTTTACAATTGACAACCAGAACATAATCTAACCACAGCACTGCTTTGGGAATAGACAGAGGCCATACAGAAATCCAAATGTTCCTCTCCTCCTAAAGCATGCACAACCCAGAGCCTCAATGAAGGGACCTTCTGAGGTTCCTCTTTGAACACAAAAGAAATTGTTTCATAAACCATTGTAAGACAGCAGTTTTGATAGCTTTGCCCAAAGTGAGGCAGGAAGCCCATAGCAGAGCTTAGAAATCCTGTGCTGTATGGTCTTCCCTTACCACTCTTCTGTTCACTCATTTATCTGACAAATTTCCAGAAGATATTAATGTATAACCCCGACCTCTATCTCACTGTTTTAAGTTGTCATTGTTAGGTGCTGATTTTTGATTCATTGATAGCAGCAGTACATGCATTTAATTCCATTGATCCCTTGCTTTCAGGTGTGCATATGTCAGTCAAACTATATCAATAAAGAGGACTCAGGTCAAGACCCAAGTGCCATTTTCAGGAGAAGTGTAGGCCACTCAGCACACACTTTTATTTTCTGAAAATTGTTTTTTTTTTTGGTCTAGAAGGTTGAACTTTTGCTTATACTACTGCTGTAATTTCATAGTTGAAGCAAGTAGGCAAATGGTTTTTTTAATTTTGGTGTAAAAAGAATCTGTTCACTGTCATGCAGTCTGAGGCACTAGTGAACTGGATTGTTACATGTATCAGTTGCTCACTTACTTTTCTTGGCAGGAGACTATCTGTACGCAATAACTGCAGATGAATAAAAGGGGTTTTTTAATCATCATAAAGCATGGTTTGGCATCAGGCAAAAATCAGTCTATCAGCACTGGAAAGGTGATAGAGAACACCCTCATGGAAACAGTTTCCAAACATATTAAGGGCAAGAAGGTGACTGGGAATATTTAGCATGGATTTGGAGATGATTGACCACTTGGTATCATTCTATGGTGAAATAATGGGCTCTGTGGATGAGGGAAGAGAGGCGATGCTTTTTATCTTGATTTTAGCAAGACTTTCAACCCTGTTGCCCATAACATCCTCATTTAAAAATGGATGAAAAATGGACAGTGGACTGAAAACTGACTGAACTGCTGCTCTCAAGATGTTGTGATCATCAACACAAAGGCAGTCTGGAGGCTGGTCATTAGTGGTGTCTCCCCAAGAGTCAATACTGATGCCTTTTGGCCTGTTTTTTTTCAGGTGGATTGCATCTCTTCCTAGCAGACCTCAATCCTTAAAGAGTGTGCAATAGACATAAAAACTGAAAACTTATCATTGACACCAGCTGCACAACCAGCTGTGGACCTGTGGGAGCACTTCTTCTCAAGCCATTTGAACTGTTAGGATTGAGGCAAAAAAACACCTGGCACAGCACACCTTGCTGTTGATCATCATCCTAGGAGCTGCCTAGTCACACTTGATATGCTCCAGGTCTCGTTGCTGCTCAAGTAGAAGAGCAGCAGCAGTAGTCTGAGGCTGGTCTAAGGGCTGGACAAATGTCAGCAGCCTCTACACCATGTCTCAGATCCAAATGCTTTGACAGAAGGTCTTCTCAGCAGATGGGGGCCTCTGTCCCCTGAGGGAGAGTCTTCTGCTGCTATCGCTTGGCACTTGCTCCCAGTGCTTCTCCATGGTTCAGGGTCAACTGATTCTAACAGTCTTTTGGACAAAAATTCCTGCCCCTCATCTACAATGAAGTCACTGACTCTGTTCTGTAGGTAGAGACCTGCAGGTGGATCAAGAGCCTTCCTCCTGTTACCAGAAGCCACAAGTTTCCAGCCTTCACCATCAGAGGAGTCTACACTTCCAAACCTGGTAAGTATAGACTCTGACTGCCCCTCCTTCCAGCACAGCTGGGGATTTAGGCTCTTGTATCTTCAGGCTCCCAGAGAAGATCCAGGTGGTCTCTTCCTCATGTTCCTGATGCTCCAAAGTCTGCCAACCTCCTTTAGCAGCTCCTTTACTTGTTGACACATCCTCTACCAGAGCACACCTCCTGCAGGCAAGGAGGAAACCTCCCACTTTCCAGCCTCAGCAAGAGGCTTAACATACTCCCTGAATTCCCCAAGACCTACATGACTGTATCTTTTCATCAGGAGATCAATCTGATTTGAGGTCTCTGATGTGTCTTCAGAATTTCTCTTAGGTCTTCTTCCCACTCAATTGTTCCTCTCTCTTCTTCCCTTCTTGGACTGAATTTCTGAATGCTACACTGGTAAGATGTTATTGGCAGATAGAAATCTTACTTTTACGTATACACCTCACAAACAATTACTAGAGTAATGGAAATAGAAATTGTTTGCTACGCAGTTTGTGAAAAGTGCCACTGATTCATTTCACGTTGTTGCTTTTCTGCATCCTAGTCTTAAAGATCCTGTCCTCCCGGGACATGTAAATATCGGTGGGGCAAGATATCAGTGTTTTTTTTAGAACTGGTTTACAGTAAACTTTTTGAAGATAAATATGGTCCACTGTGTATTTTGAATTATTTCCAGGAGTGTATTTACTGGAGACAACTGAGCTTAATGCTCCCATCAATGCAATTTATGCATTCAGAAATTCAAGTGACATGCCAGGAGTCAAGAAACTACTCCGCTTCTCTTGTCCGTGGAGTAGCTGTGCTGCTGACTGTGATCAAATACGCAAGAGAACAGAAGACCTAACTCAGCAATAATGTAGTTTCCATGTGTAATCAAGTTAGTTTGCAGCCCTCATAAATGCACTAAATTGAGGAACTTGTAAAGCTCACCACTGTACAGATAGCTACTATAAGCTCTGGGGAGAACTCATATGTAAGTATCTAAGTGGGACACAAAGGTTTGGGGTACAGGTCTCTAGAGATCTTTGGCACTTTAACCAGATTATACATTCATCTGAGAAAAGGCAGAGGAATATAATCATAAGCAAGTGGGATGGGGATAAATAAGTAATAAATCAAAGAAAACATAATTATTATTGTTATCATTATTACTACATTGTTATTTAATAATTGCTGAAATAAAATAAGCATTACCTCATGAATTCCAAAGTGAGCATAGGAATCAAAGTAATAATCCCTGGATGTCATCTCTTCTGGATTGATGAGTTTTGCCATCTTGCCTCGTCCTGGGCAGCTTGGTTGCAATGGAACATGTATGACAGATTGAACTGGCTTTGGAACAACAGTAGGCTGTGGAGGCTGGGATGGAATGGGGCAAACCTAGGAGGACATGGAATATTGTAAAAAGGCATCATTAAAAGAAAACATTTCTCTCTGTATCTAGCATAGTGATATTATTTTAACTATCTAGGAGACAGCAAGTTCAAAGACACCTGGGGCATCATAAGTGAAATTGAGGCTACCTTCTATTCCTGGATCTTTGACTTATTTGTTCTGCCTTGGAAAATTGCCTTAATGGATTTTTCCTTGATATTTCTCTGCAGATACCTAAATTAGTGCAGAGTAATGGCAAATTATTGGTGTTAGCTAGAGTGGGTTACTGCAAATGTTGACACAAGGCAGTGAAGAGCTAGGTTTTCTTCTTTAGTGTCATATTCTATCAAACTGCCACAGCTTTGTGTGAGGCAAGTTGTAATAAATAAATAATTCCCCTGAAAAGAAGAGCTCATAGTCAAAGCATCTTGAACAGTGTTGCCAACAAGGAGAACAGGATTCCAAATCGATTTTTAATTGTCAGGTAATATACCTGTCTGTATTGATGAGGTAGGGCTGAGAATGCTCACAGTATCTGAAAGTCTCTGATGCTATCTGAAAGTCTCTCAGCATGTCCAGAAAGCACCATAGGGGGCTGCGTGGCATATGTGATCTCTTAATGTAGTTTCCTGTTGTTGAGAGATGCAGGAGTCGTGTGTTACCAACACACTGTGGCCCACTGCACTTAAGTTTTTGGTGTGTATTATATCTCCAATATCAACATTTCAATAGACATAGAATGCTCTCACCCCTTAGACTCAAATTTGATGCCTGTAGCATATAAGACAGAAAACAGAGTGTTTTGCAAACATGAGATAAAACAGCCCATGCTCTGGCCCATGTGTATATCTACATCTTTCATCCCTAGCTTAAAGCGAAATGCTGAAAACAAGGAATGATTGAGCAACATGATACAACTTCACATATGTACTAAATCACTGTAAATTATGGGTCAACAACTTCATATATTAAGGTCAATCTCACTTAAAATGTGCCACGTCCTCTTGGTTGTTTTTTTTTTTTTTTTTTTTTTTTTGTTAAAACTCAGTAGTTTCCCAGTGGGGACCAGAGTTGCCTGAGCCTCTTCTAGCTCCTTTCATAAAGTTCACTCTATCTTCTATAGCTTGGTACTGTGAGATATCAATGCGTTGTACTCTCTTTGAATAGCATCAATTAGCCTAGTTCAGTTTGCTTCAATGTAAAAAACAACAAAAAACCCCCCACATTTTCCCCCTGTTCATTTGAAGATTTAAGTGTGTCACCTTTTCATGGGTTTTTTGGTCCATCTGTGAAAAATGAATACTAGTGGTTTATGTTCCTGTAACACCTTTCATCCCCAAAGATACAGAAGTGCTTTATTTATAAGTCTTTTCTATTTCTGATATTTTTTACTTCATCACCTTACCCAGTTCACCTCACCCAGTTCACCTCCCAAGCAGAATACAATTGCTCCCAATTGGTGTTTGTATTTCTGCCTGATCTAGTTTCAAAAGTGTCCATCTGCAGTCATTTCTCTTGAGAGACTTCTTCATTGCCTGTTCACTGCCACCAGTAACACCTTGGTAACTTTTTCTGTCAGTGTTGCTTGTAATATTCAACCCTTTAAAATATGATCCTGCTACTTTTCATTACATACTTGAGGTTATATCCTAACCTTTTTCTCCATTGCTGTATACACCATGTAATTTTTGCAGTTACCTTGCTCAGTAGTACTTTGTGTATTTGTCTGCTGGATTACAAAGACTTAAACTGTAGATATTTGGAATTCTGTTTTAATATAATACAAACTCTCTAATGTCTTATACTTTTCTCCTAAAATCTTGTCCTTTGCATCATTTTAAAACCAAAATACATATATTCATATAAATTACAAAATAAAACCCTGTAGAACAGTCATTGAATGTTTAATTCTGTTCCTGTTTTAGGTAAGAAGGTCTCCCAACACAAGATAGTACATCAAAGGCAATCACTCTAAAGCTACGTACTAGAGAGAAGCTATGTCAGTTTTTGTAAATGAAAACAAGGGGGTTCTAGCATTTCTGGTGCTGTCAAACTACAAATTCAAATGTGGTTTGCTGTACAACAGAAGGCATTTTCTACAGAAAAAGAGACTAGTCTTGAAGGCAAATCTTCTATATGGGTCTCAGGAAGTATTTGTTCTGCTCCTGGCTGCATGGAAGGATCTAGACAGGGTTGGGAGAACAAGGCTTATTGTGACTAAAGACACAAATGAAAATAAATCCAGCAACTTAAGCTAGGAAAGTTGTCTGAACGATTTTGTTTCCTGTAAAAGAATTAACATAATTATTTCATAATCTGCAAGACAGCTGAATTTTGCTACAGCCAAGGGGTGGCAAGATGACTTTTATTAAACTACTGAGACAGTATTGCCCCTTTGACTCACAGTCCTTCTCAGGCGTATCTATAGTACCTGAAGACTTCTGTTCTCAACTGTCCATCTACATCTCTGCCAGAAAGAACATATCCCTTGTAGCAGAAGTAGAAGCCTATTAGGTTGGCTCCTCAGCTGCCTTAGTTTGCAGCCAAGGAGCCCATGCTACAACGTGTTGATGGTGGTTGTGTGACAATATTATGCTGTAAATACCATTAGGTCATGCGCTGTCCATCCTGTGCTATGGGTACCACAGCCTCATGCAGAAGGGGTCAAAGAAAACTGCACGGAGGTGGTGATCTTCTCAGCTGGCAGCACTGTCACAGGGACCTTAAATCAGCTGCTTCACTTCTATTTTAGGCATATTAACACAACACAGACCTTTCGAATTAAAATGATGTAATTTTTTTGCAGCATCTGTAATACCTACTGCTAAAATTTCTGTGTGTAGCACTGTAATTCTGGAATACCAGGACAAGGTCACAATTACATTAATAATTTTGTGAGTGGGGCTCAGGAAATGCCTCTGTCATAAATTTGCTGTAGACTCTGTGAACAACTTCAGTTAGGAGTAACTCATGTCCTATGACAACAAATATCTGGGGAAGACATATAAACACAGTGGACAATTACAGAATAAAGAAATGTAATGAAAGCTACTATTGCATCAGAAAAAATTAAGTCTTCAGATGTACAGCTCTGTGACTGTAAACTACAAACAGCTAAGCTTTTAGGGATATGATACAACTGCTTTAGCAGAAAACATGCCTCCAAGAGAAAAGCTATCAAGTAAAGACAATTTTCTATATTCTTTCTGGAACTGAACAGAATCCCTGATATGATTTACAAGCTTTGCTTGTGTATACCCTACCCGAGTATCAACTCATCTTTTGAGTAACTCTTGAAAAGGCAAAGCCTATGGGCAGAGGGCAAACCTCACATCAGTGTAAAGAACCTAACGAACTCATGTATAGATCCTGGTCAGCTACGCACGGTTCCAGAACACTGGCCACTGCTAATGCGGATGAAGTTTGAAAGAATGCAAGCAGCTGCCTCAGAATTCATTAATCCCTGTGCTAAACATGCAGTTCTCTATTTATCCATCTCCCATTTGCTACTGAAGGTAGAGTTGGAGGGTCTGAAGGATCTGAGAAGCAATTGTTTTCTATCATTATTATGGGACTTAAGTCCCACTGCTCTGTACTACTTCAACATTTAAAAAAAAAGGAAATTAGGGAGATATTTACCTACTTTTAAAAATTAAACAAAGTTTCTTTCTTCTTCTTTTGTGGACAAAGTTGGTACATTGCAGATACATCAAATGCACTAGCACAGGACTGCTTTTTTAAAAAAAGCTTTGAATTCTTACAAAAGGCAAAATTCATAACCCTCATTCATTTCTCAAAATCTCACATCTAAACATCTTGACATAGGCTTCTAAAACACACATAGGCATCTCAGTGACAGATGTGACCTTCAGATAGAGTCGCCCATGTGCATCAGTGGATATTCAGTGCTGAAATTCTTCCTTGAAAACTCGATCAATTCAACATGGACTTACAAGGTTGTCTGGGTTTAAAATTCCCAAAATACAAAAGATAACTGGGTATTCAAAAATAATGGTCTATTTTTGAAAATTTGAGCCTTTTAAATATATCCATCTGTCTACAGAGAGGCAAGATTTTGAAATATGCACAACACATTTTTTAGAAGGTTTGTGACAAAAACTGTGATGTGTAGAGTAAAAATAAACCTGAATTTCAATTCTCCTTTCTTGTTATTACTATGGAGACACCAGACTGGAGGTTAAAATTCCAGTCCTTGTAAAACGATTGTTCAAGCTCCAGTGTTTTATTCCTGACAAATTCTTAGTTATTTATGACATTTTTATGTAATTTAAGATGTTAACAGCACCTTCTGCCTGGAAATGCTTACCTTTTCTTTAAGAAACTAATTAAGAATGGAATTATAGTTTAATATGATTGAATTTCATCATTGTCTTCTTTTTAAAAAAATGGTTTTATCATATCTAAATGTTGGTTATACTTATTTTCTGGGCCAGACAGCTTTCTCTGTCAGAACTACTAGAATAGAATATGCCTAGCATCATTTTCATTATTCTGAATTTAATAATCTAAACCTTTAGTGTGGAAGAGATTATCAACTGATATGCAATCACCACAAAAATTGTAGCAATACAGCTTCTTCCTGTTGTAGATATAAAGGCATAGCCAAATATAAGAGGAACTTGATATCCTTCTGCCAAAATTTAGGCTTCTACAACCACTCCTTGAAAGTCATTACACAATGGTACAGGTGAAAACCTCCCTTGACTCCTTTATCTTGTATTCTTTTAAAGTAAATATTTGTCCTAGGCTTATCTTAAGTGATCTCTGGATTGAGCAAAGAATTTAGTCCATTATCAAAGAGATTTTAACCTGTTTTTCTGAGGAAGTGAAGCTCCTACAGTATCTTGTCTGTGTCCCCCATTGATAACTTCTGAGTTTGTCCAACCCAGTCTAATTGGAAAGAAGAATGGAATGTCAAACACATTCATATTCCTATACATTTTTTGAAAATCAGAAATAAGGTAGAAGGATAAGTGATTTGACAATCCACTAAAATTTAAACAGCTAGACTTCAGTTGTCACGCTTTCTACTTGCTCTAGGTTTATTAGGCCCACTGGCTTGTGTGACAAGTGTAATGTGCAGCCTGCAGACTAATCATACTGTCTGATTGGTGATGAAGGAGTTGGAAGAAGAATAAGCATTGCTCTGAACTAAGGTGGGAGATGAGGGCATAAAAAGCACATACTTGCAGGAAACAAGGTTCCAGGGAGGTGATGGATTCTCCATCTCTGGAGGTTTTTAAGATGAGACTGGATGTGACAGTGCTGTGGTCTAGTAATCACAGCTGTAGTTGATCAAGGGTTGGACTTGATGATTTTGGAGGTCCTGTCCAACCCAGCTGATTCTATGATTCTATGATTAGCTCCTCTACTCTTGGAAAAACCTTTTTATGCTGAAGATGTGAAGTTCACAAGGAGTGAAAAATGGCCAGAAATCAAAGGGTTCCAACACAGACCAGATGAGACAAGCATTCAGCTGCAGACAGATGTAACTGCTTGGAAACAAGAATGTTATATATGCCTGTATTAGGTACATGTTTTCAGGAAATAGGGCCTTCAAAGACTGGTAAAGAATGCTTAGTGGAAGCTTTATGCTGTGATATGTCTCAAAAACAGGATAAAATAGCCAGTTCTTCAGCAGCTATAAATCCACTTTCTGCTTGATGAAAATTAGGTTCAGACTGTTTTAAATTGCAGATAACCATCAGTTCAATGCAACTGCAAATATCTCTAAAACTGTGAATCTAGTCAGACAAACTCTGTAAGAGAGAGAGAATTGATTCTTAAAACTGCTTGGTTTGTAGCTACCCCTTTTTAGCCACTTCAAAGTCAAGCACTGCTCTGAATTTTCTACATGAAGTATCTGAAATGCCAGATCAACTTGTCATAGACAAACCTGTCCATTTGTTATCAGCAGGAAATTCACTGTCCTTTTTACAGACAAGCATAGCTTAGAGTACATTACAACTGCTACATCATATCCCTAAGGTAATGGTGATAGAAAAATATTGTGAAAACACTGCCTTAAATGTACAAATCCTCAAAAAGTCAAAACAGAAGATGCAAACAGGTCTTCAGTTTGATAAAGGTGTGATTGAGATATTTAGGCTTCAGCAGAAATAGCACCAAGTAGCAAGAAGGAATGTAAAGACCACAAAGGTTTGCAAAGTTGTTACTTATTGTTTAAAAGTTAAAAAGGAAATTAGATGTGTAATTTCAAGATAAGAGCTGTGATACCTTTGTGGATTTGACCCAAGGTAATGGGGACTGTCTATTTCAGAAAAGCCAGAATCTTCTTAGTGACAAGTCACAAATTAAGCAAGCAAATTTCCAGTTGGGTGCACAGGAATAATTCTTCTCCCTAACAGAGGTTAAGCACTGCAATAAATGCTTACAGATCTGTGGGGTCTCCAACCTTGTAGATTGCAAAACTCATCTGAGAATATCCCTTACCAGCCTGATCTGCTTTAAAGTTAACTTTTATCTGAGCAGAATGCTGGACTAGGTGATGTCCAGAGGTTCTTTCCACCCATATTATTCTATGACATTGAGACATAGAGAGTTATGTTTGAATTATGTGGGAGATACAGGTGGCAAGGTTTATAAACCTGAGCCTAGTGTAGATTATAAGGTGAGTTATAAACTTGGATTAATAGATTTGTACACACAATGCAAACAGAACCTGTTTTCATGAGATTAAAGAATGCACACTGTAAGAAGAACAGGAGGACATGGCACCCAGGAATGAAAAGCTTTTGAAGCTACACAGAACTGGACTGAGATGATAGGATGTGAGTTGACAAAGTGCAAGGATGGGAGTGATATTAAGTATCTGTAGCATTTATAAAAGTCTGAGCAGTTCTAGACCATTCTGTGTGCCAGTGCACAGAATTAAAATCCTCTTCATCCAACCTGCTCTCATGACTGCTTAGTGCGTAGTGCAGCTGGGAAAAAAAAAAGTGACAAATTGTAGTTACAGATGTTGACGTTGAATTGAAGTTGTGTTCCTTTTCATAAAGATGGAGATTTTGCCATGCATGTAGAGTAGAAGGGCCTGTGCAGGGCACAAACAGTCCTAGTTCAGCACAGACCAGTAGGAAATATGAGAGAAATGTATTACAATTAACTGAAATTTACTCTTTGCAAAGCACTTAGGAAAGGATAGCAAAGCATTATTTTAAAAGTGCTGAGAGGTATCTTTCTTTAGGAGAAGGTTTCATTTTCATTATCTTTGGACTGTGATAGATCTAATGTCTATTATTGTTTTAGATACTTAACTGCAACACCTTATGGTTTACAAGTTCCCTGTGAAAAGGAACAGCTGGAGAAATGTCTTGCGCTTTCTCACCTGTACTCTGTGGTGTTGAGCAGATGGTCTGTCATTAGATTCTGTTGCCCATCTGTTTGTTTGAAACCCCTTAAGCCTCCTGAGGAGTGAGCTAAGTTGCGCAGTGAGGGGGTTCTCAAGTGCTGGCTAAAGTCTCAAACACATTTCTATTGAAAACAGTTTCACAGCTTCAGCTCAATGGGGGATTGTGTTTTAGAACCATTGCCCTCTGGTGGATAATATTAAAAGTGAACCACAGCTGGCAAATGGCTAAATTCATTCTCCATTTCATGGGGTTAACCGCAATTAATAATCTGGAAATGGATCTTCATGTATAACCATGCTGCTCCCTCCATATATACAACATATGGATTTGTTGTAGCATAATGGTCTCTGTTGCATGAGGAAAGAGTCTGAAAGGTGGAGAATTAAATAGAGGAGAATTTAAAATCAATCAATCAATCAATCAATCAATCTGTGAAGATCTGTGGCTAGATGTCCTGTGGTTTTGTTTCCATTCTTCACTGTAATGAGGAATGGAACAGGTGGATATACTCAAGCATACTGGTTATTTTGTCAAAAGATTGACACCTATAAGTAAATCTGGCAGGCTAAGAAACAAAGGCTAGACCATCAGGTCTATGGTGTTTCTGAGAGACATTCTTGAATTCTCAGCCTTTTTCTGACTCAGTACCATATATCTGGACAACTAGGAAGAGCATCCTTTCTGATAGAGCTCTTCTGAATTTGGTGCCTTGTTAAGAAGAATGGGCTTTCTGATTGTTGTATATTACAGCAGCCTTTTTCCTGTTCCAGAATCCAGTCTGAACAGCTGACTCTAGTGCGTGTGGATCACAAAGCAGCACAAACTGCAACCAGCAGCTTCCCAAAGCCAGTGTCCCTTACAGGTGGAAGCTTCTGGACTCACAGATTTACAGCTATGTCTGACACAATAACGCTGCAAGTTCCTGCTTTCCACTGGAGCATCCCTACCCTTTTAAAGGACTCATGAATGGCAAATAAAACCAAATTACGAAGAAAAAAAAAATCCTTCCTACCTCCCTATCATTTTAAGCCTCTCCTTTTCTGACTAAAGAAGGTGATAATTTAATTTAATTTCATTCTTTATTCATTAGGTAGAAGATGAGTCAGTAGTGAAAAACAGGAAGGTGCCTTAATGCATGGTCCTCAGCCTATCAATGTTGACTAAGTGAAATTCTGATATCATCATGAGAATTTAAAATTTAAAACCGAGGTCAACTGTGAGAGTTAAGATTGTTATTGCCAACCATGATTGGTATTACTTGTATAAAAATTTGAAGTGTCCCTAATACCTAAAATAGCCGATAAATGCCAGGGAGCACTTAAGTTGACTGATCCCCATGGAATACTTTCCTTCTTCCATCTGATTAACCAGAAAAGAACAAGCAGTAGGTATAAACTATGTTGTATGTTTTCCTGCATCAGATTTTCCTTCTGAGATTTCTGATTTTGGGGAGTTTTGACAGATCTCTTGCCTCTAAAGTGCTACATCCAAAACTCCCTAGAACAAAAGCAATCCAGACACACAGATATAAGAAATGGAAATGCCTGTTGTTCTGACAGAGCTGTTAGAGCTGTAGCTTTTGTGGTTGTTCAGAGGGCAGGTTTGAGGTATGACTACTGCCTGTCCATTGTTGAAAGTGAAAAGAGGAAAAGCTGATAGCAGAATTTTCCATTTGAATTAGGCTACAGCCTCTGGGAAATAAAGATCCTTTCCAATTTTAGTGTCATTTTATTTCTGATTTGCCTTTCAGGGAGTTGCATGAGGGAAGAAATATCTCTGAATTAATAAAATGCATCAGGTCTTCCAGATGATTTTAACATATTGGTCACAAACTCAAAAAATATAAAAAAAATAAAAAAGTATCAATTTAATTCCTAGGCATTCGTTGCAGAGTCACCTCTATATTTGGCAGTGATAATTGTCAACATTAAATACTTGCACTGATAACAATATGTAATGTCCCATCTGACCTGACTGGGCAAGCACTTCTATACCATCAACAAATAACACACAGCTATGGGTTGCTGTTCAGGGGCTGAACTCTCCCTACCACTTCCAACTCCCATTCAGGTTTGGTGTGGCAGAGTGAGAAGGTTGCAAAGGTGTCATATTGCTAGACCAGCACTGGTTTATAACTACAGGTGTAATGTCTGCCCCTTCCCCTTGTATTCTGCAATACAATTGGTCAAATAGCACTAGTCCTGTCTCTTTTTTTGAGACAGGAAGGAAACCCCTAGTTTGATGTGTGGCTGAGTGGAGTCTTCAAGACCTGTCAATCCAGCACTAGTTCTAGGACACCTGGGTACTGTGAAGCAGTAGCTGGAACAGGGGTAAATGGTTCTTCCTCTGTGCATATGAACGAAGTTCAGGGTTCCTGGTGAGTCATGTTCTCTGCTGCTTGGGTAGATTTGGCACTATGCAATCACACAGAATGAAGAGATCATTCCATGCTATGTTTCCCCAGAAGTAGCTCAAAACCTGTATCGTTATTTAACAAGTCACGATTCAGCTCCTTTTCCTCCTGTAATGTGGGGCTCAGTACGAAATGAGCCAGTTTTCTAAGACTGCCTTTGCACGAACTTGGACTAGCTGGAAGGAGGATCTAGGTTTCTCACTACTCTCTGCCCTTGTTGGCTCCTTCCCTTCTGTGTGCATCAGAGACGACTCATCAGTGTTACCTTAATGCTCCTTTTCTACAGTATAGCTCACAGAGTAGGTAGACTAAAAGACTGCCCTTGCATTTCTGAGAATTCAACATTCAGTGTGAAAGCCTCTACAAAAGAAGCCTCCATAATGTGTGGTGGGGCACCCAGGTAAACGAATGTAATTCCACATAAATTCTGAATTACAGACAATTTATCATCATGGCTATGAAATCACGAATGGTGCATAGGGATCTATAGTCAGAACATTAGGGGTCTGTTAACAGATGGTAATTAGTTCTATTTTAAGGATGGCTAGGCAAGTCAGCTCTTTTTGTGAAAAGAAAAAAAATATTAAGGACAAGGTCATTTTCTGAGGCATGAAACCCTTTGCGGTTGTTTTCACTTTGTGATCAACTACAGGCCACGGAAGACATGTTACTGTTGTCTGGAAGCAGTACACAGAATGTAAATGTGACTGAAAGTTTTTATTGATTTTCAAGTGAGGAGAGATAGATATTCATGTGCCAGATTACTTTAAAATGCCTCGCATCACAAGGCACAGCTTGTTGTAGAAATAGCAACAGAAGTTATAGAAGCCTGCACTGAAAATACCAAAGTTGAATGCAGTGAAAAGGGTTTGTTGCAGATCACTGCATAAAGAGATATGAAGATACAAAGCCAGAGAAGCGTGAACTTCCCATTGTGATTTTTTACTGGTTTTTACTATCATTGCTGCTGCATAAGCGTCTGCCTTGATGAACAGATCAGGGTTCCAGTGATGCACAACTAAATAACAAGTGATACACCCCCTTATGAGAAACTCCTCAAGATGGACACAAAATGGAAAGGAAAAAAAAGGGACTTGGTACTTTCAAGCTACTTCACATCACCCTGGCAAGTGCATGAAAATCTGTTGAGGAAAAGTTGGGGGGAGCTACAGTCTCCATTATCAGTGCTCATAATATATGTCTTGTAGGGAAAGCAGCTGTGCCAATGGATGGCCTCTTCTCCTCCCCAGCAACATCTTGACTGACTCTAGTGACAAAGAACAAAAACCAGAAAGTGCTAATCAACTATAAACCCAGTTATTTTTAGGTCCTTTTTCAGTATTAGGCAGTAAGCTGAAATTCACAAGAAAAAGTAGAGCTCCACTATTTTTAGAGGCTAATTATTAGCAAAAATAACCAGAGTATTCTTTCTGTACAAATTATTTTCTTAAATTAGCGGAAAATTTAATGGAAGGCCTCCTCTGCTTAGCAAATTTCTGATGCGCTGATCTCTGAAAGTCACTTTGCTGCTGATATCCCAGTCTTCTCTTCCCCTCTCACTGAGTTTCAGCTGTTTCACAACAGTTCTAGGAAGACATTATATTCTGTAGCCTTTGCTGAGCTTTAGTATGGAGGAAGGGAAAAACATTCAAGCGACCCCCTACTCCATATCCTAGCCAAGCTTTTGATCTACACTTCAGTGTAGTTTCAGATGCACTTCAGCTCTAGAAGGCGTCCCTGTTTTCACGGTATCCAAGTTTACTACTTCTTACCCTCTGCAGAATAGATGAGGACAGAAAGGAGAAGACTGAGAAATGGCAATTCCTGAGCTGAAGTGCCAGAGAAAATCAACACAATGACTTACAGTCCAGCACTGCTTCAGAACTACCAGCAAACAGGCACCAACATTGAATGGAAGTCAATTTGGCACTTCAATTTGTCAACTGGCAAAAAATAGCCCATTTCCCTGCACAGAGCAATGACACCCTGCCACCTCCTTTGAAACTGTACTTCATTGGATCTTAATATGTTATAGCACAGATTTTCTCTTGATCACCTGGCAGTCTTTTTTTCTTCTGTGTTGATTTTAAGTCCATCTCATTGTGTGACTTCGAAGGAGTCAGTCGTCTCTTAATGTGGGTTATCAGAGTATTGCTTCCTCTTGCAATGGACAAAACCCCTAGAGATGGAATGTAACTCTCTGAATCAACCCCTACAAATGAAGAAGGCTCGCTGGAGACGGGTAAGGATGAAGTGCCCATGAAATTCAGGGAATAATGCAGGGTGTGACTGACCACATCTGTGGCAAAGAAACTGACTTTGAGTGGATCAACTCGTGGTTTAAATGAGCACAAATATCTCCCTGGGTTAGCCAGATTTGCATGGGGTGAAGTGATTACATAGCTCAGACCAAGAGTTGAACAACTAATAATTTCAATGAGAGCATTGGGCTTCAGCTTACTTCTACTCATGATTTCCTTCCTAGTAACAGGGTCAGTGAGCATATTACAAAAGCACACTCATATTGTGATTGAACTGCAATCTTGTCTTTAGCTAAGTGTAACATACATTTATATCGCGTTTTTGGTGTATTTTGTATTTCTGTATTAAATCAGAAATCCCATGTAAAGTCAACTGCCTTCAAATAAGATATTAATAAGTCATTTGAGGTTTAATGTTACAGCCTCCATGCATGGAGCATTGAAAAGAAACTGACCAAGAGCATATTAAACTCTAATGCCTATCCTCAATTTTTATTTTCATTCGTAATCATTGGAATAAAACTCTTGTGAGGACATTCAAAGCTTATTTTTTTACCAGATGTAAGGGGTCCAACTGTAATTAAACCCCTGGGGAGAAAACTGGCAGAAAGTCTTAAACTTGTGCTCAGGAGCCACAACTTCTAAAAGGAAATCAGTGGCTTTTCTGCCTTTCAAACATGGTAAAGTGTATGGTAGGAGAAAAATTCTGACTCTGTTCTCTCCTGGGCACCTTAAGTTCAGGAAGACACTTTCCCTCAAGACTTATAATGAAGAGTTCATCTTCTCTTCCCTCTCCAGGCTTCTCTGGGAGTCAGAATATATGAATTTTATAGAATGTTTTCAGGTTAGTTAAAGTATCACAAACAGCTCACCTTGAGCCACCTCATTGCTATAGATTAATGGGCTGTCTCCATCCTGGATTTTGCTGTTACAATGTGCCTTCCCTTCCTTGCTTGCTGCCATTTTCATAAGGGATTGTCAGCACTTTGTGTCTCAGCACTTCCATTGATGCTGATTCACAAGGCAGCATATGTTACTGTGCGCTGAGTGCATGCTTAGCTAAGACAGAATGGAAACTCTTGACTGATTTATGAACACAACATAGAACGCTTTGTCCACAAAATACAACCTGTAACTGTCCTGAGAGTTGTCAATGCCTCTTCTGCAACAAGCAACTGCTACTTGCACCACACAGTGTCAGCTGAAGCTGAATCCTTCCTGCAGGTCTCAGGCATGCAAGGACAATCTTCATTCTGCTACCCAATTTCTGTACACATGCCCCTTTGTGCTTTTCTGTTGACATCCCTTCTGGGTTCTGATTCTTCCTTCTTCTGTGAGAAGATTTGGCTCTGCCAAATGCATTCACAGGAGCAGCTGGGTAGCGAGACCTCCGTGTACATGCATGAGTGGTTCATCTTTCCCTTTACTTATGCAGTAATGGAGAAGCAACACAAATGATTGGGGTGGAATAAATACAGACAAGCAAAACAAATGATTGCTGCAGAATCAGTACAGACTGAAGTATTTCAACTTAGAAGAGCTGTAGATCAAAAAGGAAATTACTAGTGACAATATGAGCAGAAAATGTAACTGACAGTAGAAAGATCTGTATAACTGGGCTTCTGTTCAAATTAGCCTTGCATTGATGCTGTGTAAATAGGTTGATTAGCATGACGACTGATGTTCTCTGATTGAAGTGCTTCTGACCTGTGAATTTCAATGATTCATGTGACTTTTCTGAACCTGAAAAGCTTAAGAGAGTGTCTCAGCTTTAGAAAGGTTTTTACTATTCACAGTTGTGAAGAAACCTTGAAAAAACTTAGTAAAAGTTTCTGTGTACTGAAAGGCCTATAAAAGGAACACATTGACGCAAATTCAGTGTCTTTTTATAGCTAGTCTTATCACCTTTCCACATATAAGGTTGCCATTATTGTTCTTTAGCCACAGTATGGGCACAGCATGATGTATTGCAATGCAAAATTCTTTGTTGCACCAACCCCATCTGTGTTCTGATGATGGAACAAACCTTCAGTTTTTCTTGCCTTTTGATGTGCAGTTGGCCAAAAAAACGCTAAAGTAAATAAAATTAAAAAACAATGACAAAAACAGGGAGTTAAAGGATAAGACTGAAAGTTTCACTTGCTGGTTTTCTGAACATTGACATGATCTGAAAAAACGGGGAAAAAAAGAACAGAGAAATAACAGAAGTAAAAATAGTGTTTCATTTCAAGGTGATTCAAGGTTTTATTGACATGGAATTTTTTATTTTTTTTTCATTTTTGGAACATATCAAGCTTCATGAGATCCTGTTTCTTTAAATATTTCTCCTGTTCATGGAATGATTGGCAACTGAATGGGATAGAGGAGAAGAAGCATCCGTTCTCACTTCTGAACTGGCTGCACATTCAGAATTAACGGGTAGGGAGAGCCTTCTAATGAAGAGAAGATTCTGAAAATGCGAAAAAACAGAAAAAAAGTAGGATTTTTCATAGGAGTATGTTTTCAGGACTGTTATACAAATGAAAAAACACTGTGCTTGGTCTGTTAATATTACTGAAGGTTGGCCGCCAAGCCACCTTAGGCTCTGTTTAGGATCAATAGAAAGAAAAAGGTTTCTTTAAAGTATGATTCAGGTTTGAGGTGGGCAGAGTTGCCATTCAGACGTGTTTGTCTCTGCTGATTAGACAGGACAAGCAGACCATCAACTCAGACACCTTGTTAAAGCATTTGAATTTATGAGCAGATTCCAGATCCTAGTTAACCCATTCAAAGAATAATTAATATCTTATTTTCATAAGATTTGTTGATCCAATGATAGAGAACATTGGGACCCTAGCCAATGAATTGTTCATGCTTGTTAAAACAGCATGGAAATCAAATTACTGTAATCAAGAAGATTCCAAAAGAGTGATTTGAATTTCAACTCTTGAACCTTTTCAGGAACTTAAGCATTGCAAAAGGCTTGTAAAAATGGTTCTTTTATAGCCACAGAATCACTGGAGGTAAAACCTTTCAGCAATACATAAAAAAGGGCTTATTTTTCTCCTTTTAGTGACAATATAATAATTTTCAGCAGAACTCTGAAGCATGATGCAAGTCAGAGGAATGCAATGTTCTGCCACCAGCAGAACACAAATTGTGTATTGCAAACAATAGGGTTTGCTTTGGAGACCATACCATGGAGAAAGATCTAAATGATTAAAAATTGAAGGAAGAAAAACAGAAACTGACAACAGCATCTCCCCTATCTCCTTAAAAAGGTCCAAATAAATAATACTATCTTTATGTAACCTAGGATTTCTCACTAAAAACAAATGATAAAGCAGGATTTTGGTTTTTAAATTTTTGTCAGTGAAGTCATATCCAGAAGTTAAAAAATTTAAAATAATGCAAAGTAATAAAAGCTAAATATAGAATTGTTGACTAGTACCTTAAGTAATCAACTGACATAACTTCCTTTGTTCTGGATTGTACTGACTGTACAATCCAGCCACTGTAATAAATCATTGGTCCTTTTTATTTTATTTAGGGCTCAGTTCATCAGGTGTAAAAAACCCCAGAGTCGATAGAGATGTGAACATACTTAGCATTTCACAGGTTTAAATGTTTGAGGAAAACCAGGGACTGCGTTCCTTTGTTACAGATTTACCAGATTTTTAAAATATCAACCAAGGAAAGAAGATGAATGTAATATATTAAATAGATACATAAAACTCTAAGCTCTTCAATTTTATTTATATCTTGTGTTTGATTTCACAGAATTACATACCCGTTGAGGCTGGAAGGGACCTCTGGAGGTCATCTGGTCCAACCTCCCTGTTCAAGCAGGACTACCTCAGGCAAGTTGCCTACGTCTTTGCCCAGATGGCTTTTGATTATCTCCCAGGATCTCCACAATCTCCCAGGACAATCTGTGCCAGTACTGTCATCCTTCAGTAAGACAGCATTTCCTGGTATTCAGAAGGAATCTCCTGTGTTTCAGTTTGTACCTGTTGCCTCTGATCCTGTCATTGGGCACCACTGAACTGAGCCTGGATCCATCATACAATCACAGAATGGTATGGTCTAGAAGGACCTTAAAGATCATTGTTTCACCCTCTCTGCCATGGGCAGGGACATCTTCTACTGGACCAGTTACCTCAAAGTTCCATCCATGCACGTGCATAATTATCATCAAATTTTAAGCTGGAATAGCCAATGACTTGGGAGGCTTGGGGTCCAGGCCAGGGTTCCCTGGGCAAGGGGTCTGTGCCGCTACACCCGGGGAGACTTGTGAATGTGAAACACATAAGGGACAAGTGTGGGAGTGCTGCATATTTGCAACAAACACCAAGCTGGCAAGTGGAGGATCCTGTGGGGAACTTTCTGGCCTCTGAGACGTGTAGGTGTTAGAGAATTTAAGAAAACAAAACCGATTGTATTTAATTGCTGAATCAAAGGTATGAATGCTTGGAAGTGATCTAAACTGAAACAGACAAATATTTTTAAATGCTCCCTTTCTGAATTGGGAGTCTCTATTCCTAACAGCTCACCAAGTTAGTTGAATTTAAACATATTTTAGAGCTCTGTTAGTGGTGTATCTAAAATATGAGTTTGTTATTTCAACTTGAAATGGAAGGGTTTATCCTCCTGTGATTCTCCACAACTAAACTGAGTTTTGTCAGAACACCCATACCGAGGAACACAGTGAATATAAAGGAGGTAAAGGAATTTAAAGCTAGGACTTTTCCATGAAACTGCCTTTTTAAATACAGAGTTTCTCTGTCAACATATATATATATATATATATATAAATCTGATGTGGTATAAGACTTTAACCAGGATTTTATCATTCTACCATGTATGAGCCCACATACGCAAAATAGTGTCTTCTCTGACACAGTTTTATTAACACTGACAACATGGGTGCACATGTGTGCACAAAGAAATGAATGTTACAGCATAATATGCAATTCAAATTTTGTGTAAATATAAAACATTGTGTGTATAGGTATATGTATGCACACACATACACCTGGTAGGTAATTTCCAGAATCATAGAATATGCTAAGTTGGAAGGGACCCACAAGGATCATCTAGTCCTACTGCTGACCCTGCACAGGACCATCCCCAAGAGTCACACCATGTGCCTGAAAGTGTTGTCCAAATGATGGTGATGGTATTTTGTAACTGCATTGAAGCAGTTAATTAAACTTAAATATCAAGTTTAAAAATTCCAGTAAAAGAAAGCTTCTCATAAGTCTGCCTCCTAGTTTCAGCTGGGACAGAGCTCATTATCCTCCTAGTAGCTTGTACAGTGCTGTGTTTTGGATTCCGTATGAGAATACTGTTAAAAACACAGTGATGTTTTGGTTGTTGCTGAGCAGTGCTTACTCTAAGGTGAGGACTTTTCAGTGCCTCATGCTCTGCCAGAGAGGAGGTGCACAAGAAGCTGGGAGGGAGCATAACCCAAAGGATAGCTGACCCAAACTGGCCAAGGGGATATTCCATTGAACATCATGCTCAATATATAAACCGGAGTGAGATGAATGGGAGCTGCTGATCGCTGCTCAGGGATGGGCTGGGCATCAGTCAGTGGGTGACAAGAAACTATATTGTGCATCACTTCTTTTTCTCACTCTCTCTCCATTTCATTAAAATATGTATTATTATTAGTAGTATCAGTAGTTGTTATTATTATATTATACTTTCTATTATTAAACTCTTCTTATTTCAGCCTATGTTTTATTTTTTTTTTCCTCCTGATTCTCCTCCCTATTCCCCCAGTGAGTGAGAGCAGTGAAGGAGCAGCTGTGTGGTACTTGTTTGCCAACTGGTGTTAAACCACGACAGTTTGCTTAGTAATGGAGAAAGAAATATTAATCTTTCTTCAGATTGTAAAGGTAATCATGTATACTTTGAGACTACTCTTCATTTATAGCAAGGCCAACACATATGTTCTTAACCGCTCTGTAAATTTAGCCTAATCATAGAATCATAGAATCAGCTGGGTTGGAAGGGACCTCCGAGATCATCAAGTCCAACCCTTGATCCAACACCACTGTTGTTACTAGACCATGGCACTAAGTGACACATCCAGTCTCATCTTAAAAACCTCCAGGGACAGAGAATCCACTGCTTCCCTGGGCAGCCCATTCCAATGTCTGATCACCCTCTCTGTAAAGAAATTCTTTCTAATATTTAACCTAAACCTTCCCTGGCACAACTTGAGACCATACCCTCTTGTCTTGCTGATAGTTGTCTGGGAAAAGAGACCAACCCCCACCTGGCTACAACCTCCTTTCAGGGAGTTGTAGAGAGTGATGAGGTCTCCCCTGAGCCTCCTCTTCTCCAGGCTGAACAGCCCCAGCTCCCTCAGCCTCTCCTCATAGGACTTGTGCTCGAGTCCCTTCATCAGCCTTGTTGTTCTTCTCTGGACCTGCTCCAGGACCTCAATATCCTTCCTGAACTGAGGGAATGAAGTATACTTGCTCATACTTGGCCATTAAATATTATTTGGTTTTGTTTCACCTAGTGTGAGAAATGTCATTGGAAAAGACTGAGATTAATAACCTGTCAATTCCAGGCTTGGAATATTTGTTCTGAAGAGGGCTGCAAATGCCTCACTTGACTTAAATGTGTTTGCAACAGTTATTTAAGAAAATGGATATGTACCTATCATTCAGAACAGAGGTGGTACCACTAGTTCAGTGGAATTACACCTGCTCCATATTATATAAGGTAGATGAGGAAGGTTTTTAAATACCCTGCTGGCATGGAACTTGATTCTACAATAAATAACCATGCTGAGTGCTACTGACACACATGAGCAAACCAGTGTGTTCAGCATTTCTTGCATTATTAATCAAACATTTACTGAAGTGTTCAAAAATCTTCAGTGAGCTATGTTAACTACAATGGGTTCTATAACACACCTGTTAAATACATAGTGTATTTCAAAAGCAGTTGCTGATAGTCATGTTGATATAAATCATACCTTTTTAGCTTTGTGTTAATAATTGAATAAGCTTTTGCTATTTTAGACCCATCTTTTAAATACAGTTAAGAAAGGGATACATGAAAGTACGCTCCTAACATTTTTATACAGTCACAAAACAGTATGATGAAAACTCTATTCTTGAGCAAAACCACTGGTGATTCATTGTTCTATATACAATTTTATATATAGATGTGAGCTGGTTTTGAATCTATATAAATCGCAAATAATTCTGCTGAAACTGTTGCATTTACATGAGGGTAAACCTGTCTTGAGCTTAGAATGCCTTTGTTTCCAGTAGGCATGGCTTGAATTCTCAGTTTTACCTGGTGGAAGTAGGTCTTGCAAACATAAATACTTTTGTCTTCCCTTTTACAAGGCAACAAAGACATATTTTATGAGCACTAAGGAGCAATATCTTTTTTTGTTGAGAAAGGAACAGATCTAAAAGATAGAAGGATGGCACAGAGATTTTTTCTTCAATAAAATAATGGTACTAAGGCTACAAGAATAGTTTCACATTTTCATGAAAATCTCACAATAGGTGAAAGCACTTTCTTTACTTAGATCCTTATCTATCTTTGTCTTCCATCAAGTTTATCTACTTAAAAAAAATCTCTTAGAAAAGCAGGACAGAGATTCATTGTCATATATGGAGAAAACAGAAATATAAACCCATTAGCCTAATTTCACAATTTTTAGGCTAACCTCCATTAAAACAGCATACACGCTGTCCATGATATTAGTATTATTAAAAAAATCTAAGAAACGTGAGATGGAGTTTGGCACTGGAGGCTTGAATTAATCTCTTGGTACTGAATAAGAGATTCAGATAGGTAGCAGGACATATGCTTCAAACCGCCTTGAAAATTACAATCAGCTTTTTGATTTAATAGAATATAAAGATTCAGCAATTCAGATATAAATAGAAAGGTAATGTAGTTGAAAGAGCAAGCTAGGAAAATGATCTTCTCAGTAATATTTCAGGTTCAGCAATGACAATGTGACTGTGAGGTGAGGTGAGGTGAGAGCCAGAGTGCGTGCCTGACGTGGAGCTGTGGTGAGGTGGAGCTGAGGTGCTGCTCAAAATCCTGACACGGAGATTAGTGAGGAGTGTTGCATGTTTTTCAGGCTCTACTTATTTGAATGGTGATTGAGGTGGGTTTCAGATGTGTGTGCAAAGGTGTAATAGTGGGGGAAAAGCTTTTGTTGTCAGCCTCTCTCACAGTATTGTAAATCTGTTATTTGTGAGATTAATAATTGATTAATTATATCATGCAATGGTCATAGGCCTGAGAATACGACCTGTAAGAAGAAATTACTGTGTGCTGAACTTGTTTGATTTGTGAAAGAGTAGACTAAGGGACAAACTAATAGTAGCCTGCAACTACTTGAAAGGTAGTTACAAAGACAAGGGGAGCAAACTCTTCTCAATAATGGCAGACGATGTAACAAGGTGCAAAGGTCTCAACCTGCTGTTTTGGAGGTTCAGATAGGACAACAAGAAAAACTTTTTCACTGAGAGGTCTATGCAGCACTGGAATAGGTTGCCTAGAGAGGCAGTGGAATCTTTGTGCTTGTTATTTTCAAGACTTGGCTAGAAACAGCAATGGCTAACATGCTGGTGACTATTCTACACTGCGTATGAGGTTGCATGAGATGTTCTATAGCAGTTCTTTCTAATCAACACGTCTGTGTTTCTGCATACCATTGTGATTCCTGTTTATATAGGACTCAGTGGTGTTATTCCTGATATATCCTAATGTAACTCAGAGTAAAAAAAAAAAAAGAAGTACGTATCCTGTGCTTCAGACAGGCTCATGTCTAAGATAGGGCACATCATGACGTATGTGGTTCTCAAACAGAAATAGTTCAGAATGTGTTACAGGAAGGGTAATTACTTCCCTGTTTGTGACTGAGGAGAAGAAAATCGGCAGCTAGTCTTTATCCCAAGCTGGGGTCAAGTTTCACAATGGATTGATGAATAGTACAAGGATGTAACTAGAAACTGAAATAGATGCTAACATCACCTTTCTTCCTTTCTAAATGAGAAGTTCTACGACAGAAATAAATTTGGATTGGTGGATTGTTGCTGGAAGGCCCTGGCTTGGTCACATGTTATTCTGGGCTCTCAGTCTGGGTTTGAGCTCTCCTATTGGAAACATAAGCTGTATGGCCAAAAAAGGACAAGAAGGACAGGAGAACTGCAAAGCCACACGTGAACCCAAGTGTGCATTGTGGCCACTGAGAGAATGCTTCAATACTAGTCCTTGGAGACCACTACATATTACTGTTTCCCAATCAGTATATGTTTACTTTCATCATACTGTTACAAGAGAGGGAAGTGCTACCTTTTCTTTTAAAAAGTCCCAGGTACAATGCAGTCCTCAATACACACAAACTTCCAAGCGCATGTCTTAACTGCAGGGCAGGATATTTTAAGTGAGGGAGAATATTATTTTCTTCACCTTCTTTATTGTGTCTCTGTCAAAAATTTTAACTAAACATTTTGTTCCCAACATAATACTCTTGCAAAGGTTTTGTTACTGAAATATTCTCTTCATTTTGGAAAGCAAACACATTGAGATTTTATTTATGATCACCTAGCATTTCAAGCTCAAAATACAAAGCAAAACTATCTCTAATTTCTGCACTTAACAGAGTTTTCAGAAAAGCAAACTTAAAGTGAGTCTGCCTTATTTCCAATTCTGGTCTATAAGTCTCCAAATTGTTGATGCAATAAAATGAAGATAAACAGATTTTCTAATCCAGATTTTCAAATTGAGTTTTTAAACTATTCAATTTCAATTGACTATTTCAATAATGTCAAACTATTTTTATAGTTATTTAGATCATGGAAAAAACATATCTTTTAAAATTTTTGATTTTTTGATTTTTAAAACTGAGACCTGACAAACCTAGCTCCTAAGAAATAAGTCTATACCTCTTAAATCATAGAATCATAGCATATACTGAGTTAGAAAGGGGTCATCAACTCCTGATTCTGTGCAGGACACCCCAAGAATCACACCACGTGCCTGAGAGTGTTGTCCAAATGCTTCTTGAACTCAGACAGGGTTGGTGCTGTGACCACCTCCCTGGGGAGCCTCATCCAGTGCTCAACCACCCTCTGGGTAAAAAACCTTTTCCTGGTGTCCAACCTAAACCTCTCCTGAGTCAGCTTCATGCCGTTACGAGGTCACAAGTGTAAAGAGATCGGCCCCTGCCCCTCCACAAGTTTAACTGCAGTTTAAAACTGAAATACTAAGGGTGAAATGATGCCCATCCTCTCATAGTCACTGCAAAGTGACTAAGCTCCCATTCCAGAGTCTGAAAGCAATAGCATGCCAAGAGACTCCACGAAGCAAACTAGTACCTGTTCAAGAACATGGGAAAGAGCCAGGTAGGCAATTGCTCCATTCTGGAGTGGTTAGTGGGTAATCTCCTTTTTGCTTCCTTCAGATTAGTGCTTCTTGTTTCTGTTATTTAGAGGTTATTCCCGAAGAAAGAAAATTATGGAAAAGACAATCCCATTTTATCCAAAACTCTAGATCAAAATAAAGATTGCATTAAAGCTAGTGAACAGGACAGAAGGTAGCAGGATTCTCTTTGGAATCAGAGGTAGGAGCAACGAGTTTCATCACTTACCCCGTTCAGCTGTTCATCACCTCATCTGTCAATGGACTGAACTTCATTGCAAACTCAGAAAGGCCAAAGCAAAACCTTATGAAAAGAATAAGCTCAATGCTTTTTTACCTCCATGTATTTCTCTGCTCTGCCTGTACCAGTAGGCTTGTACAAGCCTTCCTCTTTCACTATCAAGCTGAGGGTGAAGAGCTGGAAGGCATGTGAACTATTGCTAAGCTCATTTCTGGCATGGATGTAGAACAATGACAAAGGTGACAAACCTACAGAATTTCTTGCTCTCTTCTTTGAAGTGTTTGGTGCTTTTCACAGACTGAGGCTAGGAAAAAAAGAGCCATTATAAGCCCACTCACTAGCATGGAATCTCTCTTTTAGTATTGGCACAATGATGCAATATGATCTGGCCTATGATGTCACGAAGATGAACCATACCCTTTCTAAAAAATACCACTCTTCTTGACACTAAAATGCTGTTCTCTAAAACAAACCTATGCTGGCACAGGATGATCCATGCTAAGATATTTTTATCCTGAAACTCTGCTTTGAATGGTTGCTGTTGTTCATTACTTAAGCATAAATGTTTCTTCATCCTATCTATATTATTAATGCCAACCAAAATTTATTTTTTCAATGGGGCCAAAACATTATGGTCAATGTCTTGAGCTTTTAGTATTAACTTTGAGAAAGGAATGGCATGCATTCAGCTATGTGTTCAGCTGAGCTAAATTAATGTTCTACACAGCTGAAGTTGTAGAAGATAGCTCAGAGACATATTTCTACTCCTCCACTCCTAAATTGTCTAGAAACCCAAAAAAACCCCTATGACTATGTTAGAACTGCCTTGTTACTAGCCTAAAAGCATGGTTTATATAGTTCTAGTAGGAGCATTGTAAAGGATCAAAATGTGTTGAAGTGGAATATTCCCTGCTTTAACTCAGAGCTGCCTCTATAGCCCTTGGGAATCTGGCTACACCCACAGTGAAAGATTTCTCTCTAACATCATGGGTCAGCTTTCTGACTGCCTTGTCAGCATTGCAAAACATCTGGATCATGACCCAGTGGTCTGATCTCTGTAGCTCACCTATATTACTTGCACACACCAGCTACCACAAGTTTTCCTGTTCAAAGTTATGTGACACAGGCTTGTGGCACACCACTCAGTAAGATTGAAATTTATGTCAAAAGCTGCTTCTTCAGCTGGCTATCTGACACCATGCCAGATCTTTCATGACTTCTGTTAGTCTAAGAAGTACACCACATAGCAGTGCTATTTCTCTTTTGGATAAACATCACCCACTCATTAATGTTCATTCAAATATGGCAATTTAATAACACAAAATAAGAATTTTCTACAACACCTTTCACTAATAAATCACAGAATTCAGCAGTATGAATGGGAAAGATCAGAGGGATTAAATTATATCTCCAAAACCATACAGTGTAATAGCCAGGAGCAAAGCTTAGGTTTACTGAATAAATTCAGTCCACTGTTCTCTGTTAGGCACATGCCTGCTCTACTTCTGTTAATTTGTCCATCTGTAACTTGTTAAGGAGAACCCCCTCTTCCCACTCATGAATCACAAATAGAAGCTCATGATTTCAACAGACTTTACAACCTCTTTCTCCCCCCCTCCCCACTCCAGTAGTGGTATGGTGGGATTTCATGTAGATAGGACACTGTGAACCCCCCTCCTCTGATAACTGAGCAGTTACTTTCACTGACCTGGACTGCATGATACCAAACCAGTTCATCTAGAGGAGGAAGCACATCTGTTAAGCATGTTACCCCAAGTCTAACCAAAGCCCAACGTTTCTATAATAGGACATTCAGTGAGGACTCTATTTCGTTACCACAAATAAATTAACTAATCTCTCCATTCTTAGCAATGATACAAGAATCATTTCTCTCTACAGACACTGCAAAGTCTTCGGCACAGATATTGCTTTTTATGAAGTTACTGTGCAAGTATGTCATACAAATCCAGACCAGTTTCAAGTTCTAGGATTGTTTCAGTCAGCAACTAGCCTCTTACACGTTTATGTCTTCTGGATGTGCACATAAACCCTGGCACTTTGTGCTATTGAGCATTTTGTGCTCACTGCACCCTTTCAGTACTTAAAGGAGGCCTGTAAGAAAGATGGGAACAAACTTTTTAGCAGGGCCTATTACTATAGAACAAAGCATAATGGTTTTAAATTAAAAGAAGATAGATTTAGACTACATTTATATCTAAACAAGGCATAACTAAGAAATTATTTACAACGTGAATGGTGAAACACTGGCACAGGTTGCCCAGAGAGGTGGTTGATGTCTCATCCCTGCAAACATTCAAGATCAGGTTGGACAGGGCTCTGAGCAACTTAATCTAGTTGAAGATGCCTCTGCCCATGATTCTATGATTCAATTCCTTTCACATGGCACAGGTTCACAAGTTGCATTCAGGCACATTTGCGAAAACACACTTCTTTCAATTTTTTTCCCATCATTGATATCAGGCCTACTATTAATGAGGCTTTCATTTAATACATTTAAAATAAAAACACCCAGAAAACAAAATCTACAGCAGGTCATGAATTTTGCAGAATTTTCATGCATATGTTCTACAAAGTACTGTTTCTCTTTTACTTTGTTTTCTGTCAGTGTCTTTAATTATTTGCAGAGAACTCAATTTTGCATCTGTTATTTATGCAAACAGTCCTGTTTTATTTAAACAAGGTGTCCTTTCATGATGAAAGATACAGAGGTTCACTATTATATCTTGAGGAGAGATTCTACAATTTTTGCTCCAATGGAATTTCTCTTAAAATTCATGGGATGGACTAGGGCATTTCTTGCACACTTCAAACAAGGATCTGAAACTATTTTAGCAAGTTTCCTATTAATGGGACCCCGTAACCTCTTCAGTGAGTCAAGGGTTTATTCCCCTTGACTTTTATTTTTATACAAACCACTCGGGCTACTATAAACACATACAAAAAACCCACTAGTTACACTTAAACCCTGACAGATGGACTGATATCAGGCTGTTATCTGTACAATAAAATTACAAAACTATTCAGGGCCTGATCCAAGACCTTCCACTCACTTGACCAAGATGTAAGGCTACACGAATACTGGTAATGTAACTATCTGTACCATGGGAGCACCTTTCTCTAAGTTTTCTGATAATATGATGTGTCTTCCTTGACTGGGAAGTAATGCTGGTGAGTGGTAATGCTACTCTCTTGTCTTCTTGCTTGAGGAAACAGTGAGTACTGTCTTACTGTAGCTTTGGTTTTCCCTTGTTTGTATTTGTTGTCATCATTTCTTTAAGCTCTTTAAGCTAAAGACCTAGCACTGTGGTCATCAAAGTGTAGTTAAGGGAATAAAAAGTTTCTCACGTAATGTCCATGTTCTTTGACTTAATATATTTTTTTAAATTGCCCTGCTACTGAAAGAGAATACTTGCCATATTTGACCAAAGCTTAGATTCATGCTCTTAGTTGTGTTAGATTTAAAAGAAAAAAGCACCAAACCGCAAATATAAAAAATGTACTATGAAGCTGTAACAAAAGTAATTAGGTCAAATCAATCTGAGTAAGAACTGGAAGGTCTTCGGAATGATTTGGAAGTGGGGCATTTTGATCATTTCTTAAATGTTTTAATTCTTCATCTCTCATTATGGACGATATCTTTTACATCATGCCTATCACCATGACGTCAAAGTTCTTCAGAAATTTAGTATCAAATAATGAGTATTACTGGTACCCCATTGGTTTCAAATGAAACAAATTTATACCAATTCTGAATTTTCTCTCACACTGCGGTAACTCCAAATGTGATATATTTTGTGCTGCATTCCTTCTGTCACAGAATATTTGCTAACTTCAAGAGAAAGTTAGAGAAATACAGGTTTGAAGGTCAAACTCGTATCATATGACTTTGCTAAATATAGATGCTTGACAAATGAAAGAGCTTCAAAGGTCTTGGCATATTTTGGTTGGTGCACTTCTACATCTGCACATATGCAAACTGCTTCTCTCAGTATATATCAGAAATATGAAAATTATTAGAATAGAAAATATCTAGGCACGTGTTACAAATGTATCCCTTTTGGTTTTCTTAAGGTAGAAGGGCAGCAGGATATGCCTAATCTGCAATATTTTCACTCTCACTTCACAAATCTGTCACTGATGGGTACTCCAAGGAGACGAAGCACAGCATTTTAATATTCTTTTAACTTGTATGCATCATTGAAATGAATCTGTCATCGTTTAAAAAATCCTTCTCCATAAAATAACATTGCAGTGTGTGCAGCATTGCACAAACAGAAAGACAAACATGATTAAACAACAAAAATGTGCTAAGAGTGAACTGACATAGAAGAGGAATGTTTAAAGAGCTCTTCTCACCTATCTTCCCTGTCTAAAACCGATTTCCATTGAAAAAAATGGCTTTGAAAGGAACTGTCTATGCTTGTACGTTTCTCATTGCAATCCTGTCCAGGGATCCTGGGACCCATAACGCAATATGTGCTGTCAGGACTATGACAGTTTACAGATGTGCAGCCAGACTTCTTGCTATTTATAGATGCCTCTTCTGCAAACAGTACTCCATGGGGTTGTAGCACAGTAACAGGCATGTTCGTTGACTAAGTGCTCACATCATATTCTTTTAAGAAAATTTGGCTCTTCACCTGGCATGGCAAAGGAGGCATATTTATGAAGGTCAAGCAGAGAGAACACTATTGCAAAGAGAAATGTGGAATTCATGAGTGAGCAAGACACCTACTGGGAGGACTAACTGAAAGGAAAAGACATTTGGCAGAGATGTTGAAATAATAAAGGATGGAATAGTTATGTGTTCACTCACACTGAAGTGATGCTTTTGCTCTTTATTACCCCTGCAGGGCAACTTGGGAGAAGGTTCAATGCCACCCGTGTGTGTAAGGGCAACGTTGTAAAGTTGGCTGGGGTGCAATGTCCTTTGTGTCTGTGCATGGCTGTGCTGCATCTCGCTTAACCATGTGTTAAGTGTTCAGTCAGAGTGCTAGGCACAGTTTATTAATAGAAACAGGGAGTTTGGCACACGCTCACACTTTCGCCTGTCTCCTTCTCACATGCTCCCAGAGATGCTGGGACTGCATCCTGCATCCTTCTGCTTTTCCAGACCTGAGGCTTCACACACTGCTGTATCCCTTGAGAAGTCTCAGTGAGGTCAAGATAGCCCCAGACAAGTAAACAAGGGCTGCTCAACCCCAATGTTGAGGAAACAGAAGGTAACGGGCGGGGGGGTGGGGGGGGAGTAGATTTCTTGCAGAAAAACCTGAGACCTCGCAGGGCACCCTCCCGGCCTGAAGGCAATGCAAAGCTATTTTCGTCAATGCCCAGGCCAGCCGGACACCCCCCGCCCCGGGCAGCTCCGCTTGGTAGTATCTAGGATGCTGCAGAGACGAATCCTGCTAAAGACCCCCTAGACAATCCTAGACAAGGCTGCCGACAGAAAGCACCGGGAGCTGGCCAAGGTGCTGCCGCAAGAGACAGTCTGTCCCTTTCGGCCTCCTCAGACACCCGAATGACCGCCGCTCACACCCCCCGCTGCCTCCCCCAGACCCCTCAACCCCGCAGAGCCTCCCCTCCGCCCGGCCACCCAACTTCCCGGGGGTCCAGCCGTGGAGCGACGGCCCCGAGCAGCCCGAGCGCCGGGAGCGCTCGGCGGGGTGCAAACTTCTCTGTCTACAGGGAACGAGGGGAACGGGGGGAAGTATGTGGGGGGAGAGGGGGGGGCAAATGCAGGAAACTATAGCAGCAAGGCAGGCAGGAGCTGGACGGAGGGGCTGGGAAAGTTCTTCTGCACTTACTGCTGCTTCTGCTTAGGGATCAGTGCTCGGGTCTGGGGGAGCGCGGGCGCCGGGCTCCGGCTCGCATCCTTACCTCGGTGCTGTCGGCAGCGTTCTCCGCCATTTTCCTCCTTAGGAGCAGGCAGCGGGAGGAGTGTTTCATTCCCATAAGAGCTAGCCAAGGGGTTGGGGCTTCGGGGCTGGTGTTTAGGTTTGTGTTTTCAAAGATCTCCAAACACTGGTGTGCGCCAAAGGACAGGGAGAAAAAAAAAAAAATATGGAAAACAGCAATAAATCAGTCAGCTTTGTCCCTTCTGCGTCGTCCACAGGAATATTTGTCTCCTCTTAGCATCGGGAGCTCCTCGGGCACTTTCAAGTCCTCCTCTTTCTCCCCTCTCCTCCACCTCCAGCGAGTTCTTGGGGTGGGCAGAGAGAGGCGGCACACACTCTTCAGGTTACACTATAAGGCTGTCGGGCTATGAGTCCTCCCCTTCAGTGAAAGCAGTCAGGCTAAACAGGAGAGAAGCACCAGCTAAACTGAACTTGGGCGTGCAGTGACCAGCTGGGCATCTTTGTGTCCTGTGGCTACTCTTCCAGAGGCAGAGGGAGCCAGAGACAAAGCAACAGGACAAGGAAATCATAGCCCTTTATTTTCCTTCTTTGGGCTTCTTTCTTTCTATGTCCCAAGACACTTCCTTTAAAGATGGTCACAGAATTTGCCACCCTCTTTCTATGAATGTCTTCTGAAATAGAAATCCCTTCTCCTCCTCCTTCTCCCTCCCTCCTGCCCCCCTCTCCCGTTCCCTCTCCCTTTCTCTCTCCTCTTCCCTTCCCTCTCTTCTCCCCTTCCCTCTCCCTACCCCTTCTGCTGTTGGGCAGAGCTTGATGCCCTTCGCTGGGAATTGCACTCACGTGTCTTTGGTAGAAAAAAAAATATTATTTCAAGCTCCCCCCATCCGTCGCCTACACCCTCTCACACACAAGCACGCATTCACACGTACACACACACACACGTTGTCTCCCTCTCACACAGACATGCACGATTTTTTTTTTCTTCCCCATCCCTCCTCTTCTTTTGAATCAGCAACACTTTTCTTTGCAAGGACTCTCGGCAAGGCTCTTAGAGAGCAACCGAAGAAGTCTACTCCAGCTTCTTTCCTCTGAGTTAAGTAGCAAACCTGCTTTCTTAATATATCTCCTCGTGTGTGTGCTCCCAGCTCCTGTTTTACTTGAAGTTTTTCAGGAGGATCCACACTCCGTCAGATAGCCGTGGACTGTAGAAATATAGTCCCGATCCCGCTGCAGCTCCTGCTGAAAAGGGGGGAGGAGGAGCAGGGGGAGGAGGGGGGAAGAGGCGGAGGGAGAGGTCTTGTGAGGCGGGAAGGGAAGAGGCTAAAGGTGATTTGAACTTGTTTTTAGCCTTTTCCTAATGACATTTTCCTCTGTAGGAGTGCATCGCCACCTTCCCCACACGTTTATTTTGCTCTCACTCCTCCGGGCATTTTTTAGTTCTGAGTTGTCAGCTGGGAGGATTGGGTTTACCTCACTCGTGTTGCTGTGGGTAAGGGCGGGAGAGGGGGCGTATTACATAATTAATCCTTCCAACTTCACTTTCCACAGCTCTATCTCCAGCCCACTGTTCTCACGTTTCTGTTTTGTTTTTATATGGAGGAGGTGACAAAATAATGCTGGTGTGTGGGTGTGTGTTGCTCGAAGGATTTCGAGGACCAGAACAGGATTGCTGCTCTCTGAACAGTTTGAAATTATTTCCTCTGGGGGTGCCAATGGAGACCTGAAGAAGAGGTTTGAAAAATTACTTCTGATGCATATTTTAAGGACATAGCCAGCTCAGATGCTTCATCAGTAACAGATTATGATAGATCTGGGGTTTTGAATTTTTGTCCCTTGCAGCCTATTTTAATATCTTTCAATTAGAGTTTATCCTCAGCTGACCTCTGGAATACTGACATACCATGAAGTACTGCCAAAAAACAGGAGGTCCCTGGGCACAGAGGAGGTAGAAATATTCCTGGGGGTGGGGGAATGAAAATAGAGTACGTCAATTAGAGTAGAGAGCAAAATTATTCTCCTGCCGCATGAGGATGAGGAGGTGGGGCCAACAAATTAAATTAGCAAATTTCTCCCTTTTACTTGAATGACCCTCACAAATTCTTGCTCAGACACAGATCAGTAGGTATGCAATAGATTCAGGAATTTGTATTAAATCACATGAAAGTAAGAAACCTGGGGAAGCAGAAGGTGTGTGGTGTGCTGAAATGTCAAGTGACAATGACAGTATGCCATGTAGGGTACAAGGGTACCATATGAAATGGTTTCAGAATATGAGAGTATGTTATAGACATACATGCCATACAGTTTGAGACTGGATCTCTGCGCGATACTTTGCAGAGCCATTCAATCATTCAGTTTTTCACAAGCTTCTGATTTCCCCCTATTCCTTTCATCTCACATATATTTTAGCATTTCAAGTTCTTTCATTAGCTCCACACCACTGCTAATTTTTTCAATAATCATCCATATCTCCTTTGTTTAAATAGTAGAATTTAGTTTCACACCTTCTAGGCGTGAGGCTCGAGGCTCAAATAATGACAGAAATGGAAGCAGGCTATCTCCACTTTTCTTTGGGACATTCACAGAGCTCTCAAGGGTCTTAAAACCCTTCAAACATGAAAACCTGTACAGTTATTGCTGAATATTTCAAAGCTACCCTCTAAGTCTTGGGCTATGGACACCTTTCTCATCAAGTACTTCAATTTCTAGGTGGAGGAATAAGTGAAAAATAATCTGAGATAAAAACTTAATGTCTCTGCAATCTTTGTCACAATGTTTTTCTCTGCTATGGTGTGAGTATCTGGTGGTTAGTGGGTGCATGAATTTTTAGTCAGCATGCATTTGGACTAACCTGCATAGTTTTAGTGTGTCTTTTCTATTTTCAGGTGATATACACAACTAAACTTAGTCTAATTTAATATTTTAAAATAAACTAGTGTTCTATATAGAGAAAAAGAATTAGATTTTGCAAAACTACTCCAGAACATATTTTCCAGTTTTCTCTGACAGCTGGGTTTGTATTTCTGGTACAGCTCAATCACTCTTTAGTCAGCTAAATGAGGCATCAGATTTTCAGAAGCACTCGGCAACCAGCAAAACTGGCAGGCATAGATTTAATATATCCTTCCCTCTTCTGCTTCAGATACTGCATGACTTACTCTGGCACCTATTCTTGTCCTCCCCCATCTCTTTGTCAACACAGATGATACCTGACTGCTCATCCTTGAACGTGGTGCTGATGTTTTACAGATACTAGGAAAACCTTCCGGTCTTATAGTTTCCAGCATGAGGTTGAATGTTTTGGTCCTGAACTCCTTTGGGAACCTGCCAGATGGTTGGTGTCTTCACTCCTTTTATGTTCTATATGTGATTGAGGAAACTACTTTGAAAACACACACACCATTTGCTCTAATCTGCTTTATTCCAAAGGGAAAATGGTTTGTCATACAGGACTTTTTTTTTTTTTTTAATCAGCTATAGTTAGAAGTATTCCTTGTAGCATCTTTTAACATACTCAAACCAGTTTGTTCACACATACAGATGTCTCTGTGCACAAAGATACTCAGTCCTTCAGTTTGAATATGAGTCTCAGTGCAAGCTCTTGTTGATACTGAAATTCACAGCAACACTGAACTGGTGAGCTTACATACTGTTTAGCGGACAAATTCCACTCTCACCATGTGAATGCAAATGTGAACGCGTTTGTAACAGAGTCAGATGGCAAAAGCATCTTCTGAGTTTAAATATATCATGTATAAGTACACGTGAAGGTCACAAAGTATTAGAAATTGAGTGGAGTGGTGCTAAAGAGAAAGTGGAAAGGGAAGTATTTATTACTTCAGACCTCCAATAATAGCAGCTGTGGTTGAGACTGCTGTGCTACTCGCTGAGTGTGGCAATAATACTGTGCCGGCCCTCAGAAAATTCAGACTTATTGCCAGCTTTGTCATTAGCTTTGGATGAAATCCAAATGTCTGCATTTGAGGTGGGGTAATCCTGTGCATGAGTACAGACTGAGAAATTGCATAGCAGTCCTGATGGAAAGCATCCGGGGGTTATGGGGTGGAGGTGTATCTAGGCTGAATATGACTCATCGTGCTTTCTCACTGCATGAGAGGCAAACTGTATAATTATCTACATTAAATGGAAAGTGGCCATTAGAATGAGGGAAGTATGGTTCTCTCTCTGCTTGGCACTGGTGAGACTGCATCTTCGATTCTGCGTCCTGAGCTGGGTCCCCTGATTCAAGAGGGAGGCTTATACATTGGAGATTGTTCAGTGAAAGACTACTACAATGGTCTCTTAGGACACCAACCTCTGAGGAGAGTTGGGTATGTCAGGTTTGGAGAAGAATAGATCAAGAGACACCCAGTAGTGGCTTATGACTGGCTTTAAGTATTGGAACTAAGACGATCCATACTCCCTTGGTACAGTCAGATCATTTGAAAAAGGGCAGCAGCTGCAAGTTGTTGCTTTAGAAGTTCAGATTCATTATTAGCCAAAGAGTGTTCATCCACATAAAAATACCTAACTTTTCTTCATGCTTTATGAAGAAAAGTTTTTTATTGTTTTGTTTTGCTTGTTTGGTTGGTTAGTTTGGGGTTTTTTTGTTATTTTGGGTTTGGTTTTTTTTTGTTGTTTTGGTTTTTTGTTTGTTTTGAGGTTTTTGGTTTGTTTGTTTGTTTGGGGGTTTTTGCAATTGAACATATGACCCTGAGTATAACAGCAGCAAAATAGGTGATCTGCTAAAGATATAGCTAAGGACATGCACGAACAGAACATTTTTTCCTTTGATAAAAATTTTCTCCTCAAAATATTTTTTTTGAGAAGAAGATGGAAGGCAATTTCTGTTGTGATGATTCCAATTGAAGTAGGTAAGAGTTATTCCAAACACTGATAATCTGGCATAATTTCAAGAAGGAGGCAAACACAGTGCTCCAGTTGAACAATGGACAGGAAATAAAAGGACGAATAAGGAGAGCAAAAGAAATATCAATAAGGAAGGAAGTCAGGTGGAAGACTAGCAAAAGAAGACTGGCAGAAAACATGAAAAACTGTGTAGCAAGGTTCTGCATAGGGAAGCGTAGGGTAGCCATGGAAGGCAAAGAAAAGCAGACATGAAATGCTGAAGACAGGAGAAATTTAAATAAAATATCACTTTGTGTCACAGGTCATATAGCCTGGATCAATGTTAAACTGTTGCATTTATTACACTGCAATGTTCTGTCGTATAAAACAGAGTCCTTTCACTGGGTATTCCAAGCCCTCCTGTCATCCTCATTTCTATAGTATTGGGCATCTCTTCCCCAATTTACAGGTCATAGGGGAGATTAGGCCAGGAAATTTCATCTGTGTTAATATTTTGCATCTTGATGAAAGGAAGAAGACAGGCCATAATCAGCCTGGAAAAGGCTTCTTCCCTTCTGTTTGACCTCAGACTTCAGCAGAAAAGACTGAGTGTCACGTGCCTTTGTTATTTGTTTGTTTAGAAAAGTGGGGAATGGCTTTAGACAGAGACTGGGAACAACTCTTGAGCTATAGATCCACTTCCTAGTTTAATTAGAAAACATTGCAGCAAAAATCTATTCTTACTCCAATATCCTCACCAAATTTTGTTTGCTTTCTGATCAAAGGAAAACATTTCGAAGGATCCTTTTGTCACTTTGCATTGTTCCTTATTGCTCAGGAAGTCCCAATGATTTCCTTTGCCTCAAACCATATGTTTGGCAATCTTTCCAATCTCTTAATGTGTCTTCTATTCCTACTATGTCTCTCAAAGTTGTCAGCAGTTCAAATATTTCTCTTATTCCTGCAATTTGCCCATGTTCATTCTGAAGATTTTGAAACTGAATTTTAATTGACACCATGGTTTTAAAGATCTTATTTAATTTATGCTGTTCCTTCATGATCATTTAGCTTTCCTCAGTAACTTTTTTCCCCTGTATATTATCTTCTTATCCTTCTTCATGAACACTCCATATTCCAGCCTTTTCCTGGGAGTCATTGCAGTTTTAAAACACTGGTCCTAGGTTTGAGTGAAGAAGAGTCTATCAGAAGCTAAACTGGCCTGAGATACCCACTTCCACAAGCCAAGAATATATGTCCAGGGCTCAGATAATTCAGGGTTAAATTACAGACACGTTGTCATGAATGAGCCCTTAGCCATGCTTACAAATAATGAAACACCAGAAACTATCTCTGCAAGGATTCATCACCAGAATTTTAATTTTTTTCTCTAAGATTGTAGACTTCATTTTATTTAACAACAGAAGATCTATTTTGCAAACTGAAAACTTTATCTAAGTTTAACCCAAATGCTCCTTCAATTTTTTTTTTTTCGCTGTGAGTGCTAAACTCTAAAAAATTTGAAACTGGGTCAGTCGAAGTCCTATTCTGACAACTTCTATAAAGGCCACCAAAGTGGGTCTCCAGTCCTCTGTGGATTAAAGGAGCTAAGCAGGCCATTGAGAATTGTGATTACTACAACGATGGAGATAAATGGACATAAATGTCATGAAATGTTATATGCTGACCTCATTCAGTTCCTACTCAACCTTTTGAAGAATTACAAATCATGCACTCAGAACAGACGACAAAATACTTCTGAAGTTTGATGTCAGAGTTATCCTAAATTTAAGAGGTGCCTAAGAAATATTATGCAAAACTTGTAAGAAAAACAGGGGTATACTGGAGTGAGTTCACTGAAAGGGCCACAACAATTATTAAGTAACCAGGGAGCTCTCTCATATGAAGAGAGGTTGAGAGTGCTTGAAGAGAGAGGGTGTAAAGAAGATGAAGCCAGACTTCTCAATGGTACCCAGCAGAAGGACAAGAGGAAATGGGCACAAACTGAAGTATAAAAGGACATAAAAAAAAAAAATTAAAAAAATCCTTTTTTTACTGAGAAGGTGTCCAAAGACATCTTGGAGTCTTCTTCCTTAGATGTATTAAAAACCTGGCTATAAATGGCCCCAAGCAGCTTGCTGCAGTTGACAATCTTGAGTGGGGGTTGGACTACATGATTTCCTGATGTCTTTTCTAACTTCAACAATTCTGTGATTCTATGTTATTCTAGAAGATCTATGAAAATCACATAGACTATTCTGGCAAATCTGGCCAATAGGCATCTGTCTTCTTGCTTTCTCTTCCATATTACTTATGAAGCCTTGAAAAGATTATACATGTATAGTCTTACATCAAGGTGATTTGATAAGTGCAACCAATAATTTCACAGAAAAAATATGCTGAGAGAAGTGACAGACTGTTGTTTGCATTCTATTCTTAAGTGCTCACAGGAGACAGAAGGTGTGTAATGTTGTTTGAAGAGCTAAATCTCTTTATAATGCCATTACCCATAAGCTATCAATGGGTAGAGAACATTGGTTCTTGGCACACAGTTTATCAGAAAGAAAGGGAAGTAATACTCTCAGAATCATGAACCCATGTTTACTGAAAAGAAATGCAAATCACTAGCTTCTCTTTTCACTTTCTGTTCTTGTGTGATAGCTTTAAGAAACTTTCCTATCTGAGAAAAACTACCTTCTGCCTTATATTGTTTTCTGGAATCTGAGGTGAAATTTCTACCCTTAGAGATCCTCTCCTTTTTCATCTGCTCTGCTTTTCTCTACTGGATTATAGTATGCTTAGCAAGTCTGAGGTGAAGACCAGATATGTAAAAATGTCACTATTCATTCAAACAAGAGGTTTTCTTGCTTTGAAACTATCAAATCTTAGTTGTTTCTTTGCTTCTCAGGATACTGTCTGTGCTTAAACTTTTGAATTGCTATGTTACATGGGGTTAGAGGAATTTATCTTGAGTACAGATAAAGTTGCAACAATCCAAATTACACCCCTTTTTTGTTTCTTTGCTCAATAGCAGGCATTCCGTCATCGTGGTTTCTGTCACTTTCTGTTTTTCAGAAAATGGTAGAGGCATTTATTTGCCTTCTTCAGTAATACACGTAACACTTTGGGAGCACTCCCATAAAGCATTTTAACTGAAAGAGCTATGAAAATCACTTAGATGTCTCTGTCAGGTCTGGCAAATAGCTGTCTGTCTTCTTGCTTTCTCTCCCATAACTGTCTTAGGGAGTAAGTAATTCTGCTACATGTCTCACATTTTCCTGTAGTGAGCAATTTTCTTCAAACACATGCACATGTGTTCAGCCGTCACTGTCGACAAGCAACCAACTGCAACTATGATAGTGGGTTGGCATTTTTTTCTTCCCAGTTTGGTATTTTCCTTCCTCTTCCATTAAGGAAAATTGCCAAAATGCTGCTGACTCCCTCTAAAACATAAAAAATAAGAAAGTCTGGTCAGTATTGTGTGTATTTCAGGAGCTGAGAACAATGTAGCCCATTTTCCAGAAGTGTCTAGAACTTAGTAAAAGTGAGGTCATACCTCTTTAGAACATCTCTTGATGATGGTCCCCAATAAATTAAATACATTCAGGCTTTGGCCAGGTTATAGTATGGAGTCAGCACTCTGAGGTGCCTAAGATGATGATTTTTCTGGCTGCAAGTAGAGCTCAGCCTCCTGGGTTATTGATCTGGTAGTGGACTTTGGCAACTGCTGTGGTTCTGGACTTTGGCACAATCTAGAGATTCTGCTAGTTCACCTGTGGTCTTGCCAGAGAGATCAACTTACTTACACTAAACTCTCCATAACAGGTATAATCGTGTGACCTAGGTGTTAATGGTGCCCATCTTCTCTCTTTCTTCACACTAGATAAAATAGAAGGGGTATAAACAAAAGAGCCAGTATTGGGAATTACATGAACTTTATATGTGGTGTACTTGTATATTCTTTCAGGGTAAAAAACATTTTGTGAGCAGTATGTAACGGCTTTGCTTGTAGAGTTCAGAAATCTGCTTGATATAATAAAAACCCTCTGGAAATACAGATGTATTGAGCATAATTTTTTAAGTTAGAGAAATCAGTGTAGCAGAGTTGTTCACAGTTTCAGTGGCAGTGAAAGCTTGTTCTGAGCAGGAAAGCGGAGCTAGAACTTAGCTAATACTACTAAAGGTGAGGTAAAACTTCCTTAAGGAAAGACTTTCTGACACTAGTGGTTTTTGTTACAGAAGTGGCCTAGAGGAGCCCATCAAGCTTGAAACCCCATTTTTCTAGGTATTGCCTTTCACTTCCTGCTTTGGTATTTTGCCACTAAGTTGATGAAAGCAAAGCATTATTTCCCCAATTCTTGCTTTACACTTGTGCCATGGAGCTCGAGTGAATTACATGAAACATAAAATAAATTCCAGGATGGCTGGGCCAGAGCCAGTTTTCAGGTCTATTTCAGTAGCTGACAGGATCTTTCTGTCCGTAAATCTAAGAATTGGCATGCTGGAAAAAACTTGAAATGAAATTCAAGCTGCTCGATCAAAACAGTACATAATTAAAATGGAGGATTTAGAAAAAAAATAATGCAGAATTAGAACCTTTCTTGTGACTAAGCTAATTGGTGTGTTCCATTCCTTTTCATTAGGAATGCTACCTACTTCAGCGTGGAAACAACAATAATAGAATGGATGAATTTAACAAGAAGGGTAAACCACTGCAACTCAAATTAAAATATTCTAATCTTTAGTGCAAGAGGTTTGACAAAATATGTCATTTCTTAATGACAGAAAAAAATAAAGTGGCACATTCTCTCCCTTGCACTTAGTATGTTCTGCAAATAAATAAAAATTATGATGTATGTGTAGTATATCCATGTGTGTACAGCTTTCAAAGAATTACCAGCTCAGTGAGGAGAGAAAAGGAAACTACAGCAATCTAAACCACAGATTTACATTATAAGCAAATTTAAGGCATGTTTTTAAAATGGCATCTGAAAGGTCATGCTCATTTTGTAAGAGTATGAGCTCAGGAGGAATTTGAGCTGTTCTGTCTTTTGCTGTCAGGATAAATAAAAAAACAAACTTCAATAACCTTAAGCATAATGAATCCTATAATGATCCCTACAAATTATAGTCAAACAAGAGTATAAACCTTGAAGAATATTTTTAATGGGAAAACATATTGAAGTTTTTAAATCCTATGTTAGAAATACATACATGGTGCATTTTGAGGTGTGGATAAGCAGCTAGCTGATGGTGGTACATGCCTTATCTTATACATGCCTTATCTTGTACAGGCCTTGTGTTGTACATGTTTAGAGATAATATAAAAGTCTCCCTAAGTGCAAAGTATTATTTAAAGCACTTCTTATATGTGACACAAGAATGGCAGAGACCACCTGGATTATCATTTCAGGCAGTGTATTGGGACATCATATCAGGTATTACAGTGATATTTGTAGTATCATTGCATCATATTAGTGGTATTATCATGCAAACACCTATAAACTGCAAATTTATATTATACTAATAATCCCATGCACTGCAAACCAAACATTTCATTATCCAGTACAACCTTAAAATTTGCAGTAACAAAGAGGAAGAAGTCCTCAAACTTTGTGATTTGCAAAAGGAAAAGAGCTAAAGAAATTGAGGGCATTGTCAAGTAGAGAGCATTGTCAGGTACAGTAACCTAGTCATGGTTACTCCCTAGAGCTGAATGTATTTCATATATTTTTAGATTAGATTATTTTTAAATGATTTTGTCTCTCTGAGTGATTATTTTTCCTCTCTGGCATATCTAATAGCTGTTGTATCTTCAGTACAAATATAGTAGTGAAAGACACAAAAATTCAAACATCTGAAAACACCCCAAAAGAAAACCAGTCCTGAATGCCTCTTGTGGCAAAAATTATGGATTTTAAGTTTTAATTGTGATATGAGATTGAGCTTTGCATTTGATGTATAGTTTGTGACCACTGTAGAAGCCTTTGAAAACTATAAATGTACTAATAAGAATATTACAACATGGCTT
Organism: Pseudopipra pipra; assembly: GCF_036250125.1. NCBI lineage: Eukaryota > Metazoa > Chordata > Aves > Passeriformes > Pipridae > Pseudopipra > Pseudopipra pipra. Next base: position 29,232,435 of record NC_087550.1, on the reverse strand, counting down.
GTTGCTGTGCTCTCAAGCCTGATCATCCTAACCTGTGAGCCATCAGTTCCATGTGTACTCAGAGCTAATTTAAAATAAGGTTGTTAAAGACTGACAGGTCTGTACATGTAGTGATGATGATTAGCATAGTGTAAGTACTGACTCTTACCTAGAAGTGTGTTGCTGGTGGATGAAGTTAGAAAAAAATTGGTTTTCCAGTTTAAAACTGGCCTTGTTTTCTCAGTTTTCTAAGCATTGCCATTCCAGCAATCTCTAATTCCCTAAGTGATATATAATATCTGGATACACTGATTTGTGACAAGTTACAGCCACAGTGTAGCTGTCTATCTTGGCTTTGTCAATGTGCATACTCAGCACAATCACTAATTCTCTGGGTGACTGAGGAACTCTACAGATAGATTCTGCTAACTGAGGCAACTCGTTTGAGACAATGGATTGACACAATATGAGGTGGTTGACCAGGTTCCTACTTGCCTTCACAACAAAAAATTTGACAAACCATTGCAGAAGCTCTCCAAGTGGGAATTTCAGACAGTCCTGGAGGTTTCCCCAGGCAGTTCTTGCTGTGCATAAGCTAATTGACAGGCACTGTTGTGTCAGAGGTGCTTCCCCATAGCTGGTGCTGCAGAATTGACCAAACTGTACATAAATACTTGTAACTACTTTTTAGAACTGTTCTTGCAGTTACAGAAATGGTCAAACAAAACACTTCAAAACAAGACATCTGGACCACATTTACACACATAATACTGTGTGCCAGCTCTGTTATAAGAATCCAGCAGACCAGCAGTTCAGTGAGTCTCATTTGATTCAGCTGAAGATGCTTTTGCAAAAACGGTTGCAACAGAGACTGACAGTGTCACTATCCAAATACAGCTGACCAACCTGTTTGAGAGATTGATTTCCTACGTATTATCTTATGTGAAAAATCCAAATAAATATATGTATTTTTTAACAAACAATATGTATTATGAGTGTCTGTGCACCCATTCTAGTGTACATCACCTCCAATGGAAGGTTCAAAATGGGAAACTGACAGAGGGGGAATATGCGGGGTCGAAACCTCAGGAGAAATGGGGACTTGGCTCAGAAGCAAACTTTCTTACAGGGAGGTAAATCCCTGCTGAGCTAACGTGACTAGAATAATTAGACAGGGGTTGAAGGCCCAGAGTTTGACATTTGATATACTGCTATGAGGTTGCTAGGGATGTAACTTTTATTAGTTAAAGTGCAATTAGACAGGTATTATGAAACACATGTAACTGGAAGAACTATCAGAACTTAACTATTCAATGATATTTGTCTGGCAACCCACTGCACTGATCAATGTAGAGCACCTCAGAGCAGTCCATCAATAATAAGGTTAAAAATCCAGAATTTGCTCATGCACCTCATCCTGAAGGGGAGAATTCTACCTTCTTGAATACCTAACTCGGGAGCCACCTCCAGGGACACCTGGGAACAAGCTCACATGGCCGGAACAGATACTCTTAACAGCCTACTCCTCCAGAACACTGACAGTCAGCTGCTGTTCTTGTAATCAAGGAAAGGAGAAGTAGAAACAAGCACTGCTCTGTAACATTGCAGTGTTTTATGCATTAGTAACCACTCTTTCACAAAGGCAATAAATACCAAACTCCTTCATATGGATCCAATTATTGCATAATAATTGCAGAATGCTTTAGTCTGTCCTCATTTAAAGTGCAACAAATTTCCATGCTCTGCGTTCTGGGGAAGCGACAAGTTGGGATTGTTTTGTTTTGTTTTTGCAAAATGTGCAAACTTTTTGGTGTAGCTCCATAGTGATCTTTTTAAAGAAGGTCTATTTTCCAGAAAGACCAGCAATTACTTCCATTGGGAATCCTACTTCAACATCACAAAGATCAATTTGAGAGTGCATGTCAGAGTGGAACAGTGGCACAAGAGATTATCAGAGGAACAGGAGTTTTAATCCCTAGATCACAGAGCCAGAAATTTGCTGAAGCTGGTAGTTATAGAAATAATTCTCTTCTAATGAGGATTTACGTGAACCAGTGTCTGAAAAGATTTGGTGAGCTCAAACTGCAGCTCAACATGGCATTTTTCTCAACAGCAATGCTGGTTGCTCATTGTTGCATTTTTTTTGTTTGTTAGACCACTTGTCTGTGTGGATGCAGGTTGATTCAGACCCGGGCAATGACTAGAATTACAAAACCAATCTTTTTCCTTTTCTTGGGGGTGTGACATTGTTCTCTTGAAGGGTTTATTTTTATTGCATTTCATTTACTAAACTAATTTACTGCATAATTGAAGAAAGAGCTGAACTAGCACAGTTTTGGGGCTGTTGCAGGATAGATCCAAAAGGCAAGGTATAGAAATTTTGCCTTTAGTGCTGAGAGAAACGTGACAGCTTCAATCCTCTGTTTATAGTGGAGGTAGTGGCTCATTAATGCCTGTACCAGCAATTTTGGTAAAGTCTCTTCAGCTGCTCATACCACAGACAAATAGGCCCCTCCAACCTGTGATCTGATTCCAGTTGCTACCCTCAGGATTTCATGCCAGAACAGTGGGGCTAATGAGTCCCTTGGGGCAGCTACAAGATAGGGTGTCCCTATCACAAGAGTCACTTGTAGAGAAGGCCTTTATTGGATTGCTGGCTCTCCCTTCCAGAGAGGCCAGAGGCTGTGGTGAGCACCCACTATACTTGACTAAGACTTCCATGCTAGAATAAATCTACACATTCTCACAATCAGCACTTGTTTTATTTACCACTAATCTTGTATTATTAATTGTAGTAATCACTTACTGAATCTGCAACTTACAATATCTTGAGGGGATCAAGGGCTGGAACGTAGTGATCCCAGCTCAAAGGGCATTGAGCTTCCAGGCTGGGCATGGAGGCAGCACAGCCTCAAGGGGAATGGAGCACGATGCTGGCCTACCAGGCATAGGAGCTGTGGGGGACTGGCAAACCACACCAGCATGCTCGGCTCCAGAGGAGGGGTGACCTCAAGGGAAATGGGGCACCACACCATGCCCTGAAAACAAGGCAGTCTCAAAGGGAACTAGCCCACCTGCCAGGCCAAGGAGACAGGGCAGCTTGTCCAGAGCCAAATTCATCTGGCAGCCTTGAGAGGAATAGGCCTCCATGTGGGGCTCCAGAAGCAGAGCAACCTGGAGGGAATCAGACCTCCTTGCTAGACTCTGGAGGTGGGGCAGCCTGGAGTGGTGGAACTCAATGCTGGGCATCCTGAGTGGGAGCAGGACACCACTTCAGCCTAACAGACCCCAAAGCAGGGCAGCTAAGAGGGAACGGAACCCCTGCCAGGCTGGGTAGCCCAGAGAGAAGCAGGGCACAATGCTGAGCCCTGGAGGTGGGATAGCCTGAGAGGATCAGGAAGCGGGGTGGCCTCAAGGGGAGCAGGGCACCATGCTGCCTCACTATGCCCAGGAGTTACAGTGACCTCAGTGAGAGAGGGGCAATGTGCTGATCTGCTTGGTCACAGAGGCACAGCAGCCTTGAGGAGAACAGGGTAAAACCATCCCCTTCCAGACCCCGCAGACATGATGAGCTTAATGGGAGTAGAGCACTATGTTGGCCCAAAATGCTCAGTCTTGAGGGGAGAGGGGCACCACAACAGGCCACTGGCTCTCAGAGGCAAAGTGGTCTGCAGGGCAACACAGTACCTTGCTGAGCTTCCATGGACACAAGACACTCTGACCTTGTGGGGAGCAGGGTATCACACTGGTCTTCCTGGTCCTACAAGTGGGGAGCCAATCTTATAGTCGGAGTTGAGTTTGTTCTTAATTACATGAAGGGGAGTTTAGAAGGATGATAGAGCAAAACCCTTCTCAGTTAGAGTAGATGGACCAAGGGGCTATGAATTGCTCGGGAATTTCCCCAGACTTGGGAAAAGCTGGTTTTACCTTAGAGGAAATGAAAACTTTCATTGAGTACAGCACTAGAAGATGTCACTCAGAGAGCCTGGGTAATCTCCCTTGTCTGATAACTTTCAAGATTCGGGTATGCAAAGCCAGTCACCTCATACAGTGTTGGCAACAGTCCCACTGCAATAATGAAATTGGGGTGGAGACCTCTGAGGTTCATTCCATTCACTGCATCTCTGGTTCTATAATTCTTGCATCATTAGTTGCTGTCTAAGTGCTTCTTTAGTTCACTGATTCTTCTTGTTATATAACATTTATTATTAGTGGCTTTGAGCTTAACATCTTCTTACTTGCATCACAAATTCTTAACAGAACACTAGTCCACTGAGCTTAGTATGCCATGAAAAATCATATTTAGTAGACAGAGGTATAAACAAATTTTGTTTATGAAATAAACAGAAATAACCAGAAAAACAAGTGGAAATACTTAATTTTTAAGTGTATATTTGAGTGAATCCTTTGAGTATTAGGAAGATCTGGGCTCCAAAAAAACAGTAATTGCACACTTTAACATCAGGGTTTGGTGCCATTTAATTTATGTGCCTAAGCATTCTTCCTGGTCCTATTCTTCTGAACTGAGGCTTAAAAAAAATTGTTAAGGATTAGGGGCTTTATTTTCTCCTAATCTATCATGAAGTAAGAATGATTTAGCAGGTTTTTTAGTGAGACACTAGTGGGCATCAAATCCATTGAACACAAGACCAACTAAATAAATTGCCTGCAGAATGTATGTTAAAAGTATGGATAGTGTAATGAAACATATATTTCGAACTGTTCTAGTCATTTAAGAAACTGTTCTAGAATACCACAGGGAGTATCTCTTAAAATAGGGCTAATAAAGGGAGACACTCCAGTATGACTTTTCACTCTGGTTTCTTGACACAAAATATTTTAAAATTTGGATTTTGGTTGCAGAACATTTCAGTTTTAAAGGTTTCTATGTGAAAAGAGTAATCAGTTCCTACAACAGAACAAAAAATCTGCCAATCTCACTAATTTAGATTTAGGAGTTTTCTTTGCCAGGTTGCAGTTTATATTCCATATTGATGTCTTAAAACTTAGTATTTGCATTTTCATAACCAGACAAAAAACCCCTCTGTTGCTAATGTATGTTAAGTAATGGCAGTGTATATTTACCCCAAGAAATTATACCAGACCACTAAAACTCAATTCACAGAAGTGATGACAAGTCAGTTTGCACCTTAACAAGAGAACATCACAGTCTCAAAAGCAATGAAAAATTAACTCTCCTCAGAGTGCCACATGCACTGTGAAGTAGAGCTGTGTCATTCCAAATTGTATTATTTGTATAAATTGTATCACTATGATATTTTTCTTGATTAAATCTAAGCCAAGAGGATATGGTTTTATTGCTAAATGTTGATGCAGCTCAATTTTCACTCCCTTCAGCCCTGCCCCTCCTCTTTAAGACCTACTAGATATTTTTTGCTTGGTGTTGGCACCTGCTTCCTTCCTTTCCCCAAGTTACCCTTGTTCCACACAAAACCTCTTTCACCTGCTACAATTTCTGGTCCAAAGGTAAATGAGTGTGGGCAGGCTGATCTTGAACAGAAATTAAAGATGAACTACTTCAATCAAAAATAGATGTTGATTTACAGTCAATTGTAAATAAAAAGGAAACAAATGCAACAATCCTAATTAAACATGAAGGGCCTGATTCTCAGATCCCTTGAAATAAAGATCCATAGCATAAGCCAGGCAGCACCAGAGTATTTCAAAGACAGCACTCCCAAGGAATCACTACCATTTAAGCTAATAAGGGGAGGGCTACAAGAGCCTTCCATGAGAGAATGGTGGGAATACTTACTCTGTTTCAGGATTACACATTTTAACACAGTATTTTAAACAGTGAATACTGGTTACATAAGGACTCTTGCTTCATAGGGGAGATGAATGAATCTCTAACGATCTTAAAAATGACAAATTCATATTTCTTTCTTATTTTGATTATTTCACTTTTTTACCTAGACAGCTTTAAATTCCAAGAAATCTGTTTTATCTATTTATTGTGTCATATTAAAATCTGTCCTAGAGAATGCAGACTGATTGATGTTGCCATTAGGCATGGTAGATCTCTGTTTTGCTGATATGAAAGGGCTTAGTTCTGGGAAGGTTTTTTTTCCTAAGAAATCTCAATGGGAATATGTGTTTGAATAAATAAAAAAAAAGGCCTAAAAATAAATTTAAGACTTGTTTACCCTTTGAAAAAATGTAGATACTTCTGTCCCTTCTCTCTTTTAATTGTTCCTTAGTCAAGCAAGGCATATTTATATCCTCCTTCACATATTCTTTTCCCATAAATTAATCCCTCCAAACGGACTCATCAGATTTTTTTTCTTTTTCTCCCTTCAAACTCATCCTTTATGGGATTATCTGTCTTTAAGGACTCGTCTGGTAGTGCCCGTAGGACAATTCTGTTCGCTTCAGGGAGAGAGAGACTACTGCCATGTGTTAACAAAGTTCAGTTCCATGGGCCTTTTGTGCTGGCATATTCCTTTAAAAATTTGTCTGATCTCTAATTCTTCATTTTAGTATTCCTGAATTTAATACTGTTAAACATTTTTTTCTGAATATTTCCAATCACATATCTGCCTCTCTGAAATCTTTTCCTTAACATACTTCTAAAAACTTTAATTCCCTTTAATGTCTTCTGGTTTTATCAATATTTTGCAACACCTTATAAAATAGACTTACTTTGGAATTTGACCAAATCTATTAACCCTTTTCATACAAACATAATCAAGGATAATGAAGAATATAAACACAGTAATGAAAATAAAGTAACTCAGAGACTCCTTTAGTGATCCTTAACTTTGTCACATTTCATTTTAGAGCCTCTTATGTTTCCTTCCCACACTATTACAGTGCTTCCTTTCTATATTTTAATCTCCATTTGAATGGAAATTTGCTTCTTAAATAAGAATGGTGCAGAAAAATCTACCTCAGAAAGAAAATACAGAGAAAAATTCTAGAATCCTAAGGGTTCTACACTCTACTTCTAGTGATAAAGCTTTGCCAACCAGTGCTAGTCCAGTGAGCTGGGAAGCTATAAATGAAATTTCTCTCAATACTTTCATGGGAGCGAGATGACATATTGGTGATTGCCCTTCCCAGGTCTTCAAAATTTGTAACTTGTAGATTTGAGTTTATGATTTCAACAGGGGGAGCTTAGCAATACTTCCACTGTGTGCTAAGTGCTAAGGAGAGCTTTTTCTTCCCCCAGTTTGAACCTGCATTACAGTGCACTAAAAAGGGTCTCACTGCTGTCTCGCTTTAAGTATTCATTGAATACTCTAGGCTGGGACAAAACCCAATCTCCTCCCTTTTTTTCATGTCAGAATTCATACCTTACTGCAGGTGAGTGAGCAAACATGAATTTTAAAGGAATTAATATGCAGTTCTGCTCTAGAAATGGCTATCGGAAAGTTGCTTTTTCATAGCATATTCTTCCTGAGGATGTTGCAGGAAAGAATGGGACTGTGACACATAAAAGGCATAGATGCAAAATATAAAGCACATGGAAGATTATCAGATTCTCAATTCCTGAGACTCTTCAAGTCCCTGTGTCAGAATCATTAATGCCTTGGGCTATTTTAAACCCAAATAACCCCCAATATAACTTCAATATTGTTGTAAAATTGCATCTTTGATTACAAGGGGAAATTTAAATTCTTGGTTCTGAAAGAAAAAGCAGGTCAACCCACCAAAGCTAACTTAGTCCTTAATCTAAGCAAATATGCTAAAGAATATTTGAGACAAAGCATTTGTTTTTCTTGAGAGAGTTGTGTGAAGACTGTGAATACAAACATGGTTTGTGCATCACTGTCAATGGGATGACTTCTACAGGTGATGATTGAACACAGACTTGCTTTTGCAGGTGCAACTTATTATGGTCTTTTTGAAAGTACAAGTTTTCATCAGATCATTCCATAAGAGAAAGCACATGACCCCAAAGGAACATCCATTTATTAACATAGCAAATTAGCTAATCAAATTAGACACACACCCACATTGCAATACATAAGTGAATCTCAGAAAATTTTCAAAACACTACGCTTGTTCCTACTCCATCTATATATATCTTTGCTTTTCAAAGCCACTGTGAGTTCTGCTTAAAGAACAGACATGCAATCTACAGTATTAAATACTCCTCAAATAAATAAATAATAAAATTAACCTATGTGCCATAAAAATCATCAGCTAAGGTAAAGAAGAAGTTGGAGAACCATAACAGAATACTTTACTTTTTCAAGTTACTGCAGAACTGCACAATAAAGTGACATCCAGCTACAATTTAGTTAAGAACCTGGGTCTTCCTAAGCAAGTTCCAGTGTTTCCTTTCTGAGGGAGTATATGGCATTACCCATGTGCCTTTTGTCCCTGCTGCTGGAAACTTTCCATTCAGCCACAGAATAAAAAGAAAACAACATGTCTGTTTCTCAAACTCTTCAGTTCATGGCATGATATTTTAGGCCAAAACACTTGGCAGAATACACTAAGATACAAGATTTTCCACTGAAGTGATTAATATGAAGGCTCATGTTCCCTGTCATCACCCTTACTCCCAGGATAGTTGTAAGCAGCATAGTGTCCAAGGGGGAGAGTTACAGGCAGGAATCTCTTGAACTGCAAAGGAACAGTCAGCAGATTCTTCTTTCATAGGCCTTAGACTCCACAAAAACTAGTTTACAGAGGTTTTCATCTCACATAATGCCAAGTTCAGTGCATCTTCAAAAACTGTAGCCTTTTCATATGCATGTACTCTTTTGTTTTAAAAAATCTGATCCCGGGATATACTCTCAGTCATAAATCTGGGCACATTTTTACCTAGAGAATTACTGTTGTTAGTAACTGTTTGTGACTCAAAATGTGGAAGTATTAACTAATGTGAATTTAAGAAACCTTTTTTCTTTGGGAAAAAAATCATCTATTGAAAATCACTTTTCTTGGGAAAATACGTTGGGATATTTTGCTATTGACTATGTACGCATCCCTGACTATTAACTCTTTTAAGAGTTAAATAAAAATTGTGAAAGCCATAAATATTAAGATTCTGTCAGGAAAAAAGAAAGAGATTATATAATCCAAATAATTCAATGACATTAGAAAATGCGTTTTCTTTTCAGATGCAACTAGAAAAATTAAGCTTTGATCATAAAAATCCCCTCATGGTGTTGGAACTAGACGATCTTTAAGATCCCTTCCAACTAAACTATTCTATGATTCTATGACTCTGTGATAATTTTTCCAGATTTACTCTCTGAATACATCCCCAAAAATAAAATCTGAAATTAAATCATTTTTCACGAGTGTTATGTTCTGCTTATGAGCATTTAAAAATGAGATCAAGTTTCTCGTAACCTCATAAAAATCCATCAAAGTCAGTGATGATCAGATTCTGTGTAGAATACTTAAATGACAATACTTAAATTCCTTTTCCCATCAATCCACCAGTTGCCTTTGGCAACTAGTTTTGTATCTTCCAGATTAAAAAAGAACAGTCATTTCATTTGAATCGTTCATCTGGGGCTGCTTAATGTTTGATTTATCCAAAAGGCAAAAACTGACTGATGTTCCAAAACAACAACAACAAAAAATCTCCAAGTACATTCAGTTTTTCTTTTCTGTTAGTTCAGGCATGGTGATCCAAAACAGTATAACTACAGGTAATAGTTATCTTTCTTACTAGAAGGATTCTTTTTCATTGAAAGTAATTTGATAAACTACTTTATTTTTATATAGCCAAAATCTTTACAGCAGCTTCACTTAAGGATAAAATAAATGAAAATCCTTTTGAGTTGAATTCCACTTCTTTACAAAATGCTGCTTAATGTACACGATGAATAAGATTTTCATCTACCAAATAGGAAATTCACCATTTCTAAAGACAGCGAAAATGACAAAAGTAAGAGTCTGATCTGAGTGTTTTAGCAGTCATGTTTTACTGCATGATTGATTTAGCAAATTTACAAAGACAATGTGTCTTCTTGGCTAGTGAAAGGACCATATTATACAAGCCCAGGAAGAAATTATCCTTATAGAAGAAAGTAGCTAAACAGTACAAAATGAACAATAAGATCACTGGAATCAGGCTTTCTTTTTTCCAGATATTTCAGACACACTTAAAATTATTTGTTTGATTTATCTGGATTTAATTTGTTCTACTCTCCAAAACGAGATGACACACTCTTCTTTGCAGATCTCAGTGAGTATTTCCAAGTTTATTTTTGTGAGCCTGTTAATGCTGATGTTGCATTTTTTACATTAAGTAGATTCGACCATTTGTAGCTGTGGATCAGCAACAATGTTAGATAGAAAAATCATGTTACAATTGGTTGAACCTGTTTAAGAATTGGTTTAAGTTTTTTTTTGAGAAGCTGGAAAAAGGCCAATAAATTTCCATGTGCAAACTCCTGATAAATCTGTGGAACGGACACAGTGGAACTCAGGGTTTGCACAGGAGCACAGACTACATTTAAATTTAAGATGTGATTCTTATTTAAGTTTCAAACAGAAATCACTCACAGGGTAAAGACAGAAAAAAATCCATTTGAGCATTCTCAGAAATTGCATATTCCTTTGTTTACAAGAACACGATTATCACTGTGAAAACGTAGTGCTCCCTCCTCCCTGCTTAAGTCTCACTTAATGAATCCTTGTGGTGGCAGGACTAAACCTTCAGTTGCCATCAGAAAGGCCTTGGATGAAACAGAGGAAAAAATGGAAGAATCTTGTGAGAGCTCTGATACAATAGAAACAAGACACTTTTGCAGGAGGGAGGCAGGAAAGTCTGCACAGCTGCTTCCTTTTTTATTATTGAATGATTTCAGCCTCCAGAGTTGTCAGGCCAGTACATGACACAATTCCTAAAATCCATTGACAACAGTGGTTGATTTTTATATAAGTATGTTTCCTTGGCTTGATTAGAATTCTGAGGGAGTCTCATAATTAAGAGACACAGTTCTTTTGATATACAAAGCCTCCTATGCTTTTTTGACACCTGCTTCATAAAGTGTCTCTCACTAGGGAAAATCCAATTTGTTTATCAGTACTGTCTTGCATTACCCTAAAATACAATTTTTTAGAAGACGTATTATCTTCAACTCCTCTCCATTCTCTGCACTTAAAGTAAATGTGTTGGGATAATCATCTACTGTTAGCTAATATTAGCTATAGGTTTTAACTCAGCACTCAGAATTCCTACTTAGTTCGTCAGTTCTTTGTTTTTGTCATGCATCAAGTGCCAGGGTTATTGTCACATGCATGTTTGACATAAGCATTAGGACAGGAAAGAAAATGAGGCTAAGGACCCCATTTGTTTCTTTTGACAGTTCCTCCAGTTTATCTAGGAAAGTGAAAGCATCATCAAAAAGTGAGCAACTATTTAATTGAAGAATGTTCTGTACTGTGAGAAGCCTCTAATGTTATCTTCATTAGTGGAGTATCTTCCACATATTTGGTTTTGGTTTTTTTGTTTGTTTGTTTGTTGCATTTTTGGGTTTTTTTTTAGTATTTCTTTTTCCATATTCAATTTTGATGTATTTAGGAATCCTGGAGCCATTCACTCTTAAAAGTTCTTTATGAGATGCACCAAAATTTCTCTCCCAAGAGAGAAATTGTCTCTCCCAAGAGAGACAATTTCTCCCAATTTCTCTCTCCCACTTTTGAACTAAGAGTCAAGAATCTTCTGCTTTAAGGACCCTCTAGGAACAAGAAGTGGTAGAAAAGTGTTAATATATTGATATCCAGAAGCAAAACCATCTAATCAAAGTGCTGTGCCAATAATCCCAGTTAGAAAATATCAAAATCTAGAGTCTTTCATTGAGCACTTCGATTTGGAAATTCTAAGGCATTTGGTCTTATACACTGATTAATTAACAAAAAACTTATGCAATCATGCATAACTGATGATCTTTGTAAGTTAAAGAATGGCATATTTAACGTGCCTTTTGTAATATACCAGATTTTTCATGCTTATATAAAGGGATAGGCAGAATCCCACTGGTCATTTGGGTCTCAGTGCATTTGAATGAGGCTTTGTGGACTGCCTTGAAAGTTCTGGAAGGCATCTGAGCTTATGCAGTCTTTGCTAAAGCCAGTGCATCAAAACCCAAAGTTGGTATGTTTCTAAAAGAACTTTCTCCAAACATTTTTTTTCTTGAATACCTTCTCCCTTTTTTTAATTTATTTCAGAGTTTTACTCAAATGTTAAGATGATTATTCCTATTTGACTTGCCATAAATCATGGTTCATAAGAGAAAAATAATGTCAAATGAGAATATTTTCTGTTTATTAAAAATATTTCTTACTGTTGTTTTTTTAATAGGAACTATGATTTTTTTATTGGAGTACAAAAGCAAGAATAATTAAAGGAAGTAATGTTCAAAATTTTTGTAATACCGGAACCTGCCTTTTCAGAGTACCTTGAGCAGAATAAATAGTTTGGGATCTGGCCCATGGGAACTGATGTGTACTCTGCTTTTCCTAAAGCAAAATCGCAGGATTGACAGTAATCGATTTCAAAGAATATTTTTACTAGAAGTCTGGAGGCAAAAATCTCTTGTTATTGGCAGAATTTAGATTGGATTGATTTAGACCAAAGTCAGGTTTTACAAAAGAGAGCAGTGCAATGAAATACAAAAGGAAAGAACTTTTTGTGCTTATCTCTTTGGACTGATAATATGAGAGACATGAGAGGCAGAACTTTATCTCTTGAGAGACAGAACATGTGGTAACATTTCAAATAAATGGAACACGAAAGATCTATGAAATATTTCTACAGTGTATGACCAGCAATTATATTTCTTATGTTTAAACCTTTATGATTTGCTCCTCCAGGTTTTTAAGAAACAACTAAAATTGGACGACTGATGTTATTTGACCTGTACCATCCTGGGAGTGTCTACACTACAGTAAGAAAGGAATACCACAAAGACAAAGCTAATGAATGTTTAGAGGATCCCCAAAATTCTAAAAGCATAATTCCACAGGATATTTCTGCAAATCCTCACTCCTCTCACAGGGTGTAATGGTCTGAGGGTCCTTCCAGTCAACCTGTATACCTCAGATTTTTGTTGAGCCATAAAAATATCTGAAACATCCTAGCCTAAAATAAGTGTGGGTCCCTGTCCTTTCAGGATGTTTGCAAAAAAGTTGTTGGCATACAGGTAGATAAAAGAAAAGCCATACAGGTAGCCAGTACCAAGTGGAAGCTTCACAGAAGTTCCTCTGTTACAATGAGCAGTCTGAGCTTATCCTGGGTCCAAGGAATTTGCGTGGTACGACACAAGCCTGAAGGCCACACTGTACATGCAGCACATCACAGCACAAATCTGGGCTTATTCGGGAAACTGTTACGTGGATCCTCAATGTATAGCAGTCTCAATGTTCCTCAATGTATAGCAGTCTCACAGTCAGGATCATTACAGGAGGCAAGTATTTTTATTTTTTTTCTGAGACATTAATTAAAAAAAAAAGGTTATTGGATAAATTTTTATCTGAGATTATCTGTTACATAAATTTATCTCTCTTCAATTACAGATACATTTTAGATAGCTAATGAACATAATCATATTTTACTTGCATTTCCCTCTGGTCTTTATATTTTGTAACACATCAATAAATATGTGTCCTTTCATTCTTAAAGTTACCTCTGTTCTAACATATGACTGCCTAAAGTTAAACAACAGTCGTTACACTAATAGCTATACTTGGATAAGAGAATTTTTTTCCTTCTTCAAAGGCTAAAGTTTTTTCAGAGATAAATTATCTGATTTGGATGTATACTGAGTTCCCTTTACAGTGCTTTGATTGTGAAGGACTCTTTAAAGCAACTGCAGATACAAGAGACTTTTTTTTCACACTGTACAAAAAGCAAATGCATGTGAATCAAAAAATGGTTCTTACTCTTCACAGGCCTGGTGAATAAAAAAAAAATTGAAAAGAGAAGGGGAAAAAGAAAGAGGTTAAAGCAAAAACTGCATGCATGAGCGAGGCAAAAATAAGGAATTCGTGCATTGCTTCCATTCAATAGGCAGATGTTTTCCAGGAAAATAGGGCTTAATGACGCATAACAGTTACTTGGAAAGACAAACACTGTAACTGAATCTCCACCCTCCTTCCTTCTTTTCCCTGGCTTTGTATGTTGAGCATGATGCCATATGGTACGAGATATCTCTTTGGTCATTGGGGTCAGCTGTCCTGACTGTTCCCTCTCACAACTTCTTCCACATCCTCAGCCTACTAATTGGCAGGGCCATGTCAGAAACAGAAAAGGCCTTGATGTTGTCCAAGTGCTACTCAGCAATAACAAAAGTTTCATGTGTTATTGGCACTGTTTTAGTCACAAATTCAAAGCATAGCACCATATAAGCTACTATGAAGAAAATTAACTCGGTCTCAGCCAAAACCAGTACAGTGTGTTAACATGCAACTACATTTACCTTCCGTGGTCCACAGAGTGAATTGGACTGAGTAGGTAAAGGCCAACTTGTTCCCTTTCAAGGCACTAGCAAGGCACTGTCAATCGTGGCCATGTGGTCTTCAGTCACAGATGGAGGACTTTGCATGTACCTTAATGAAGCTTGTTTAATTTCTCCAGTCTGCTGAGGTTCCTCTGAAAGGTGGTTCTATCCACCATCATAATGCTCTGTATAATCTATTACTAGGTTATCTGTTTATGAAATACAAAATACTGCACAGAATTTTAAAAAAGAAAAACACAAAAACCACCTAAATAAGAAACAAATAATTGAATTTATAATTTTAATTTATGTGTATTTCACAGTGACTCTAATACTCTTTCCCTACACAGAGCAATTTTAAACTGTATGAATAATTTAAAATTTCCCTCCAGAGAAATGTAGATTCCTTTAAGTAGACAGCAGGATAGATCAAAGGTGTTTGGAATGTTTCATCTGATAAAGACGAATCTAGAGAGGAATGATATAAGTCTTGCTTGCATAAAAAAAAATTCACTGGAGATAGTGGTTAGTTGACATATACTGGACAAGAAGAAGAACCAGAAGCAAAAGCAGCAGCAGAAGAAGAAAAAGAAAAATAAGCAAGAAAAGGACAACAAGAAGAAATAGAACCACTAGAAGAAATAGAACCAGAAGAAGGAGAAGGAGGAGAAGGCGAAAGAGAAAAAGAAGGAGAAGAAGAACAACAACAATACTGGAACAGGTTGCCCAGGGAAGTTGTGGATGACCCTTCCCTGAATGTTTTGAGATCAGGTTGGATGGGGCCCTGAGCAACCTGGTCTAGTGGAAGGTGTCCCTGCCCCTGGCTAAGGAGGGTGAAACTAGATGATCTTTAAGGTCACTTCCAACCCAAACCATTCTGTGATGCTATGATTCTATGAAGAAGAAACAGATGCAGAGGAAGAAGAAGCAGAAAAGCAGAAGCTAAAACAGCAGAAGAAACAGAAGAATAAGAAGCAGAAGGAAAAGGAGAATAAGAAGTCAAAAAAGCAGCAGCAGGAAAAGAAGCAGAAGAAGGAGAAGAAGGAGAAACAGAAGAACAAGAACATAAAGAACAAGATGGATATGGAACAGAAAAGACGTAGAAGCAGAGAAAAAGCAGAGGAAGCAGAAGCAGCAGAAGGCGGCAATGAGCTGCAGATGTAGACCTTGTATGTGAATTCTTTGTGCTCATGTGCTAAAAGAGAGTTGTTCTGTTCTCCACTCTGGTTTGTATATTTTGACTGTAAATTCTTCAGAGCATAGGTTTTCTCTTACCTGGCAACAATGTGCACTAATGTCACCTGACCTTCCTAAATAATAATTTAGAATAAATAATAAGCATAAATAAGTACACTGATGTAAAGTGTAGCTTGCTCAAGTACTAACACAGTGAATGTTTTATACAGCATGTGCCACTCCCTCACCAATTATTTTAAGCAGATGCATAACAGACTGGAAGAGAGTCCAAGGCATGCTTACTGGCAGAGGAGAGATTCTTTTCATACTTAGCAGTGTGAGGGAGAACCTAGGAAATTACCACAGTGTGTCTTTCCAATCCACACCAAGGTGTGTTAGAGGGAAAAATCTGTGATGGGGTAGCACAGGTTTGGTGCCAAGATCTGCTTCATTTATTACACTTGTTGCTGATTTGGAAAAGGGAATTTAGAGCTTTTACATCAACAGACTTCCAGCACAAGGCTTGAAAAATCAAACAGGAACTCACAGGCTAAAGAAAAGTTGTTACAGTATAGGAAAAAAAGGCAGAAAGAGGGGAAAATGGGGAACACAACTTGGAGACATTCAACTAATTTTAATACCTTGAATTTTAATTAGAGTATGATTTATTTTAATTAGAGTATGATTTATCATTCTCAGTGCAGGGCTGGGGCACTTTTTAAATATCATTATTCCTTACAAATATTCCACAGTCAAAGAAAGCAGGAAAACTCTAATACCACATGATACCTGAAAGATTTTGTGGACAGCAAATTGAATTTGCTTGAAATATGATATGAAGGGAGGAGATTAAAGAATGTACTTTAGAACAGTGTTTCCAAAAAAATTATTTCTTACACAATTATGGGCTATTATTCTGAGAAGTTCTTAAAGATATTCTTAAATTCAAGGCCTCATGTAGCTTTGGCTAAAGTGGTATGTTTAGATTTACCTGCAGGACTAAGAGTTTAATTTAGTCAAGAACTATGGAATCTCATGTGATTGAAACTAAACCACACACTAAGTAAATAAGCAAAATAAATACTTCATAGTGAATGTAAGATCAGAACCCAGGTCACCACATAACTAGACAGGCACACTTCATAATTAAGTTGGCTTGATCCTCTTATATTCTTTTTTTTTTTTTTGTAAAATCCGTAAGAGAAAAATGAAACTAGAAGCAAGACTGACATCACACATGATACTGAGCATACCTGTCCCAAAGCTGTTAGCTGTCTCACAATTCCTGTTTCAAAGGAAAAATAAAATAAGCTAAACAAAACAAGAAACCCAATACAGACCAGACCAAAACAACAAAACAGAAAACCCAGGCACATCGATACTGTCTTTGAAAGAGTAAGTGTCGCAATAACCTGAGGTTCTGGGATTTATTCTGCAGTGCTGATACTACATGAGCAGAGAAAGAAATTACTTGATATAATCTTGTTAATATTTGTTATAACAATCAGATTCATGACCCTGTTGGAAGAAATATGAAAAATTTGGCAACTGCTAGAAGGTGGGACCTTGAAAAGATGTAAATTAGCTGTCATGAAATATTACATTTGGTTATCATCTTTTGAAAACCTTTGCATCAGTCAAGAAAAATTCAGATAATGTGAATCTTTGATTCTGCAAAAAGCTGATAGTCTAGTGTTCTGTTTTTAATTAAAAAATTAAGCTGGACAGCTATCCCCTACTCATACATCAGTATGTCAACATGTTATAATGTAAGATTTCTTCTTGGCAGTTTTTTGTCTGAAATCATGACAGTTAACAGCTCTTGCACTTTACTGCACAAAAATAGGGACAGGCATACATGAGTGTCAGTATTTTTCCAGTCACAGTGAATGTATGCCACAACACTGTTCAGTGAGAGGAAATTCCATAGGACATAGTGGCAAATTTGCATTTAAATGAATGCCTTTTATTTCTGCCTTCTAAATAAAAAGAACCATCTGCAGCTAGACAATGTATCTAAAGTTAGCAAGATCCAAAGGGCTCTGAGGTACAGGATAGCAGTTTCCTTTGATAACAGCCAGCAGTAGACTAGGTTTGTTCAATAGTTAGTATCTCTTTCTGATAGAAATGCAAAATCTGATCATCTCTGTCTCCTTTCAAAATGGGAGTACAATTTGACTCTTGAGGAACTTCTAGAAGAAAAGTCCTTGATTTTTATGAATATTCATTATTTGCAGATGTTCCATGACCAGCTAATGGGATTAAAGTTTGGGCTAAGAGTTAATTTTCTTCATAGTAGCTTACATGGTACTATGTTTGGATTTGTGACCAAAACAGAGTCAATAATACACCAAAGTTTTTGTTATTGCTTAGTAGCACTTGTACAACATCAAGATTTTTCTGTTTCTCATACGGCCCTGCCAATGAGTAGGCTGGGGATGTGGAAGAAGCTGTGAGAGGACACAGCCAGGACAGCTGGCCCCAATGACCAAAGGGATGTTCCATACCATATGGCATCGTGCTCAGCTAAAAATCTGGGGAAAGAAGGAGAAAGGGGGAGGATCGGAGTTATGGTGTTTGTCTTTCCAAATAACTGTTATGCATAATGGAGCCCCGCTTTCCTGGAGATGGCAAAATATTTGCCTGCTGATGGGAAGTAATGAATGAATTCCTTATTTTTGCTTCGCTTATGCATGCAGCATTTGCATTATCTATTAAGCCATCTTTATCTCAACCCATGAGTTTTCGCACTTCTATCCTTCCGTTTATCTCCCCCATCCCACTGCAGGGGAGTGAGAGAGTGGCTGGGTGGTGCTTAGCTGCCTACGAGGGTTAAACCACAACAGTACATTTTTAGTTATTTCCTCCCCCTCCACACCAATATTTCTTTCATAACTGTTCCCAATCCTGCATTATGTTCTTGTACCAAATATTCTTGGTATGCCACATATGCTTGGATAAGGACACTGATAAATACTAATTAATTAATCAGTTACCTGTGCTACTGAAATTTTATAATGAAAACAAGAATCCTTCCAAATCCTCATTCCATGCTTATTGTATTAAATACTGTAGCTTCACAACTCCTTCTGTGCCTCTCTCTTCTAAGCCAAGTGGGTCTAGCAGCTTAATTGCTTCTCACAAAGCAATTAAAAAAGCATACAAAAGTATGCTTCTCTACTTCCCATTTTTACTACATGCCTCTAGATATGTCATGTATATATGCTATTTTGAAGTGACTAATGCGTTTCTGAGAAATGCACAACACCATACTACAAAGAAAACATATTGTTGACTATAAGGTGATCTTACAGATCATCCCAGATTTTATATCTCTTTGAGAGGGGGGGAAGAAGTAGAAATTTCACCTGAAATATAATGTGATCCTACATCTACTATGCTATCAATTCCAAACACTTATATCACATTTTTACCTCCTAAACAGAAACCAAATATCACGTTCCTGTCACTGCCAATCATCTCACACAAAATGGGAATTAACCTTATTAACACTCACCTCACATTGCTGTATTTCATCTGTTCTTTATCCTGTGCTTCCCTGCTTCCATGTCTGCATTACTGTTGTGGTTTAACCAGAGACAGTCACTAAGCACCATATAGCCACTTGCTCACTCCTCTCCCTGCAATGGGATGGGGAAGGGAGTGTGCAGGGTAAGACTCACGGGTTAAGAACACTTCAATAACTGAAAAATGTAAAATATGATGATGATAATAACAATAATAGTAAAAATAATTTTAAAAGGGAAAAAGAGAAAGAGCCATAAAGCCCAAGAAAAACAAGTGATGTGCAATACAGTTGCTCACCCACTGACCGATGCCCATCCCATCCCTGATCAGTGGTCCCTGGATAACTCCCCTCCATTTATATTTTGAGCATGGTATTCCATGGCATGGAATATCCCTTTGGCCAGTTCAGGTCAGCTGTTCTGGCCATGTTCCCTCCCAGCTTCTTGTGCACCTGCTCACTGGCAGAGCATGGGAAACTGAAAAGTCTTCGATTTAAAGCAAGCTCTACTCAGCAACAACTAAAACATCAGTGTGTTATCAATATTATTTCACACTAAAACCAAAACACAGCACTGTGTCAGCTACTAAGAAGAAAATTAACTGAAACCAGAACAGTTTCAGTTCCATACCAGTTATGTCATGCCACACTTCAATACTCTATCACCTTTCCTGTTTTTTGATATATGCACATAGATATATTCCCTTAGTCTATGGACCATTCATTGAGTTAATTTAGTCCATGAAATTAGGCTCCATCTGTCATAACAGTCTTTCAGGCAGCAAAGATGGTGTGTGGTGTTGGATTGTTGCATGTTGAAGTCAGTTCTGATTCCATCACCACTGCACTTCTCCACTTAATTGACATTAATGTGGCAATCAAAAAGGAGTGGGGTTCCGATCCCAGTGTGATGCCGAGCACATAGCCACTGTAGAAGTGATAATATACAGTGCTATATAGCAATTAATATAATGCAATTTAATTAATTGGATATTCTTACCCCAAATCAAAACCCCTTGAGGCACACACCAGACTTCCCACTTTAGCCACCAAGGGCACTCAGGTTCTGGAGCAAAAGCAATCTTACAGATGGGTTTGCCTTTGCCTGAGGCGGGAATACCTCTTATCCCCAGGATACTTTTTTTACACGCACTGCAGGAACTTTAATCCCTTCTACAGTACATAAAAGGCAGTGTCAGACCAATTGGCAGATCCCCTGCTGTTGACTAACCAGGTGGCCTTTGCTAAATGTGTATTTGAGGGTCCCACCACTCATTGCTCTCAATGTAGTCTTTAGGAGTCTATCACATTGTTCAATTTATTCAGAGGCTGGTGTGTGAGAGGGGATCTGATATACCCAGTCATTGTCTTGTTCTTTAGCCCAAGGGTGTATGAGGTTATTTTGGAAATGAGTCCCTTTGACACAATCCTTTCTGGAGTATCATGCCACAGATATTTACTTAACCCTAAACAAGATCTGAATCATATTCAACAACATGCTGGATCCTTGCAGAAGGACCAGGTTTGTTTCAAGGTTATTCAAAGGATGAATAGGATTATAAGATTCAAAAGATTCAAAGTATTCAATACCTTTAAAAATCTCATACGCTACTACAATGAGCCAGGAGAAGGAAGGAAGGAAGGAAGGAAGGAAGAAAGGACGGAAGGATTAGGAAGAAGTGTTCCCCATAGGTTGGCTCTGCAAGCGGAAAAGGCGAAAGGTGTAATTGTCAATAGTTCCCAATAGATGGCTCCCGAAACACAGAGGTGACGGCAACGCTGAGCACACGGATTAAATTAGTTTTGCGACCTGCGATTCTATCATATCATAAAGCAGTATTGCATTGAACAACAAACCTTAGCCCAGGACACAAGGAGGACAGACACCACAACCAGGAACACATACAGCAATTAAGGTATTATATAAACACACATGCAAAAACTCTAAGAAAAATAAATCAGCATTGGGACCAGTGATTTTGAAATAATAAAATGAATGCTTAAAACAAATTCGTTTTAACACTTTCTGGTCAGATCTGTTGTTATCAAAACCCTTTGTGCCCAACACTGGGCACCAAAAAGGACTGCCGTGGTTTAACCCCACTTGGTAACTAAGAATTAAACAGCCACATGCTCATGCTTCTCCCACCCCCAGTGGAATTAGGAAATATGTAAAATGTGTACGTTGATATAAGAACAATTTAATAATAATAGTCATGGTAAAAATAATTTGAAAGGAAAAAGAGAAATGAAATTAAAGCCCAAGAATAATAACTGATGCACAATTGCTCACCAGCCGCTGACCGATGCCCATCCCATCCCTGAGCAGCAATCAGCAGCTTCTGGCTAAATTACCCCCAGTTTATGTACTATGCATGATGTTGTACGGTACAGAGTATCCCTCTGGCCAGTTCATGTCAGCCGGCCTGGCCATACTCTCTCCCAAATCTTGTGCACCTCTTCACTGGCAAAGCACGGGAAACTGAAAAGTCCTTGATATAGAGTAAGCTTTACTTAGCAAGGACTAAAACATCAGAGTGTTATCATCATTATTCTCATACTAAATTCAAAACACAGCACTGTGCCACCTACTAAGAAAATAACTCCCTCCCATCTGAATTCAGGACAAATACTCCTCTCTGTCTTAGCATCACCACTCTGACCTTGTGTAGAGGGTTAACACTGAGTTCCTGCAAAAGCTTTAAAGGTGCTAGAGATGTTAACTCACATTGTAAAACATTATCAGCAAGCAGAGACACCTTATCTCTGAGCAAGGCAGCTCCCACATTTCAATAGTTGATATAAGACATGGTGATGGGGACATGTATGGGCTTTTGTGGTGGCTTTTTCCAGTAAAAATACAGAATTTACTGTACAATAAACAACTGTATGTTGATTGCAATTTTCTGCCATTTCCCCATTCCTTTCCACTGGCATTGTTATCCAGCACCTGAGAGACATTGGTTAAAACCAAATTCACCTTATGTCTTTCAAATTTCACACCAAGAATTTAATGAAAACAAACCAAATCCAAATATTTGGGAGAATTTTCTGGAAAACAAATGCTGGGAAAATTTTAGTACTTTTGCTAAATAAACCATTACCTAATTTTTTTGAGGATTTTTAAAATCCTGATATGATATGTGGTGCAAGAAAGTTTTAGGCTGTTTATAGTGAAGGTAGGAGGTGTTAAAATTAGTTTCTGTGCTGAAATTCAATAACTATAGAACAAAAGACCTTTCAATTCCTAGTAAGAGTTGCACTGTCAGATAGCTTTAAAGAAAATTCACCCATTTATCACTGCATTCACTGGCAAATTTAGGAATAAGGAAGTAATGAATAAAACTTATTGGGGTCCATGTGAAAGCCTGAAAACAGACCAGAAGTTGGGGACAAGTGCTTTATGTTGAATTTTTTGAAGGTTATAATGCCATTAGCAATTTATGCAAATTCGACCATGTAAAATCAGCTAATGCTGCATTTGAAAGGAAACAGCTGAAGTTAAGCAAATGTAGAGAAATGAGGCAGACAAGTAGATTCAGAAGAGGAATATAATGTTTCATTAAGAGTTGTATGCTTGAACAAAATAAATGCCCAGAGGTAAATATAAATAGTTGAGACCTGCCAAATGCAGTGGGAAATAGGAAGAATTTGCATGCAGTGGTACACTCAGATTTTTGACTTCTGATCTAAGGCAGATTCTCTAATAGTAGAGAAGGCAAGTGCAAGTACTGTCAGAACACAATACTCTCAATCTTAATGGCAGTTTATTCTTCCACCTGAGTTACGTGTTATTTGAAAGACAGCATGCATTTTCAGTGGGCAAACAAAAAACAGATAGCAAGCCAAATAAAGTGATAAAGAAAATAGAGAGATATATACTTCACATTAGAGTCAAGAGACAGATAGTCTTGAGAAATGCTTAAGGAGAGATGACAGCACTGAAGTCCTGAAATCCTAAAAAGGGTGACAGTAAGATTTAAACTGCTACTGTGAGAACAAGGAGACATGAAGAGAGCACTGAGGTTTACATTGGAAGGTCAAGTGGTAAAGGTGAATGCATTATTTTAGAGAAAAGATTTAAAATGGACATCTCAAAAAGGTACTTAAAGTCAGATTGTACTCACGTAACTTAAAAAATGGATAACTGTATAGAATATTGGAAGTTCTATTCCAAAAGTGATTACATAAAAACTGCACCTTCCTACTCAACAGATTTCATTGCTGTGTTTATTCAGAGTTAGATCTATTTACCTCAAAGACAAAAATATGCCTTTACAATTTTTATTCCTGTCCTGTCTCCTTGCAGAGCCCACACAATTCAGCCAGGGGTCTAGATGTTATTCATTCTTCTGCAACAGCTAAATCACCTTGCAAATTTCAACCAAATATACTTGCAAGAGCAGTCGAAACACAGATTCAGTGCAGATATCCTGGAATTAAATCTTACAGTCTGCGTTTTGGAGTAGGCTAGAAAAGATCTGATTGGTTCCTCCTGGTCTTAAAAGCTGTCTAATTTGACTAAACATTACCTTAAAATACTGACTTCCCTAAAAGTCATGGGGTTTTTCCACTGATTTCAGTCAAACCTAAATATATGCAGACATAAACTAATTCTGTCTCTTTCTGCCATTTTTTGGCTTGAATGTAATTGATCTCTAACAAACCGAACTTTTTGGTTGCCAGTATTTTCAAAGAGGCTTTATCTGGTTTTTCCAATATCCTTCACTGTTTGTAATATTAAAGGTATTAATGTAAATTAATACCTAATAATACCTAACACCTAATACTACCTAATTAATACAAAATAAATACCTAAATGTAATATTAAAGGTATATATTTACAGAAAATATCTAGAATGGACATTTCAGCAACGTACTTGAATTCAGGTTGTACTCTCATATGTAGCTAAAATCTGGATAAGATATAAGTACTCCAATTACCTATGCTATGTGAACCATAGAGATTCAATCCTTGATTCTCTCCATTATTCTCTATTCGGTCTTTTAGTCTTTCCAAGCTGAAATGGGAAGTTTTTCAATCCAACTTATGCAAAGTTCTGGTAACATGATGTAGGCTAAAATTAAAGGTGCATAAATTTTGGATCTTTTAGACAAAAACATCTGTCTGAAAACAGGTCAAATAGATCAAATAAAGAGCATCTGAAAATACTCCTCCCGAGAGCTAAAAAAAAGTGCAGATTTTTTGTTCAGAGAGATGGGTTGGAGACAAAAGGACAAAGAGCCCGAAATTTGAATGCCATTAACATCATGAACTCTGAGTACTTGACTAAGATGCACTTCAGACATAAATCTCAAACTTTACAAATGTAATTTCCTAACTGCTGCTAACATACTGGACATGGACCAAACCTCTGCTTGTTATATATTAAAAAAAAATAAAAATAGAGAGAAGCCTCATAAACTGCTTTTCTCTAATAATATGATGGGGGAGAAGAAAAGAGCTGAAATTTATCAAATTGACAACCATATATTTGATTTAAATCTGAAAAGTGAAGGGTTTTTTTTCCTATTTCAAAATCAGCAATTACAGTCCAATTGTGCATGCACATTTTAAACTCAGGGGTTCTTTTCAAAAAACAATGTTAATTTCCCTAAGCTCTTTTCCCCTACCAAGGAAAAAAACATATACAAAAGCAAATCCAAAAAGCAAACAACCTGTTCTTCCTCAACATTACATTGCCTGTTTAAAAGCAATCTATAGCCAAAAATATTGTAATTTAAACAGTAAAGAGAGTTTCAGAAAATTTCAGTGAGGTTGCCAGAAATAAGCATCTTTAAAGCAAATGCAATAGAGATCTAAAAACCACTATGGCTAGTTGAGAACTTCTATTGAACGCTTAAATACAGTGAAAATAATTTTGCCTGCCCTTGTTGACGAAGCCTTCCATATAGCTCTGGATTTTCCCACCTTCGAATGAAAAAAATGAGAAACACACAGATGCTCTACTTTGTTAGCTGTGCAGGAAGGATGGTAAGGGATTTTAAGGATTTTAGGGGATGCTATCATAGTCATTTCTGCATATATCTGTCTCTGACTTGAGAGAGATCATCTCATTATTTTAAAGACCCTACTAGAAAAGCAATAAGGATATTCAGTGTGCAATATCGAAAATGTTCACTTGACCTGCAATAAGCTTGTCAGGTCAACACTAAAATCTTTTGCTTCAGAGGGCAAGTCTTGCCTCCTAATTACGAGCCTAATTTTCTTCTCATGGATATCAAGATTACATTAATTATAGTGAAAAGAATTTCACTACAGTATTGCCATGAGGGGAACTATACCATGGAAATCTGTTGAAGACAAACAAGATAAGAAAAAGCTAAAAGCCTCCTTTTCCTTCCTTAGTAATTCCAGATAGCCGCATATGGTCAAAAATATGTTTTACATGGCATTTTTAAAGCTCCAACAAATCACATATGAAGTTCCTACAAATTACCTGTTCTCATCTCCCTACTTATTATTGTGAGTTACAAAATCTTAATTAAGGAATTAACATCACCTTTTTCTGTCATTTGTGCTTTGTTTGCTGAGTTTTCAATCCTTAAATAGCTAGTGTCATGGAATACAGACTTAACCAAATATAGATACAGTCTATTGACTGTACTGAAAGTAGAATGCCAGGCATCAGCATTTTGAGAATATTATTATTAATATTTTCAAATTTTATGCAATTCTAGATTTATCAACCCATAATACTAATAAGCCTTTGTAAATGCCTCCACTAGCTCCAAAACTGCTCTGTGCTAGCAATTGAGAGTATGCATTTTAAATAAGAACAAATAAATGAAAACTGAGACTATAAAAAAAAAGAAAGAAAGCCTGTTTATTTGTGCACTTCTAAATGAAAACTTATTGCAAGATTAAGTGATAAACGAAGCATTATTTGAATATAAAATAACAATACATCTTTCTTCTCTGCTATGAGAAATAAAACCAAATGTACAGAAATGTGTAGTAGGCAATGATGTGTCTATCCCGATTAGGGAGGCCAGACAGATCCACTAAATGATTCTCAGAAAGAATGTTTTGACATAACAACACAAGGAAATTAAATTATATGGGTAAAGGTGGGTGAAGAAAAAAACTGTATTAAAAAGCTGTCATATAAAATATGTCTGAATTTACCTGTAAAGATATCTTAACAGACCCTTGGTCACAGCTTCAGTGATGTAAACTGAAACAGCACTACTGATGTCATTGCAAATATGGTGATTTATACCAGAAGCTGAGAATCCAATCCATTAATTTTTTTTATTATCCTATGTAACGTGGTGTGATCGATCACTACTGAAGTTCTTGGGCTATGTAAAAAGAACATAGTACATTTAAATAAAAATATCTTATAGCTGTTAAGTTATAAGAGAATATTCAAATTAAGGAAGAATAAATCCAAATTGTAGAGAATACAAATCACAACTAATTAGTAAACTCTGCCAGTAACATGTAGGGACACTAAATATAGTTGAATGGAAATGCTACAGAAGCAAGGTAAGAATAACAAATATGATTCTGATGCCATAATCACAATGGAATGTGATAATTTTAATATTATTTAATATTAATTAGGGGGAAATAAAAGGGGTGATGATTTTAATCAGTTTTTTTTAGTGTCAGTGCCAAGCATTTACTATTTTCATAGCACTCAGCTTAGACTATAAAAACAAGACAGTGAGAGCTGCCTGCTTTACCTTGAGCCATTGAGTGATGCAATATTTCTGTTTAAAATCCCTACAGAAATAGGCTGAGGTTGACCAAAACACTGTTCTTTAGTTTGATTACATTCATCTCTGAAGGTATACTGCCTTTTCAGAAAAACAAAGCCAGCCAAAGAAAAGGAAGAAAAAAAGAAAAGGAAAAAACCTGAAAACATTCCTGTCCTAAAAATGCTTTCTTTCCCTATTTTAAGCTCCCTTTTAATTGACTACCTTAGCAACTGTTTTAATTTCATAGGAACTGAACTGGGAAACATTAGGGGGTTTGTTCACCAGGAAGGCTATGAAAGCAGGATGTGTTTATCATATGGAGTTATTATGGTTTAACTCCAGCCAGCAAATAGTTGCCACACAGCTGCTCACTCACTCCTCAGTTAGGAGGAGAATCAGGAAAAAAAGTAAACCCTATGAATTAAGAAAAGTTTTATAACTGAAACAAAATAAAATACAATAATACTATAAGTAATGCACAATACAGTCGCTCACCACCTGCTGACTGATGCTCAGCCTGTCCCTGAGCAGTGATCAACAGCTCCCAGCCAGGTCCCCACTGTTTATGTAACTGAGCATGACATTCCATGGTATGGAATATCTCTTCGGCTGGTTTGGGTCAGCTATCCTAGTCATGCTCCTTCCCAGTTTCTTGTGCATCTCCTCTCTGGCAGAGCACGGGAAACTGAAAAGTTCTTGAGTTAGAGTAAATGCTACATAACAACAACTAAAGCCTGAGTGTGTTATCAATGTTATTTTCATATAAATACAAAACACAGCACTGTGCCAGTTACTAAGAGGAAAATTTACTCTTTCCCATCTGAAACCAGGACAAGAATGCATTTACAAAATTGTACAGATGACTGTGGTGTTGCTGAGTAACTGAAGACATTTAATTAGTAACATGGTAAAACTGAACTCTGCACATCATAGGAATATGATATAATTTAAGGGGAAAGGAAAAAGCATACCTGCAATCACCACTCTGTGGGGTTTGGCAGAGATGAGTAAAGAATGGCAATTTAATCTAATACTTAAAATTCTTGCAAGTCAATAAATAGTGGTCAGCACTACTGAAAACATTTATAAGAAGTACACTGTTGAGAACAATGCTTTTCACATCTGATTTGTGTTATTCTATACCCAATCTAACACTGTCAGCTGGATTCTTGACCCAGATCTGCAGTCCCATGTATACAATTCACTGACCCACTACAACTGCTTTCTCTCAACACATGCAAGTTTCAATACCAATTAGAAGGCATCGAAGATGCCAGGAAAGCTCAGTCTTCTGGAGTCAATCTGTTGCCATCTTCACATACTAACTCAT
Source organism: Pseudopipra pipra (assembly GCF_036250125.1). Taxonomy (NCBI): domain Eukaryota; kingdom Metazoa; phylum Chordata; class Aves; order Passeriformes; family Pipridae; genus Pseudopipra; species Pseudopipra pipra. Next base: position 29,204,264 of record NC_087550.1, on the reverse strand, counting down.
ACAACAAGTGTGAGATACTTGAGATGCACAGGTGTATCCTGTACGGGTTTAAGAACTGGACTTAATGATCCTTTTGGGTCCCTTCCAACTCGGCATATTGTGTGATTCTGTGATAGTTTTTGAGCGATGAGGGCAGCGCCAAGCTGAATATCACACACCTAAGAACAGTTAATTTCTCATTGTTGATCCTTTGAGAACCAACTATAATCTACATTGCCAACAGTGACAGTAAACAGATAGCTACTTCCTGCCAGCACTCTCCCTGTGCTCACTCACAGATGGAGCACTGTTTTCACTACAAGGTATAGAAAATTCACTGTATGTGAGTAAGTTTTCAGATGTGAATCACGAAGTTTGAACAAAAAAAAAAAAAAAAGAACCTCTGCACTTCTTTATGTCTATTGGAAGCTAGTATAGGCAGGAATGGAAAGGGTAAATTCCACTACTAGACATGTCCAAGAGTCATCTGTCTGCACAGAAGGTTCCACCTGAATATGAGGAAGAACTTCTTAACTGTGTGGATGACTGTGCACTGGAACAGGTTGCCCAGAGAAGTTGTGGAGTCTCCCTCACTGGAGAAATTCAAGAACTGTCTGGACGCAATTCTGTGCAATGTGCTTTAGGATGACCCTGCTTGAGAAGGATGGACTAGATGACCTACTGTGGTCCTTTCCAATCTAACCCGTTCTGTGATCCTGTGTACCTGTGTCATTTTTGTGAAAAGACTTCTGAAGTGTTCTTCTTTTGCTTTTGCCATTCCCAAGAAGAATGGGATGCAAAGGTAAGGACTTCTCTCTTGGACTCTGTAAAGGGCAATATGTATTGGTAGTATGATACAGTAAACAATATTAACAACCATTGATTGTTTGACTTATCATTCATAAAGTTTTGTTGTATTCTAATAGCACAGAAAAATTTATGAAGTACCAAGCTTAGACTTCAGGTGAAAGAATAGTCAAAATAGTTTTTGCTTACAATTTAGCTGTCATCCCTTGAAATACAGTTTGGAATCTGAGCCAAATTTTCTATTTTTATTGTTGCTAGCAACAAAACTCTGCAGAATAAATTAGGATGCTCACTGGCATCTATGTAAATGTGTTAAAAAATGTCTTCACCCCAGCTTTCCTGCAGCAGAGTCTCAGATGTTTGATTCCAGGAAGAAACAATTTAATATTCCACTGGTACAACAATAGGAACGGCTCAGGCTTGGTACCGCAAACAAAGGAATCCATGGGAATTACACCGTTACAATCTAAGTTTCCTGCCCATCATGCAACAGTTTGGTCCAATGGTATTATTAGGGTCTTCTTGTTCTCCATTGGTTCTCTTCACTGTCTCTAGGTGGGCTGTTTCTCCTCCTAACTCTAAGGTTTCAGCTTCTGGTGATGGGAGTAGTGACCTTCTTTGCTTCCTTTTCTTCCAGTGTGAACCGGCTCTGAGGTATCCCTTTACTTAAGATGAAAAACTCAGCATATCTAGGAAAAAATTCACAGCTTGAGGTCTGAGGCTTCAGCACATCTAGCTACTAATGGTAATATTAGTCACTGAGTGACTAATTTCCTTTATTCCTTTACAAACATAGCACCTCAGTCATGTTCTTGTAACAACTCCCAGGCAATTTTATTTAGTTTCTATTGTAAACAATTGTCTACTGGGTCAAAAAGACTGATAACATAAAAGAAAGCATATCATCACTCTCTCAAAGTGCTCTCGTTCCTCTCTTCAGACTTTGAAAGAGAACTAGAGATAAAAACTAGCAAAAAGAGATGTTTCAGTAACAAAAGGGAGGACATGAATCTCTGAATACACTCAGAGAGCAAGTCTATTCAATAAGAAGATGCTATCTTCACGTAGACATTTATCATAGTAGATTTGCTACCTGAAATGCTCTTATAATAATACAACATAATGAGACTGGTTGGACGTAGTCATTTGTAGAGTAACTAGAATAGATATAAACCTCAGACACTCATGTTTGTGGTCTGGTATTGTAGTGCAAATCTGTTTTAAGGGTTTTTTTAAGACAATATTCTAGACCAAGAGAGAAAGTGACTAAAAATTTTGCCTGTTCACTGTGGCCAGAGCAGAGAGTTTTCTCTGAACAATTTTTCCTGCATTTCTGTAGGCCTTGCTTGACATTGTTTTAGAAGTTGTAAGCTGTGTGAAACTACACAATGTTTATACTTGTTAGCCGTGTGTTTATAGTTATAAGGTTTGAGAAAATAGTATGTTTATAGTAAGAAAGCCTTGAGAAACTGGAGATAACGAAACACCTGCAGATCTCAGGAAAACCCCTAAAGGCAGATCAATACAAGGGACTTTGCATGCCAAGAATGATTTCAGGCCGCGTGGACAGAGCACCAGGTCCAATAAACTGAAAGCATGAGATGCGTGCACAGACTGAGCTATCCAATCGCCTTGTTGTGAGCATGTACCCGGAACAAACTAAACTGTATGAAAGTTAACTGATTTTAATAATAAATTGGACATGGTCTGATCACATTGGCCTGTGCGCAATTTGTTCCGAGCCTCTCCGCCGATAGTCCACTTCTGCAGACTGTCTTAGGGAATGTTGATTCTCTAACAGAGGAGCACCATGCGGGCAGCATAGCTATTTACATGTCACAGCTTGTTCATGAGAATTAGTAAAGTATGTTTTGGTCTTGCTTATCTCAACAAGATAATAATTTCAGTTAGATCACACTTCATGGATGAAGCCAGAGTAGCGATAATTAGTCAGAAAATTACTTCTGGAATGAAGTAAATCAAAAATGATCAATGATGTCTGGACTTTTAGCTGCTATATGTAATGGAAACTGGGTATGGATTAAATGTGAAATAGGACAATAAATAAGGAACCTGAAAGCTACACTGGCAACTGATGAACAGTCAGAAAGCCAATGCTACTCTACAACCTCTTTCAACAAAAACCTTATGAAAGGTTATGAAATCAATTTCATTTTTGCTATCAATGTGTCTTCTAGATAGCTCCATATGCAGAGATTACCACTGACTTTGTGTGAACAATTTCATATTGCTCTTTAATTTCAAACAAAAAAATCCTTTCCCAATACTTTGAAAAATTTCTAAAAACTTTTATACTGATACTGTAAATTCTTGTAGGATCTTTCAGGTTAAGGCATGTTTCTCTCTATATCAGACCAGAGTGTGTTTCTGTCTGACTCTAGTCAGTGAAATTAATCTCCTCTAACCAGACACCTTAATTACCAGCTTCTCAAATGGCATATGAAGTTTTTCAGAAGACCACCTTGTGACTGTCTTGATAATCTGCTGTGCTGTACATTGCAAGAGTGGTCCAGGGTCCCATTAAGACTTCATAAATGGAAAAGGCAGCCCCTTATTCGCCACTGATTTCATAATCATCCTTAGCATAAACACTTCACATAATGAACATCTTTACAAAAAACTTAAATATAAGCAATATGATTGCAAAGCTGTCATGTTCCTGGAATACTGACTGCCCCCTGTCTCTTTAAAAATAGTAAGGGAAGCCAGATGCAGTCACATTCCTCTCTGAATTTAGTGCTTGATTAAATCATAAGCAAATCATCAGACTATGATGAGCAAACCACCCTCTATACCTAATGATGTTATAATCATCAAAGCAATGTAAAAAATTAAAATCGAAAAGCAAAGGCTGAGTCTAGTATTTTCTAAACATGCATGGATTGTTGATTAATATATCTTATACAACCACCAAAAGTAGACCAAAGCACATGATTCACTAAAGTCTGCTGGCTGGAACTGCTGATTGATTACACTCATATATCTGGAATCAAGAACAGATTTATGGTAGCTGTCTCTAACTCACTTTTTGAGGCATAGTGTTACAGCCCTATTGGGTCAAGTAATAAGTACTCCATAGGCAGGAATACCAAAACACAGGAACTGACATCAAAGTATATAAGCACATATCAACCACAATAAAGGTACATAGAAAGAAAGTTTTTTTAAGCAACTGAATTACATAAAAGCAGTACAAAAAGCTATCCAATTGCTGGTAGAAAACATCTCTGATCAGGTTACAATGAGTTATATGCCTTTATGGCAGCTGCCTTTCAGTTACTAGACTTTCAAGAAGTTGCATTAAAATAATATATATTCAGACCTGTATTCTGTATATTTTTAATTTGCTGTGAGTTGAATTCAGTATAATCAAATTATACTCTACAAAAGGAAACAATCCAAGAAAGGTTTACCATACCTCTAGCTATTAGGAATTGCATGTATAAAGATGTCTGAAAAAAGAAAGAATGAAAACAAAAATTTGGCAGAACCTATGATATAATTAAACTGCTGCCTTATTTTTCAGGCTAGTGAGCGTTGGTATAAAAGGGCACCACAATCTGCACACAATATTACATATGCAAATTTTTACAAGTAGACAAACTGAGGAACCTGGCAGTTCTGTGATGGCTGCAGAGCAAATAAGCAAGTGACAAGAGCATAAATACAAAATTTCATCCACTCCATTTATTAAAAGGCTAAACTCTGAAACACTTTATCATTGCTTCTTTTTCTTCTCAGTGCAAACTCTTATTTTTTATGTCTTTCCTTACATGCTCATAATCACATTCACATAGCATTCACTGCCTTCTGCACAGCTGCATTTGGTCACCAGTTCTTTGATGCACTGCACAAAAGCTGTGGTTGGCTGAGAAGATTTTTTCATCCAAGGCCATGTTTTCATTTTGACTTGTTGAGATGCTCCTGCTAAGGAAGAATCACTAGAATATACCACAAAAATTATAAATACTTTATATTAATTTAGGCCTGCAGCCTAAATTGATTAATACTTTATATTCATTTATATTAATACTTTATGTTAATTTGGGCCTGCAGCAGATTCCCAACAATTCTAGACATTCCCACTCCGTAAGATTCCTGTACCCATAGGACACTCATGCTATCCCCTCTTGTCCCTTTTTTTTGATTCTTTTTGCAACCCACTGCTGCATATTGAAGACACTTTAGAAAAGTCCAGTAGATTTATCAATGCCAGCAAGGACAGAGCAGCCTCCTTTGAACTCAAACAAGGAGTATAATCCTTGTATCCAGGTATATAAGTTTGCCAGAAACATGGCAGACCTGACACCATGGTAAATCCATCAGACTTCCAGAGCTATGGACTGGAGAACACCAGAATTATTCTGTTTCAAGGGCCATCAACATACTTAATTTGGAGAAAAGCCAGGTGTGGCAAGAGGAGACATCAAACTCAGGTATAAATTTTCTTCAGAAGAGGGAAACAATTATCCTGAAAAATCAAACTGGCAATGTAGACCAGCTCTTAACAAAATTCTAAATGGTTTTCACTCAAAAAGTCACCTTTTGAAAATATAATTTCTCATCAGCTTCATTACGAGCATTTAATAGGCCTTTATATTGGTGTCATGACCTTGCCTCCTATGCCACCAGGCTTTTGCTGCAATTCTGAAAATTGTAGAATCATAGAATAGTTTGAGTGAAAGGGACCTCTAAAGCTCATCTAGTCCAACCCCCCTACAATAAGCAGGGACATCTTCAACCGGACCAGGTTTCTCAGAGTCCCATCCAACCTGACCTTGAATGTTTCCAAGAGTGGGCTGGAACTTTTTCAAGAAGTATGGCAGGTTAGAGTTGGGATATATCTTCCATGATTTTCATATATAAAAATTAAAAGAAAAGTAAATAAATAGCCAAGGAAATTACAGAATAATGTGGTTTGCTTTTCCATTACCTTACACCCAGCTTCAATGTTTACATTAAGATGCTACTTCTCTGATCACCCATCTCTTTACATCTCACTGTGCCCTGATTAAAAATTGCCCAAATGTGAAAAGTAGTAGTTGTCCCTGAGGTCCTGGAAGCTAAGGGTGGCTTCTGATCTCTGCTGAGCTACACAGAGCAAAGAAGCAAGGCAAAAAATTATTCTTCTAAGACTTTCTTCAGATGAGATTGTGGCAAAAATGTTTTTTCTTGCTGCACCCCTCTTTTGCCCTGTCAAAGGTGGAAAATGCTACCAAACAGGAAGAATGAAGAGTGTGGGGATTCTTTCCTGATTCTTCTAAATTATAGCACAAGGACAGTGTGGAAATCAGCCACGTGGCTCTTTCAGTCTAGTTTCTATGCTGCAGGGCTTAAAGGGAGTAAATAGCTATTCTCAAATTCTCATTTTTAAATGTACCATCCTGAATGAAGGAAGTAGCAGCATGGAACAAAAAGCTGTATCAATACACATGGGGAAACATACTTTGCCAAAGATACGGAAGCACAGTCTCCTCAATGTACAACTCTGCATAAAAAGTATGGTAGTTATCTTGGCTCCAGAAAGTAGTTATTAAAAAAAACCAAATATTGAACCTACCAGGAGAATATTCCATTAGTGATGTGCTAAAATTAATTTTAATGAGGTCTCTCTGCTTCACTTGGCAAGAAAACCTAATGCACCAAATGATACTTCAGTTTCTGATGAATGCCTTTAATCCTTTTTGTCTGGACAATTGCAAACTAATGATGCTAGAGAATGGAGTTCTGGAAGTCATAAAATATTCTTAGCAGTGATGTCTGGAACTTTAAAGGGGATAAAAATACAGGTGTTTTCTAAACATCCACTAGGTTAATGGATCTGAAGTGCAACATGATGATTTTCATCTTTCTTCACTGGAAACCAGACATGACATTTGCAAGAATAAATGCAATTTTGCAGCAAAATATGCTTGGTATTTATTTAGCTTTAACTCATAGTTTGACACCTAAGGTGTCAGTGAACACCACAGTATATTTTTGCTGTAATTGGGAAGATACTGGAGTAAAGTCCATGTTTTTCCCACATCTTTCCAAGCATACAACCAAGCAAATACTGAGTTCATCAGATGCTAAGGGTAACACAGAGTTAGTACACTGGCCTTGAGGCAAGTACCAGGTGCTTCAAAGGGAGATGCAAGAAGCCTCAGATTTAAGAGTTAAAGAATGACTTTCTCAAAGGCATATTTACTAGATGCCCTTCACCCTTTCTCTCACCCTGGATGAAAGATGACTTTCATCTAGAAACGCTTGGGCTTTGTCTCTGTTAAATCTTTTGTATTTCTGTTTCTTAAACTTTTCACATGTGTTAATCAAAGCCACCATTTATCACAGAAACAACTTAGAAATCCAGAAACTGTTTATGTTTGGGTTTGTTGGCTTTGTTCGGTTTCTTTGGGTTTTTTGTTTGTTTGTTTTTATAATTGTTCTGCATGGGTAAAGTCTATTGCTGCTGGTCGTTATTGGCTGAAAATCTTGTGCTTTGACAGTGCCACTTTTTGTTTCCTGGCACACAATGCCTCTGAGAGTTCCGCAGAAGAACTGCAGCTGTGCACAGTTAAGTACCAGTGATCAGGTAAGTAAATATGTAAGTACATTGGCTCTGAAGACCACAATCTCTTTTTGTAAACATGGATATTGCCTTTGCAACCTCTTTATGCTTTAAAAATAATGAAATGTGGGAAGAAATTCTGCATTCACTCTCAAAATCTGTGTTCTGTGCTGGCAGATTGATTGGGCTGCTTACCTGAACTAAGAAAATTATATTCAGCCGGGGGAAGGGACTCAAGAATGCTATCTGCCTGACTGCCAGATCCTCCTGCCAGAGCCCTCTGATCAAGGGACAAAGTAGGTTGTTCCATTAAATCCTAGCTTTCCAAATTAAAGTGAGAATAATTTGGGGTTTTTTTAATTGGTATGAGTTTGCAAACAACCACTTCCCATAACGGGGGATATCTATTAAAGTTTCTCATTTCAGGCCTGAAAAAGACACCAGCCATTCAGTGTATTCCTGAGCTCTGAAGAACTGAGCCAACATACATTGGGCTTTGATTTTTGCTGTTATTTGGTTCAAGTCAGTTTCTCTTCTATGTTTCAGTTGCCCAGGGGAAATTAAATTCTCTTGCAGTTGAAAACAATGGTATCAAAAGAATAATTCTTAAGCAACATCAATGGCACAGTAAATGTAAATCTCATGCAGTGTTTTACTTTCCAGGTCTTTAGCCCTGTTTCAGTTGTTTTTCCATCAGTCAAACAATTTAGGAAGTACACAAAGCATATGTGTGATACGACTGTAAGATTTAATGGCTTTCAACATACTAACTAAGCAAAAGTCAAAGCAAAGATTTTATTGACTTCTTCAACTCATTCCTCCCTGGGGTTAGTTTACAACAAAAGTTTTTAATGGATCAATAGTATAATTCAATGGATATGAATAATTTCATAACTCTCAAGTTTCTCTGAGTTCTCTGAATGAATCCATTTTGCTTAAAATCTCAGTAAGTTATTGAGTCAGCAAGTGGAAGATTAAAGACCTTATTCTGAGAAGAGAAATGAAGTGCAGTAAAAAACTAGCAGAAAGCTGTGAGAAAAGAGAAGGAAAGGGAAAGCTGTTCTTAAAGAGTATTTGCAAATATTCAGTAGGAGCTTATAAAGAGTGCACATAGCATAAACTGACCACTGACAAAAGCTTAACAACATGCAGTAGTTACAGTAAAGAACTCTGTTTACTTGGCCTATTTCTGTTCTCAGTTTCACAAGTGTAAAGCACATGATATGAACACATGATATTGCAAGCTATCTAAAGAAATATGTTCTTCCTGTGACTACTAATAACAAGCTATGGTCCAAAGTGGTAATTTTCAGCAAAAAATCCTGGGCAAACTTTGCCATGCAGATGCATTTTATTGGGAGAAATGGAAACACAGTTACACAAAAGAAGTTGCTCTAAAATAAAGATTTAGTAGCAAGACAACCTTTTCTTAATTATTTGGCTGTGAGCTAGGTCCTGTCTTGCCGTGAACTGCATCTGGATCAGAAGGCTTTTCTAGTCCTGAGATTAAGCGCTTCTTTGATCAGGCTCAGTCCTATGTTAACATGTATAAATGGCTTTGGGAACAGATTTTGTTTCATGTCCGGCCAAGAGTATGGGCAAACCAAAATACTAGTTGACCACTTATATCTAACTGTACAGGAAGCCCTTGTGAGTTTCTGTTCCAGTAAAACACCATCCCTACTCAGAGAGCATCCAGAATCATTCATAACTACGATCCAAATTTTGTTTTGTTTACAGTTACAGGCATCCATTTTAGCATCCAGAAATGGGGAAATAAGTAGGATAACAGAATGTAAAGTGAACACTCCAGAGAAAAGCACACCCCAGACATTACCACATTCACTGGCAACTCCAATAAAACATCATAGCAGTGCCCTTCAGCATGCCCTGAAGCTGCAGGATGCTGCATAATAAAATATTTAATAATTATCAGAGTAAGTTTTCAAAAGGCGAGAATAACATCAAGTGAAAGCCCAAACAGTGAGAATAACTCAAATAAGAAGGAAGAACTCTGAAATCACAGGATATGATCCAGAGAGTATTTACTTTCCAAAGGCATTAGTGTACTGTTCATAGCGATTGAAGTATCATCTTCCTGCTTCTGACTTCTGTAGCGAGTCAATAACTACGACAATCCCAGCAGAGGCAGAAAACTGGAATGCTTTATTGGACTTAGAAGTTCATATTTCAAGGGTTTAGGGTCTACATATTCAACAGGGGGTTGTAACTATTGCAATTACAAACAGGGGGTTTCAGGGGATGCCATAAGGGAAAAACCTGACTTACACAATTTGGAGTTTTCACAGAGATGACATCAGGGGAAAATCCAAGTTACATTTCTTGGGGTCTTAGGAATTACCTCACGGGGAAAAGCCCATTTTATCTTGGGGATTTCCATGGGGAAAAAGGTATTGGGTTTACAGAATGCAAGGATACAGGGAACATAAAGGGAGACATAAAGCACAAAAGGTCTTCTGCATAGGTTTGATGAGATCAGGGCATGGTTTCTCCGGGCTTAGGCAGGACATTCCAAATCCATGACATCAATGGATCCTTGTCTGGATTCTGGATGAAGGTTTTTTCCCAGTCTCTGTCAGCCTAAGGCTTTCATTTAAACTTAGCAGTTTTCTTTTTCTCATATCTAGATTTTGGAATCCGACAGACTTCAAGGGAATTTCTGTGGACCTTAAATAACAGAAGTTCCGCCTGACATATTGGGTTAAAGTACCATACAAACACAATTAGAGAACTTTGAAATCAATGTAGAGCTGTACAGAAATGTGCTGTCCAATAAGAACGATATTTCCAAGTCCCATGAGCACTAGCTGTTAATACAGCAATAGATAGAGCTAGATATAATAAATAACCTCAAGCTTGATTCCATTGTTAACTGGCCTACTCTTGCAGAAGTGCAAATGAAAGTTTTCTCCCTCTCACAAATTTCTTGTGTCAAAGCATAGAGCTGTTTTCATCTGACTTCTATGTTACCTACAACTTACATACACAGAATATAGACTAGCCCTTACAACCAAGATGCATGCTAGAGTTGATATGGCTTTGATATCTTAAAATTACTCCTATCCTTAAGACAGAATTGCACTGAATTAATACTGAGGTCTTATGTAAGAAAATATACTCATCCTTTGGAGGACAGGGAAAAATGTTAAAAACTGTGTCAGTCTTTTGTTCAGTGAAATTGATAGCAGTACTACCAGTATTCTTACCCTGCTTTCTAGGTTAGGAAAAATAGCTAACATTCTTTTGTACCATGTAAAAATAGTGAAAAAATTTTCTGGCCCTCCTACACTTAAGGGCAACATGGATCATAGACTCTTCATCATTTTTATGTCATCACATGTACAGACCTATTTCATTAGCAAAAAGCATTTTTATTCATTTTCTGCTTGACCTGTGTTATTGACTTTGATGACTAACCCCTTATGTTCCTTACAGAGACCTGAATACTGTAAAGGACTGAATAAAGTCCAGTTTTGTGCACACCTTCACCTCCATGCAGAAGTAGTATTAACAACCTGGAGAATTTCCAGCATATGGCCAACCAGTTGATTAGTGTCCAAGATGATTAGGTGGCACATGACATACGAGAAGAAACAAGAGAGCTGTTATTCTTTGTCTTGAAGAGAAGAAAGCTAAGGGCAGGTGGAACAGTGGGAGGTGTAATTCCAATCTTTCACTGCCAAAAAAGGCAGATGTAGGGACATAGAGACATAGTATGTGCCATAATGACAAGAGGGAATAGTTACAAGTTGCAGGAATAAAAGCAAAAAAAATTGTCTTTGAGGGTCCTACAGTGCTAGAACAGAAAGCGCCCAGAAAGACTGTAGAATCTCCCTCCTTATAGGTTTCCAACTCTCAACTGGGTAAGTCCCTAATCAACCTCTTTTTAACCTTTTTAACCTCTTCTAGGTTAAAAACTGGTGTTGCTTTAAGTTCGAGGTTGGACCACAGACCCCAGCCCCTGCATGTTCCTTCATGCAAAAAATGTTCTGTGATAATATGAAATAGTGTCTTGGTTGCCAAAGAGCTCAAAGGATAGTCTGAATATGACACTTCAGTGCTACTTTTTGCTGTAAAGATCCCATTGTATTTCCTTTATGCTGGGCAAAGTGAAAATAACTAATGTAAAGTGTCCCTATCTTAAAATCTCCATCATATATAGCTAAGACACACAAAAAAGGCAGAAAGATAAACACATAGAAGAGTGATGTTATTTACTCAACAGTCAGTAGAGTAGCACAAGATTACTGACAGAGGCAGAGTTAGGACCTGAGTGGTACCAGTGAGCAATATACTAGAGAAAAAAAAAATCTTCTTTATGCCGTTGAAATGCTACACTTCTCTCATAATTATAATTTCAAATACAAATTTTCCAATATAATAATTTGCTCATGACCTGACATGGAAATTCCTATATAGTCATTAACAACAACAGTTGTCATTACTGGGCTTGCCAATAAGTGTTTCATTAGGATGGCTTGGAGATGTGGAAGAAGAGAAGGAGGAAATGGTGGAAGAGGTGCCAGAAGCAAGGGGTGGCAGCAGGCAGCAGCAGGCGGCCATGGAGGAGGAGAAGAGGGTAAAGGAGAAGGTGACAAAAGAAGTGGCAAAAGGCTAAAGTAGGAGAGAAGGATCAGGTGACAAACAAGATGATAGAAGAAAGAGGCAGAAGATGGTGGAAGAGAAGATGATAGATGAGGTGACAGAGTAGGTGACAGAAGAAGGTGGCAGAGGCAGAGGCAAAAGGTGGAGGAATACAGTGGCTAAAGGTAAAAGTCATAGAAGGGTGTGATGGCAGAGAAGAAAATGTTGGGTGGTAAAGGCAGTGAAGACAAAAGGCAGTTTCGGCGTATGGAGGCAGTGGCTGATTAATTCAGGAGTGGAAAGTGGCAGCAGTGGGAGGTGGCGGAAGCAGAAGGCAGAAACAGGAGGCAGTGATGGAATGTGACAGTAGACTGCATTGACAGGAGGCAGTGACAGAAGAAAGCAGGGGAGGAAGGCAGGAGAGAAAGATGTGCAAAAAGGCAGCAGCAGTGGAAAGAGGTATCAGCAGAAGGTGATGGAAGATGATAGAAGAAGATGAAGGTGGCAGAAGGAAGGCCTTTGCATTGGAAGGTGGCGGTGGCAGATGAAGGCAACAGAAACAGGCAGAAGAATAGAAGGAGGAGGTAATGGAAGAGGTGACAAAAAAGGCAGAGGAAGAAAGTCACAGAAGACAAAAAGCAGAAGGAAATGGAGGAGGTGAAGGAAGAAGGTGTTGGAAGAAAAGAAAGAGAAGGCTACGGAGAAGGCAACGGAGGAAGGCAGCAGAAAGACATTGGAAGAAGAAAAGAAGGAAGCGATGGAAAAAAGCAATGAAGGAGAGGATGGAAGAGGATGTGGAAGTAAAGAAGGAGGAAACAACAGAGGACTCAATGGAAGAAGATGGATAAAGGTAGTGGAAGAAGAAGGAAGAGACAACAGAGAAGGTGAAGGAAAAAGGTGGCAGAAGAAGTGAAGGAGAAAGCAATGGTAATGGAAAAAGGCAATGGAAGAAGAGAGGGCAGAAGTGATAGAGGATGGGAAGGAAGAAAACAGCAGCAGAGGTGTAGGACAGAGGAAGAAAAGGAGGGGGTGACTGAGTAGGTGAAAGAAGAAGGCAACGGAAGAAGGTGCTGGCATTAGAGAAGGAGGAGGTGATGGAGAATGTGAAGAAGTGACAGAAGACAACACTGGAAGAAGGAGGTGGAAGAAAAGGAGGAGACAATGAAGGAGGTGACAGAGGAAAGTGGCAGAAGAAGAGAAGGAGGGGTAGAAGAAGGGAATAAGGAAGATGCAAAAGAAGGTGGTGGAAGAAGGTGGTGAAAGAAGAAAAGGAGGCTATGGAGAAAGTGACAGAAGAAGGAGGAGGCAATGGAAGAAGGTGGCAGAAGGGTGGTGGAAGAAGGCTGTGGAAGAAAAGAATGAATAAGTGACAAAGAGTGGTGGAAGAAGGCAGGTGAAAAAGAGAAAGAGGAGGCAACGGAGGAAGTGATAGAGGAGGTGGCGGTAGAAAGTGGCAGAAAACGAGAAAGGGGGGGTGATGGAATAAGGCAGCAGCAGAATGAATTGGAAGAAGAGAAAGTGAGGGGATAGAGAAGGCAACGACAGAGGTGATAAAAGAGATGGTGGAAAAAAGTGGTGTAAGAAGAGAAGGGGGAGGAGATGGAAGACGGTGGTGCAAACAAAAGGCAGAGGTGACAGAGGTGATGGAAGAAGGTGGTAGAAGAAGGTGGTCAAAAATGTGGCAGCAGAAATGAAGGAGGTGATGGAGGAGGTGGTGAAAGAAGGCATTGGAGGAGGAAAAGGAGGAAAATGCATAGAAAGCAACAGAAGAATGTGGTAGATGAACGTGGTGGAAGAAGAGAGGGAGAAAGCAATGGAGAAGTTGACAGAAGAAAGATGCAGAAGAGGGTAGAGGAAGGAGGCAGTGGAAGAAGAGGTGGCAGCAGAATAAGACTTCAAAAGAATACAAAGGAAGATGGTGGAGGAAGAAGAGGGGAGGAGGCAATCGAGAATGTGGTGGAATAAGGCAGCAGAAGGAAGTGTCAGAAGAGGGTGATGGAAGAGGAGGAAGAAGGTTGCAGAATAAAAGAAGGTGACAGAGGAGGGGACAGGAGGGGGTGGCAAATGATGGCAGAGAAGAAAAAGAAGAGAAAGAGAACGTAAAAGAAAAAGGCTGTGGAAGAACACAGCAGAAGCAGAGAAAGAGGAAGCGATGGAGGAGGTGATGGAGGAGGCAATGAAAAACAGTGCTCTGAGGACCCTTTATGTTGCCCAGGAAATACAGGTATTTTACACCCCAAGAAAACCCCTTCCAGAACTTGGAACCACTAGGGCAAGTGTTCCATCATTAAGTGCTATCCCTACTTCCATCTCTGCCTGAACTACCCAACAACACTGTGAGATAAACCCATCTTCTAACACACACCTTTATCACATTAGACCCTCCCATCCTGCCCAAAAGGGGCCGAGATGCTCCCAGGAGACCTTTTATGCTCCAGAAAATGAAGGGATGCATTTGGGTAACTCTCCAAACTTATGCAGGACTTAAGCAACTCTGCCTGTCCTTCTCTGGGTCATGAGTGACACACTGGCAGACGGGTGACAGTCCAGAGAGATCTATGATAATCTTTGGTCTCTTACTGGGCTACAGTAGCAGGGAACTGTCCAGCACCAAGTCATTCCCGAGGATGAGAGAGATCAGATCAGATGTCATAGCCCTCCATGAATTTTTCTTCCACAAATGTGTCCCTGCTCTTTTTGAGGCCATGTAAATCTTTTGCAATCTTTCCCACAAAAACCTGTGGGAAGGACTTCACAGCTTCCCTAAAAGAGGAGGAAGTGTTTTGAACCAGCCCCAACCCCCAAGCTTTGCATGTTTCTCCCTGATTCTTGGAGAGAAACAGACAACAAACAAACCATCCTTCCCCTGGCTCCTCAGGCCACTGGCATGTGCTATGTCTTCTTTCTCTCTAGGACACTAAGAATCCATGTTTCTGGCATGGATAGAATTAGAAGAAAAGCATTAGAGGCCATAGGTGAAAGAGGAACACTTGAAGAAAGAATACAACAAGAGGCTGCAAGAGCAGGTTTGCTCAGATGTGGAGAGCTTTGGAGAATGTAGCAGCTGCTCCTACACAGGAGAAACTTGAGAAGAGAGAAGCAATGGTGTCCTCATGACCAAGCTCTGTGAGATGTAAAAGGACTAACCTCAGAAGCTCCTCTGATTTCTGTTCACAGGAAGCTTTATCTCTGTCAGACCATGGTCTCACCAGGTTTCTCTTTCCCGGGATCTTTCATCAGCCTGGACAAATGGATTTCCTTTATCTGAGTCCAGTGTTGACACAGCTGACTGAAATACTTGAAGTAGGAAGATGGAGTTCTTGAAATGTAAACTGCCATTGCTTGTCCATTGATAATACCTAGTACAGCTGCCCTCAATTCACCAATCGTCCTCCTTCCTGTGCCCCTGAAGCCACCAACTTTCTGCTGCAGCATCACTGCATGAACCAAGAGATTTGTTTGCAGCAGCAGATGTACAACCTTGAGTGTATTCTTTCAAAGACCCTATAAAAACCTTACAATATGGAATGTTTAGCAGTGTATCTGATTACAGCCCGTCTTAATGCCAATGGCATGTTTTGGAAAAAGAAATTATAAATCCACAGGGAGATCAGATTATACATTCTTGTAGACTAGAAATTCTTCTTGTTCTGCTTAGCTATGATGGCATTGGATAGCTTTGGTAATCTTTCCACAAATAGGGCTATTATGGACCTTTTGCTTTACCAGAGGAAGCTTTTAATCCTTACTTCTTTCCCAAAATAAAACATGCTTCTAAGAAAGCTGGGAAGTGATACCATTTTAAGGGTCAACAAAATCCATGCAGCCCCTTAGAAAAGTTGCTGGCCTTGGACATGTGCTTTAGCCTAAAGGAAAACTTCATCTGGACAGTGCCACTTTGGGTGTCAGTCCTCCAGGGCTCTCAAAACATGGATCATGAAATAGAGTAGAAAGAGTATTCCTTTTTAGTCTCTCCTGCTATTCAAGCATCTCAAAAAATGTGGCTTCCGTTTAATGTCTCATGAGATTTTCCCACATCTTTCAGGAGCTAACATGATGAAGTTGGCACCTGCCTGGAAAATGAAAAGGATTTTTCATCAAATGCATTAAGCTTTAGCAAACTTTGCATCATGACAGAAATCCTCCACCTACCCAAGAAGGATTTCAGAAGAGCTCACTACTTGTGTTCCCAGTATTATTTTTCATATACATCACATTCGTAAACATCAGCATTATCCTGAAATTCTTCTGTGGCAAAAATGAGCCTCTGTAGAACACTCCAAAGATGAATAAAAAGCAGGCCTTGGTACTTTGGCAGGTATTTTCTTAGAGATTAGGAGAGAGAAATTACGAAAGGTGAGCATTCCCATATTTGAAGTATATAACTTGGGAAGGGGTGGACGACACAAAATAGTTTTCGTCATACTCCCTTTGGAAATTACTTGTGAGGAATTTTATTTAGGAAATCACTGTTTTCTATATGGCAAAACACACAGACACTATTCAAGGAAAGGGACAAACTTAACAAAGTTAACCAGTGGTTGGTTGGCTTTCCCCCATCTCCCCAAATAAATGCATTGTATCTTTCTGTCCACTACCTACAAAATTCAGCTTCTGGTGAAAACATGCATTTCTAAGAAAGACATCATCAGCACAGAGGAATCTCAAAGGGGTTTGAGACTTCTTCTCAACAGGTGCTGAGTTTAAGAATGAGGCAGACAAACAACTAGGCATCTGCCAAAGCCAAACTGCATTTTTAAATTGAAGGCTGCCCTCTGGAATAATTTAAAATTATTCTGTCTTAAGAGAGGTTTATGATTAACAGATACATTATTTGTACTTTCTACTAGGGCCTGTTAATGCCCACGTTTGGATCTTCAAATTTTCCACTGTGTACTTTTTGTCTGGAGAAAACCTTGGACTAGAGATAAGGCCATATCCAAAAATGTATTTCTAGCAGCTCCTGCTTCCAGTCAACCTGTCTGGGCTTGAGGCTGAATCAAGACCATGAAGTGCCTGCTGTTTCTCGCCTTTGTTGGGGCGGCTGGTGAGTATATTTTTTACTTCTATTTCTGTAATGTAAAAGGAAGCTGATTTTCTGAGCAAAATGGCAAGGTAGCCTGTTGTGGGAAAGCCACACCTTGTTTCAACTTGTAGAAATTTCAAGGCAGAGTCCTGCAACTTCTGTCTTCTGTTCGCAATTGCTTGTGTCAAAACATGAGGAATGAACACCTTCATAGGGGTTCCTGACCCAGCAACACAGGAATGTGTCCATAGCTCAAGGAAAAGACTCCCTCTCTCTTAAGAAACACACAGATAACAGTTCTGGCCCAGGAAGCCCTAAAACAGCTGTAAAATTTTAGACTCTAGGTGGGCGCTTGCTCCAAGGAAATGGCACCGCGGACTTGTTTTGTACTTTTGTGTTCAGTCCACTCTTGGCCATTTCTGCAGACAGGATCCTGGGGAAGACACACCTTTCCTCCGATCCATCAAGCAAATTTCTATGTTCTTCTGTTCACTCAGGGAGTAGCTGGACATGCTTTAGTTGTGGACTTGGGAGACACCAGACTAAGCCTGATCACCTTATTGGAGGGTGCAGCAAGTGAATGTCCATTGCACTTGCTCACCACTGCTACCCTGAGTTTTATAGAAGCGCAACCTCCAAGTGGGGTGCACAAGGTACCTTAGGCCAGGTGTTGACATGTGGCACTTCTTATCTCCCAGTTGCCTTCCCCACCATCGCTGAGGATGATGACGACAAGATCGTGGGAGGCTACACCTGTGCAGAGAACTCTGTTCCCTATCAGGTGTCCCTGAATTCCGGATATCACTTCTGTGGAGGTTCCCTCATCAGCAGCCAGTGGGTCCTGTCAGCTGCTCACTGCTACAAATAGTGAGTGGAAAAATTTACATTCTTCTCCAACTGACTTCTGTCTTCCAGCTCACTTCTAGCAGGAATTCAGAGTTATGAGATACAAATAGGGAAGTGGCTCTGTTCTGACCTGAGACAGCCAAGGGATGGGTGGCTCATTCAGGAAGGTGGGCTGAGGCACCCAAAAGGGTTTTTTCCTTCTGCAAATGTTTCTGTCAACGCAGAGCACTTTCTGAAATGACAATGGAATAATCGAGAAACAAGTTACGGGCTATGATTTCTTGTCCATTGCATGAATCCAGCTAAAGCAGGGTCACTGCAGAACAGGAAGAAGAATGAGGTCCGGCTGATGGCAGTTTGCCTTTTTCCAGAATGTTTCTATAAATCACTGCAATATATTCCACTGCCATCTATACATAACCCTACAGAAATCCACCACCCCTAGTGGGACTGGGTAAAGTTCTCAGTGTGGATTCCCTCGGCTTATGCAGGACAAGAAAGAGAACCCACCCAAAAGAGCGACTGGGGCAGCGATGTTGAAGCAAGGGCATCAAGTGACAGAGAGGTTTCTCTTAAGCTGTACAAGGGTAGCAGAAAAGTACATGCCTTACCTTCTCTTTTTTGCAGTCGCATCCAAGTGCAGCTCGGGAAACATAACCTGGCCCTGACAGAATCAACACAGCAGTTTATTAACTCGGCTAAAGTCATCCGCCACTCTGGCTACAGCGCCTATACCCTGAACAATGACATCATGCTCATCAAGCTTGCCACCCCAGCCCAGCTCAGCAGCGCTATCCAAACAGTTTCTCTGCCCACCAGCTGTGTGGCCGCCGGCACCACTTGCCTGATCTCCGGCTGGGGCAACACACTCAGCAGTGGCAGTGAGTACTCTGTGGGAATGTACAGCCCCCTGGGGGCCTGCGACACTCTCAAAGACCTCACCATTAACTCCAACATGGGATCACTGAAGCCACTCATGCACTGTTTACCAGCAAATTCACAGAGCCATTAATTTTGTGGCCCAGTGCTCTCAGCTGTGCCATGCCAAGCACTAGCAATGTAACTATTGTCAACAGAGTTGTCAGTTCTCTGAGAATAAGGGCAAAGTCTGGGACTGTGGATCTACAGTTCCTACTAGACACCTCCTCTCTCTTATACCGCTGGATAGTGACTGATATCTAATCCACTGATGACATCTAAACCTGCACCAGAGGAGAGGATTGTCGTCCTGAGACTTAGCCGGCTTCCAGCATATGTGCCACAAGAGTGGCTCCACACTTGCCAACTGATGATTTTCTAGGTACCAGAGAAATTAAGGTGGCTGCAGTGTAGAATGGTGGGCCCATGGGTAGAGTCTGTTCCATCTAAACAGAAAGAATCCATGCTGTGGTTACTGTTCAGATGAAGAGGGACAACTGCTGGAATAGGATGTCCAGTGACTACTTGCCTGTTAAAAAAGAACTTCTCTGGGCCATGAAAGGAACTCAGCGATGTCATCAACCATCTCTCCTTGTTTTCTTGTAGGTAACTATCCAGATGAGCTGCAGTGCCTGAATGCTCCAGTGCTCTCTGCCACTGACTGCCAGAATGCCTACCCTGGTGAGATCACAGACAACATGATGTGTGTAGGATTCCTGGAGGGAGGAAAAGATTCCTGCCAGGTAAATCCTCTGCCTCTCCTGTCCCATTTGCTTCTCTCCTGCCTTTTCCCAGACAAAGAGGCCTTCATGTCACACAGTCAGCTCTACTCCCTGCCCTGGCACATCTGAATTTTTGAATGACAGCAGAGGTTTAGGGCACACATATCCTAAGCATCTGACAAGGACGACATCCAGCAAAACCAGGCAGCTTCTTCATCCTTAGCTATGGTGCCCTTGGAGCTCAAGTCAGGCATGCTTGTATCAGGGGGAGAGTGCTCATCAGAAATGTAGAACTACCTTCTACCTTTGCAGAATTTCTGTCTAGAGTAAGCCTGACAGAGGTTCCTTAAATGTCAGGGATTTCACGGATCTCTGGCTCATTGCTCAGGCTGATGCCATTGGCTGACTATCCATATCCTTTGTGTGCACAGGGAGATTCCGGCGGTCCCGTGGTCTGCAACGGAGAGCTCCAGGGCATTGTTTCCTGGGGCATTGGATGTGCCCAGAAAGGCTACCCTGGAGTTTACACCAAGGTCTGCAATTACGTCTCCTGGATCCAATCCACTATAGCCGCCAACTGAGACCCTCTCACTCAATGTGACCTGCTTTTTCTCGTCATCCTTTCCTCTCTTTTGGGTCTGCACAAACAAACACCATGAAAAATTAATAAAGACTTTCAGGCACCCCTACTTTGTGCACTGTTTCTCTGGGAACTTCCCTCGGCTGCGATAAGGAGGACAGAGGCAGTGAACGTCACTCTGGGCAAAGTAGTTAATAGTTGTAGTGCCTCTCAAGTGGTAGCATCTTGGAACACTTTGTAGACTATCTTCAGGAGTCTTTCAGTTAGTTACTTGCAATTGTTTCTGAAGCCTTCCATTTATGTCAGTTTCTACCCATTTCTCCTTTCCAAAAGGAAAATTCACACCTCTGCCTCCTCCATGTGTAGCTCTCCACTCCCTTCAGCATGAAACCTAGGTACTCTGGGTTTGTGGAGAACCACAGATGACAAACTGAGGCTAGAGATGTTGATCACGCACAGCAGAGTAACCAGAGATGTTGATCACAGAGAGCAGAGTAACTTGAAGAGATTGAGGATGGTTGATGCACAATTTCTACATTTGAATTTGTTGGGAACCATGTGGGAGTCACAAGCTTGCAAACCACAACTCCAGCTGCCTAGGACATGAGGTTATCAAGATCACAGACCTCCAGGCAGAGGTAACACAGGCATTAACTTGGGCTACTTTAATTTGACTACAGTAATTACCTGTAGCCAAATACAGAGGCTGTCTCCCCAGCTGCCCTGTATTGGCAAACACTGAGGTCTATGGCTTAAAGGGATGAAGGAAGCAACAGGAGCTAAACTGCCAGTTGTCCCTGCCTGCAGCAGGAGACATCCCAGGTTAGTCATGGAATGGTCCTGGTGACCAGGACAATGACTAGGAGGAAGTCCAGGAGAGATTTTCAGAAGAAATTTTTGGTGTTTCCTAGCATCTTTTTTGGTTCATCAAATGCATCCCCTGCTGCTCGATGCAAAATGAGGGCTGTCCTGACTTGCCTGCTCTTCTTTATCTGTAGTGCTGCTGATAAGCAAAAGAGAATGCCAGTGCGCAGGGCAATCTGATGCTCAGGTATTTTCACAATCCACCAAGGACAGAAGCTGGAAATTCCTTAATGGAGTGAGAAGCATAGGTTTGGTCATGGGGGCTGCAGTTCATGCTGTAGCTGTGGGAAAACAGAGATGCTGTCTAGCATGCCAGTTGTTGTGGTTTAACGCCAGTAACCAACTAGGTATCATGTAGCCACTTGCTCACTACCCCCTTGCCCCTGGTGGGATGGGGATAAGAAAAGGAAAAAGGTAAAACGCATGTATTGAGATACAAATATCATCATCATCATCATCATCTTCATCAAAATAACAACAATAAAACCAACAACAATAATACTAATAACAGTAATGGAAGGGAAAATGGAGAGAGGAATAATACTCAGCAAACCCAAGTGATGCACAATACAGTCATTCACCACACACTGACCAATACCCAGCCTGGCCCTGAGCAGCAATCAGTGTCTTCTGGCCAACTCTCTGCAGTTTATATACCGAGCATGATGGTTTGCAGTGTGAAATGTCCTTTTGGCCAGTTTGGGTCAGCTGTCCTGGAAAAGCTCCCTTCCAGCTTCTTGTGCATCTCCTGGCTGGCAGAGCAGGAGAAAATGCAAAGTCCTTGATTTAGGGTAAGCACTGCTCAGCAACAACTAAAACTCTGTTATCAACATTATTCTCATCCTAAATCTAAAACTTGGCACCATATCACAGTCTCCCCCTGTTCATCCTGTCTCCTGCTTAGCACTTGCATACAATTTTCCTCATGAATTTCATGTGCTTTCTTCACAGGAGCACTGAGTTGGGTGACACAGAGAAGGCTAGTGCCTTCTCCTTCCCAGCATTATGAACAGAAGTACCACCAGGAATCCTAGTCCATTTCACTTGAGGCTCCTTCCCTGTCCTCAGGTAGAGCTCCAGGCACAGGAAGGAGGAGGAGGAAGAGGGAAAGGTGTTGCCAGCAGGGCTTGGCATAGTGAAGACCTCTGTCATTTATTCCCTGTGTTCCTTTCACCCTTGCCAGTCTCCCAGATTTTCATCCCTGTGCTCATTGGGCTCTCCAGCTATCCTTTGCAGATTTCCCCCCATGCAGGAAAGGCCACAGGGAGGTTTTTCAGAGCAGAAACACCTGAGGGCACAGGGGAGAGGATGCCAGCAGCCTGGATCTCATCAGCTGTTGAGCAGAGCAGCAGAGAAGTGTCACTGCCAGAGCATGAGTGAAGGAAATGTCACTGTACAGCTGCTTTCACTGGCTGTATCCCAGTGGCACCCTCCACACCTCGCTGGAGAACAAGCTCAGTCCTGCCAGGTAAGCAAACCACCCTGGACATCTGGATTCACAGGGCAGAGGAGGGAATGACACAGATAATCTCAGTCCCTGAGCAGTCTTCAAATTTGCCAGATGAAGTGTGCACCCAAAGCAGAACTCCCAGAAGCCCTGGTCCCAGAGGCAGCACCAGGCTGAGACAGCCAGGGTTCTCCAGCTTGGCACTAGGTCCCAGGGACCAACTATCTCTGGAGGAACTTAGGCTATGTCCTGTCAGCAAGGAAAGTGGAGGGAGAGGTCACCCTGACTCCGATCCTCAGCACCTTTCTCCCTCATGCCTCTCCTTTTGGGCCACACATGATCCCTTCTTTCTTCCCATGTCAGCTCATTGACTGTCCCTGGGCTCTACAAAGGAACTTACCTTCTTCTCCTCTCCCTCTCACTGCAAAGTCCATGAGAGCCCTGAGACATTGAAATGCTTGGGCTGCTGGGGTGTCTTTCCTGGTCCTGCCTCTCACTGATGTTATTTACTGTGCTCACAGTACCACACAGGAAAAAAAGAGCCATCACACAGCTGGGTGGGAAGATGGGCAGTGGGGCAGGAACTGAACCAGTCATGTCTGTGGAGGACAGGAAAACTAATGGTAAAAATTCTACGGACCACTGTGTGTCCTTTATATCTTGTTCTTTCATCTCTCAAGGCCTTCAGAAGGAGAAGGGGAGCTCTCAGCATTCCTCTGCCTTGCACACTCAGACTGCAAGGCAACCTCAGCATAGTTCTGTTCATATGTTCTTCTTGCCTCTCCACCACCCCCACCACCCCCACCGCCCAGCCCACTGCATCACTGAAGGGTTTATGCTTTCTTGTCCTGCCCCACCCCAGTATGTCTCATCCTCACTCAGTGCTACTCTTCACATATCTCTGCACAGCTACAGAAGGCAGGTTGCTGACAGGAGAGGGGCTTTTCCCCCATGGTTTCCTGCTGTTTCTTTGTGGCCATGATGGCCCCTGTGGGTAAGTGAACTCAACTCACTCCTGAGCACCTGCATCGATCCCACTGTTGCTCTCCCAGCTGGGCACTCAGTTGCTGGCAGTGTTTCATTCCACAAAGTGTTGCGGATGAGCAATGAACAAGATGGGAAGGAATCCTCAAATCTCCTGCAATGGCAGACTATTTTTAATTCTTTGTGCACCCTCTTCTCTACCAACTCACAGTGCCTAGTTCACATTTTTCCATTTTTTCCTTCTCTTTAATGCTACTCCTTTACCTATCCAGTGTTGGCTCTGGAACAGTCCGCAGACACGGTGATACAAGAAGGCGACTCTGTGACTCTGAGATGTTCCAAGAAGAAAGACTCCAGCACAATTATGTACTGGTACATGCTGCCTTCACGGAAGGACTCCAGGCTGACCCAGGTGGCTTCTGCAGTGGAAGGTGGTAATGCAGTTGTTGAGAAGGATTTCGAGAGCCATTTCAAGACCAGTAAGATACAAGGAGACAGTATGACTCTCTCGATAGAGCATGCCTTTCTCAATGATTCTGGCATCTATTACTGTGCTGAGAGTGAAACACAGTGGCTAGGCTGCTGAGACAGCTGAGCACAAACCTCTCCCTGCACAAACAGGACCTGCTTTCCTCCTTCTGGGTGCTGCACAAGCAGGGAGATTGCTTCCAAGTCTTTACCTCCTCTGCTTCCTAGCCTTCCCTTCTTCCTCTTCTCAGATGCTGAGAGTTTATTCTCACTATCAAACAAAAAGGATGCTTGCGTGAGAAGTTCCTGGTGCACCTTTACATAAAGGCAAGGCCAGGCCAGGCAGGTGTCGAAGTAGCCAGTTCCAAGTGGGAGCTGCCCACATGCTCCTCTGTTGCAACAACTCCTCTCTGGTTGTTATGTAGCCAAGATTTGTGGTTTGTGTGCAGCACAGCACAGGCCTGGGCCTACTCCCATTAACTGTTATGTGCATCACTAACTCCTCCATGTACAGTGCTCTCTGGGTCAGGATCAATGCCTTCCACCCCTTGATCCACACACTGTTTACCTTTCCCAAAGACTGTCTTAGTAAGCTGTGCAGCTAACTGAAATTTTCCAACAGGACAGAGTGTTCTATTCATCCATGACTTGGATGAACAGGTGGAGAGTCTCCTCATCAAGTTGGTTGATGACACAAAGCTGGGAGAAGTGGCTGAGACACTGGAGTGCTGTGCAGCCCTTCAGAAGGACCTTGACAAGTTGGAGAGATGGGCAGGGAGGAACCATCTGAAACTGAACAAAGGGAAATGCAGGGTCCTGCACCTGGGGACGAATAACTCCACGTTACTTCCCAGTACAGCCTGAGGGCCGATGTGCTGGAAAGCAGCTCTGTGGAGAAGGACCTACGGGTCCTGGTGGACAACAAGGTGTCCATGAGGCAGCAGTGTGTCCTCGTGGCCAAGCAGGCCCATGGTATCCTGGGGTGAATGAGGAAGTGCATTGCCAGCAGGTTGAGGGAGGTGATCCTGCCCCTCTCCTCAGCCCTGGTGAGGCACATCTGGAGGGCTGTGTCCAGTTCTGGGCTCCTCAGTACAAGGGAGACATGGAGCTCCTGGAGCAGGTCCAGTGGAGGGATCTGAAGACAATTAAAGGACTGGAGCATGTCTCTCATGAGGAAAGGTTCAGGAAACTGGGCCAGACTGCCCTCAAGTAGAGTAGAGGCGACTGAGAGAGGACCTCCTCCAGAGATATAAGTATCTGAAAGGAGGGTGTCAAGAGGATGGAGTCAGGCTCTTCTCTGTGGTGCTGAGCGATAGGACGAGAGGCAATGGGCGGAAACTGATGCACTGGAAGTTCCACCTGACCACAAGGAAGAACTTCTTTGTTGTGAGGGTGACCGAGCACTACAACCGGTTGCCCAAAGAGTTTGTGGAGTCTCCCTCCCTGGAGATAGTCAGGAATCACCTGGACAAAATCCGGTTCAATGTGCTCTGAGGAAGACCCTGCCTGAGCAGGGAGGGTGGGACCTGATTCACCCACTGTGGTCCTTCCCAACGTTACCCATTCTGTGATTCTGTGATCCTTTTTGTCATACATAACATACACCAGTGTGCGGCACAGGCCAGCAGCAGCTATTCCAGAAGGTTCCCACACTGCAGATTCCCATGCTAACATACAGGCTTCTTGAGACCTAAATACAAGGCCCAACAGAGCAGACATGCCTGTTTGAGATCCCTAACTCCTTGAATACCATGTGTTCTACAAGGCTCCCTATGCACTGCCCTGCCACCTGCACACCTAAGGGAATCCCATGGGAAATGGAGTCCCTTTCCACGTACAAAGCAAGTCGAGTCTCCTCTCAACTGAAGTTCTGGGGGTGTTGCGAGGGTGTGCGGTTCCTTCCGGCTGCCTGCATAATGTAGCCCACCCCCTTTGTTCTTTTCTCCCTTTTCTTTCTTTGGAGGAATCTGGGATCTTTCCTAAATCTTCTGTAGGCAGCTGGTGGAAATGAATGCAATGGGACATACTTAGACCTGCAACAGAGGGGTTGGGAGCTGGAGACATTGCTGCTCCTTTCAGCTGAAAGGACACAGGGGAACTTCTTCACTGAAAAGTCCATGAAAAACTTACACTGCCCAGCATTGCTGGCTGGCAGCACAGCATGGATATGCAGAGTCTCGGTCAGCCCTCTGTACACCAACCCAGTGTACACAAACTATCAGCCTCTCTTCCTGCTGGCAGTGATTTCCCACTGCCTTGAGATGGTGAACAAGGCTCTGTGTCAAGAAGAAGACATTATTTTCTCCAGCTTTGTCCGTTCTTGTCCTGTTGGATAAGGAATGCAGGAGAACATCAGTTCTTCTCTGGCATGGAGAAGGAAAGTCTGTACCAGCATATCCCCTGGGGCACACCCTTCTCTTCAGAAATCTCTCTGGGGTGCAGTCTCTCAAGAGGTAGTCCCAGGGCAGAGCCAAAGAAAGCATTTTCTCTCCTTGAGATCCCCATTTGGAGTAAGAGAAGAACAGTTAAAGAACTCTGTCATGCAACAACAGACACCAGGATGACAGGTCAGCACTTTTTCCATACCTGGGCAACATGTCAGGCCTGACTGGGATCAGCAAAGAAGATTCCACTCTGCAGCTTGCAGGCTTGGGAGTCTGTGTGTCTGAGCGTGTCTAGAGAGGAGAAAAGCTGTGGGCACAGACACAAACATGCATTCCTGAGGTCCCTTTCTCTTCCCTTCATTTGGTGCCTCTTTGTGCATCCCTGTGCCATGACCACACTCAGGCTGCCACACAGCCCCATCATGCTCCTGTGATAGCACTTAACTCCACCTACTCATGCACACACACACACACACACACACACACACACACAGAGCAGGAAGTCAGTGGAGCAGAGTACATGCACCTCAGGACTGCGTGCAGGTGTCATTCCCACTGTTCCCAGGCAGACAACTGCCTTCTCACACTTCTGACTCCCTCCCACTCCCCTGCCCACCCACAAACACATGTATCTCTTCCTCTCAGCCTTTCCTCTGTACACAGCTCTGTGTCTGTGCTGTCACCAGGGGCAGGTTGCTGGAAGGAGGTGGCCTTTTTCAATGGATTTCCACTGGTTCCTTGTGGCCATCCTGGCTCCTCTGGGTAAGTGAGCTTCCCTTCCTCTTGAACATCTGCACTGGAGCCACTGCTGCTGCTTCAGTGGTGTGCCCAGTTGCTGGCAGTGTCCTTTCACCAAGGTGTCCAGGGGGACGATGGGCAATGAACAACCTCAACCTCTTAAACTGGAAAACTCTGTAGGCCCACAAATTTGTTTTTTTCTGTCCCATTTTAATGTTTCAACTGATAGTCCTGAAGCCATTATTTTTCAAAACATGTACATTTGGTTTCGAAGCTGGTTTGTTTGATTGTTAGTTTGTTTGTTTTCTCCTATGTGTCTTTCTCAGAGAAACAGGACACTGTCCCGCAACTTTCTTACACCCAGACGCCACTGCATCCCATGACATACTTCAAGGATGTATTTTTGTGTCCTCCTCAAGGCATTTCACTTCCCACATTTCTTCCCTTCTCTTTCCAGGCGAGGCTCTTCAGCAATCACCAGATACAGTCATCCAAGTGGGAGACCCTGTGATTCTGAACTGCTCTGGAACGTTTAATGTAGTCCGTTCCATGTACTGGTACAAGTTGCCCACAGGGAAGGATGCCTCTCTGCAGTTGGTTGTGTACTCAGTGGAAGGTGGCAAAGCAGATATTGAGAAGGAATTCTTAAATCACATCCAGAGTAATGGGACTAAGAACAAACGTTTATCTATGAAGATAGATCATGCCCTACTCAATGACTCCGGCACATATTTCTGTGCTGAACAAGATTCACAGTGACTCAAAAGCTGGAGCAGCATAGCACAAACCTTTGCATGGAAACAGGGATCTGGCATTAGTGCACAGGGAGCCCTGTATTTGACAGTAACCCATTTTCTTCACTTGTCATCCAGCTCTTTAGGAAAAGAGTGGTATTGTCTCTGTCTTCTACGAGGTCTCTAACTTCTTTCCTCTTCCTTCCCATCTCTGAATCACTTTTTGACTCTCCTTTCTTCTTGTATTCCCTGCCTCACCTTATTTCTCTGTCATTCACAGACTGCTTCTCATGCTTTTCCCTGAATGTGTTTCTGTCTGTCCTGCCAACCTTTCTTCTCTGTCTTCTCACACCTGTTCCCCTCCTATTCCCTTCATCCTCATCCATTTCTTCTTCTTTTCAGTCTGCTACACAAATTTCTGGGGAAGCACAATGTGAAAGAGTTCACACAGCCTTTTCCTTCTCCCCAGCTGGAAGGACAAGGCCGACTGGTCCCCTGGTCCCACTGGTCTCCAGGGAATGCGCACGTTGCTGTGAACCAGGGTCCCCAAGTCACACCACAACCCTGTGACCTGAACACTCTGATGTATGTGATGTAGGCCAAGTCTTCACAGTGTGTGGGGACAGAGCATGGGACTGTAGGGAAAGAGCCCCAGGCTGCAGCAGAAACTCATGGCTAGCATCACTCCCTGAGCCTTTCTTCCTGCCCTCCTGCAGTCTTCCTTTCCTGTCTTGCTTTTAGCTTTCCTTCTTTCCTAGATTTCTGCCTTTTTTCCTTCTTTCTCCCCTGCCTTTTTCCTTACCTTCCTCCTTTTCTGGCATGTCTTCTGCCTTCCCTCCTGACCTTAACTCCCTCCCTCTTGCTGCTTTCCTGCCTTCCCTCCTCACTTCCCATCTTCCTCTCTCCTGAACTTCTTTCCTTCTTGTGATGTGGGATGGCAAGGCCTCGTTCTGGGGCTCTGCAAGCACAGAATGAGACAACCCAATCAGTCTCCTGGCAAGGACCAGTTCTTCCACACGGGAGATCCAAAGTCTCTGCCTCAATGCCCTGCCTCCTGCTGACCTCCTCACAAAACACCACCCTCTTCCCTCTCCCATTCCTCCCTGCCCTGGTATAAGCAGGCTCAAAGAAAGGATGCCATGCTGCAGCTCGTTGGGTTTTCAGTGGAAGGAGGGAAAAAGGCAGAGTTGGAGGATGAATTTCAGAATGACTTCAAGAGCTGTGGGACTATGGGCTCTTCCTTTTCTTTTTCAAAAGGACAGAAAAGATGTTCTGCTCCAGAAATGCCTACAAGTAACTGACTAAGCTTAAAGATGTGTCTGCAAAGTGTTCCAAGATGCTACCACTTGAGAGGCACTACAACTATTAACTACTTTGCCCAGAGTGACGTTCACTGCCTCTGTCCCCCTTATCACAGCGGAGGGAAGTTCCCAGAGAAACAGTGCACAAAGTAGGGGTGCCTGAAAGTCTTTATTAATTTTTCATGGTGTTTGTTTGTCCAGACCCAAAAGAGAGGAAAGGATGACGAGAAAAAGCAGGTCACATTGAGTGAGAGGGTCTCAGTTGGCGGCTATAGTGGATTGGATCCAGGAGACGTAATTGCAAACCTTGGTGTAAACTCCAGGGTAGCCTTTCTGGGCACATCCAATGCCCCAGGAAACAATGCCCTGGAGCTCTCCGTTGCAGACCACGGGACCGCCGGAATCTCCCTGTGCACACAAAGGATATGGATAGTCAGCCAATGGCATCAGCCTGAGCAATGAGCCAGAGATCCGTGAAATCCCTGACATTTAAGGAACCTCTGTCAGGCTTACTCTAGACAGAAATTCTGCAAAGGTAGAAGGTAGTTCTACATTTCTGATGAGCACTCTCCCCCTGATACAAGCATGCCTGACTTGAGCTCCAAGGCCACCACAGCTAAGGATGAAGAAGCTGCCTGGTTTTGCTGGATGTCGTCCTTGTCAGATGCTTAGGATATGTGTGCCCTAAACCTCTGCTGTCATTCAAAAATTCAGATGTGCCAGGGCAGGGAGTAGAGCTGATTGTGTGACATGAAGGCCTCTTTGTCTGGGAAAAGGCAGGAGAGAAGCAAATGGGACAGGAGAGGCAGAGGATTTACCTGGCAGGAATCTTTTCCTCCCTCCAGGAATCCTACACACATCATATTGCTTGTAATCTGACCAGGGTAGGCGTTCTGGCAGTCAGTGGCAGAGAGCACCGGAGCCTGCAGGCACTGCAGCTCATCTGGATAGTTACCTACAAGAAAACAAGGAGAGATGGTTGATGACATCGCTGAGTTCCTTTCATGGCCCAGAGAAGTTCTTTTTTAACAGGCAAGTAGTCACTGGACATCCTATTCCAGCAGTTGTCCCTCTTCATCTGAACAGTAACCACAGCATGGATTCCTTCTGTTTAGATGGAACAGACTCTACCCATGGGCCCACCATTCTACACTGCAGCCACCATAATTTCTCTGGTACCTAGAAAATCATCAGTTGGCAAGTGTGGAGCCACTCTTGTGGCACATACGGTGGAAGCAGGCTAAGTCTCAGGACGACAATCCTCTCCTCTGGTGCAGGTTTAGATGTCATCAGTGGATTAGATATCAGTCACTATCCACCAGTGTAAGAGAGAGGAGGTGTCTAGGAGGTATTGCCCTTGTTCTCAGAGAACTGACAACTCTGTTGACAATAGTTACGTTCCTAGTGCTTGGCATGGCACAGCTGAGAGCACCGGGCCACAAAATTAATGGCTCTGTGAATGTGCTGGTAAACAGTGCATGGGTGGCTTCAGTGATCCCGTGTTCATAACACAGAATGAGAGGAAGGACCTTGCAAAGGCTTGCATCACTGCATTCAAACAGTTACTGTCGTTCCCTGACCCATCACTCCAAAAGCCCTGTTGCACAGCACTTCTCTGTGCTTCACCTGCCCTGTTTGGAATTAATGGTGAGGTCTTTGAGAGTCTGGCAGGCTCCCAGGGGGCTGCACATTCCCACAGAGTACTCACTGCCACTGCTGAGTGTGTTGCCCCAGCCGGAGATCAGGCAAGTGGTGCCGGCGGCCACACAGCTGGTGGGCAGAGGAACCGTTTGGATAGCCTTGCTGAGCTGGGCTGGGGTGGCAAGCTTGATGAGCATGATGTCATTGTTCAGGGTATAGGCGCTGTAGCCAGAGTGGCGGATGACTTTAGCCGAGTTAACAAACTGCTGTGTTGATTCTGTCAGGGCCAGGTTAGTTTTCCCAAGCTGCACTTGGATGCGACTGCAAAAAAGAGAAGGCACGGCATGTACTTTTCTGCTACCCTTGTACAGCTTAAGAGAAACCTCTCTGTCACTTGATGCCCTTGCTTCAACATCGCTGCCCCAGTAGCTCTTTTGGGTGGGTTCTCTTTCTTGTCCTGCATAAGCCGAGGGAATCCACACTGAGATCTTTACCCAGTCCCACAAGGGGTGGTGGATTTCTGTAGGGTTATGTATAGATGGCAGTGGAATATATTGCAGTGATTTATAGAAACATTCTGGAAAAAGGCAAACCGCCATCAGCCGGACCTCATTCCTCTTCCTGTTCTGCAGTGACCCTGCTTTAGCTGGATTCATGGAATGGACAAGAAATCATAGCCCATAACTTGTTTCTCGATTATTCCATTGTCATTTCAGAAAGTGCTCTGCGTTGACAGAAACATTTGCAGAAGGAAAAAACCCTTTTGGGTGCCTCAGCCCACCTTCCTGAATGAGCCACCCATCCCTTGGCTGTCTCAGGTCAGAACAGAGCCACTTCCCTATTTGTATCTCATAACTCTGAATTCCTGCTAGAAGTGAGCTGGAAGACAGAAGTCAGTTGGAGAAGAATGTAAATTTTTCCACTCACTATTTGTAGCAGTGAGCAGCTGACAGGACCCACTGGCTGCTGATGAGGGAACCTCCACAGAAGTGATATCCGGAATTCAGGGACACCTGATAGGGAACAGAGTTCTCTGCACAGGTGTAACCACCCACGATCTTGTCGTCATCATCCTCAGCGATGGTGGGGAAGGCAACTGGGAGATAAGAAGTGCCACATGTCAACACCTGGCCTAAGGTACCTTGTGCACCCCACTTGGAGGTTGCGCTTCTATAAAACTCAGGGTAGCAGTGGTGAGCAAGTGCAATGGACATTCACTTGCTGCACCCTCCAATAAGGTGATCAGGCTTAGTCTGGTGTCTCACGAGTCCACAACTAAAGCATGTCCAGCTACTCCCTGAGTGAACAGAAGAACATAGAAATTTGCTTGATGGATCGGAGGAAAGGTGTGTCTTCCCCAGGATCCTGTCTGCAGAAATGGTCAAGAGTGGACTGAACACAAAAGTACAAAACAAGTCCGTGGTGCCATTTCCTTGGAGCAAGCACCCACCTAGAGTCTAAAATTTTACAGCTGCTTTAGGGCTTCCTGGGCCAGAACTGTTATCTGTGTGTTTCTTAAGAGAGAGGGAGTCTTTTTCCTGAGCTGTGGATACGTTCCTGTGTTGCTGGGTCAGGAACCCCTATGAAGGTGTTTATTCCCCATGTTTTGACACAAGCAATTCCGAACAGAAGACAGAAGTTGCAGGACTCTGCCTTGAAACTTCTACAAGTTGAAACAAGGTGTGGCTTTCCTACAACAGGCTACCTTGCCATTTTGCTAAGAAAATCAGCTTCCTTTTACATTACAGAAATAGAAGTAAAAAATATACTCACCAGCCGCCCCAACAAAGGCGAGAAACAGCAGGCACTTCATGGTCTTGATTCAACCTCAAGCCCAGACAGGTTGACTGGAAGCAGGAGCTGCTAGAAATACATTTTTGGATATGGCCTTATCTCTAGTCCAAGGTTTTCTCCAGACAAAAAGTACACAGTGGAAAATTTGAAGATCCAAACGTGGGCATTAACAGGCCCTAGTAGAAAGTACAAATAATATATCTGTTAATCATAAACCTCTCTTAAGACAGAGAGCTATTTTAAGTTATTCCAGAGGGCAGCCTTCAATTTAAAAATACAGTTTGGCTTTGGCAGATGCCTAGTTGTTTGTCTGCCTCATTCTTAAACTCAGCACCTGTTGAGAAGAAGTCTCAAACCCCTTTGAGATTCCTCTGTGCTGATGATGTCTTTCTTAGAAATGCATATTTTCACCAGAAGCTGAGTTTTGTAGGTAGTGGACAGAAAGATACAATGCATTTATTTGGGGAGATGGGGGAAAGCCAACAAACCACTGGTTAACTTTGTTAAGTTTATCCCTTTCCTTGAATAGTGTCTGTGTGTTTTGCCATATAGAAAACAGTGATTTCCTAAATAAAATTCCTCACAAGTAATTTCCAAAGGGAGTATGATGAAAAACTATTTTGTGTCGTCCACCCCTTCCCAGGTTATATACTTCAAATGTGGGAATGCTTACCTTTCCTAATTTCTCCGGCCAAATCTCTAAGAAAATACCTGCCAAAGCACCAAGGCCTGCTTTTTATTCATCTTTGGAGTGTTCTACAGAGGCTCATTTTTGACACAGAAGAATTTCAGGGTCATGCTGATGTTTATGAATGTGATGTATATGAAAAATAATACTGGGAACACAAGTAGCAAGTTTTTCTGAAATCCTTCTTGGGAAGGTGGAGGATTTCTGTCATGATGCAAAGTTTGCTAAAGCTTAATGCATTTGATGAAAAATCCTTTTCATTTCCAGACAGGTGCCAACTTCATCATGTTAGCTCCTAAAATACGTGGGATACTCTCAAGAGACATTAAACAGAAGCCGTATTTTTTGAGATGCTTGAATAGCAGGAGAGACTAAAAGGGAATACTCTTTTTATTCCATTCCAGGATCCATGTTTTGAGAGCCCTGGAGGACTGACACCCAAAGTGGCACTGTCCAGATGAAGTTTTCCTTTAGGCTAAAGCACATGTCCAAGGCCAGCAACTTCTCCAAGGGGCTGCATGGATTTTGTTGACCTTTAAACTGGTGTCACTGCCTAGCTTTCTTAGAAGCATGTTTTATTTTGGGAAAGAAGTAAGGATTAAAAGCTTTCTGTGGTAAAGCAAAAGGTCCATAATAGCCCTATTTATGGAAAGATTATCAAAGCTATCCACTTTCTAGTCTACAAGAATGTATAATCTGATCTCCCTGTGGATTTATAATTTCTTTTTCCAAAACATGCCATTGGCATTAAGATGGGCTGTAATCAGATACACTGCTAAAAATTCCATATTGTAAGTTCTTTATAGGGTCTTTGAAAGAATACACTCAAGGCTGTACATCTGCTGCTGCAAACGAATCTCTTGGTTCATGCAGTGATGCTGCCACAGAAAGCTGGTGGCTTCAGGGGCACAGGAAGGAGGAGGATTGGTGAATTCAGGGCTGCTGTACTAAGTTATCAATGGACAAGCAATGGTAGTTTGCATTTCTAGAACTCTATCTTCCTACTTCAAGTATTTCAGTCAGCTGTGTCAACACTAGACTCAGATAAAGGAAATCTCTTTGTCCAGGCTGATGAAAGATCCTGGGAAAGAGAAACCTGGTGAGACCATGGTCTGACAGAGATAAAGCTTCCTGTGAACAGAAATCAGAGGAGCTTCTGAGGTTAGTCCTTTTACATCTCGCAGAGCTTGGTCATGAAGACACCATTGCTTCTCTCTTCTCAAGTTTCTCGTGTGTAGGAGCAGCTGCTACATTCTCCAAAGCTCTCCACATCTGAGCAAACCTGCTCTTGCAGCCTCCTGTTGTATTCTTTCTTCAAGTGTTCCTCTTTCACCTATGGCCTCTAATGCTTTTCTTCTAATTCTATCCATGCCAGAAACATGGATTCTTAGTGTCCTAGAGAGAAAGAAGACATAGCACATGCCAGTGGCCTGAGGAGCCAGGGGAAGGATGGTTTGTTTGTTGTCTGTTTCTCTCCAAGAATCAGGGAGAAACATGCAAAGCTTGGGGGTTGGGGCTGGTTCAGAACACTTCCTCCTCTTTTAGGGAAGCTGTGAAGTCCTTCCCACAGGTTTTTGTGGGAAAGGTTGCAAAAGATTTACATGGCCTCAAAAGGAGTAGGGACACATTTGTGGAAGAAAAATTCATGGAGGGCTATGACATCTGATCTGATCTCTCTCATCCTCAGGAATGACTTGGTGCTGGACAGTTCCCTGCTACTGTAGCCCGTAAGAGACCAAAGATTATCATAGATCTCTCTGGACTGTCACCCGTCTGCCAGTGTGTCACTCTTGACCCAGAGAAGGACAGGCAGAGTTGCTTAAGCCCTGCATAAGTTTGGAGAGTTACCCAAATGCATCCCTTCATTTTCTGGAGCATAAAAGTTCTCCTGGGAGCATCTCGGCCCCTTTTGGGCAGGATGGGAGGGTCTGATCTGATAAAGGTGTGTGTTAGAAGATGGGTTTATCTCACAGTGTTGTTGGGTAGTTCAGGCAGAGATGGAAGTAGGGACAGCACTTAATGATGGAACACTTGCCCTAGTGGTTCCAAGTTCTGGAAGGGGTTTTCTTGGGGTGTAAAATACCTGTATTTCCTGGGCAACATAAAGGGTCCTCAGAGCACTGTTTTCCATTGCCTCCTCCATCACCTCCTCCAACACTTCCTCTTTCTCTACTTCTGCTGTGTTCTTCCACAACCTTTTTCTTTTACCTTCTCTTTCTCTTCTTTTCTTTCTCTGCCATCATTTGCCACCCCCTCCTGTCTCCTCCTCTGTCACCTTCTTTTATTCTGCAACCTTTTTCCTCCTCTTCCATCACCCTCTTCTGACACTTCCTTCTGCTGCCTTATTCCACCACATTCTCGATTGCCTCCTCCCCTCTTCTTCCTCCACCATCTTCCTTTGCATTCTTTTGAAGTCTTATTCTGCTGCCACCTCTTCTTCCACTGCCTCCTTCCTCTACCCTCTTCTGCATCTTTCTTCTGTCAACTTCTCCATTGCCTTCTCCCTCTATTCTTCCACCACCTTCATCTACCACATTCTTCTGTTGCTTTCTTTGTATTTTCCTCCTTTTCCTCCTCCAATGCCTTCTTTCACCACCTCCTCCATCACCTCCTTCATTTCTGCTGCCACATTTTTGACCACCTTCTTCTACCACCTTCTTCCATCACCTCTGTCACCTCTGCCTTTTCTTCTTTCACAGCCTTCTTCCATCTCCTCTTCCTTGTCTTCTTACACCACTTTCTTCCACCACCTCTTTTATCACCTCTGTCGTTGCCTTCTCCATCCCCTCACTTTCTCTTCTTCCAATTCATTCTGCTGCTGCCTTATTCCATCACCCCCCCTTTCTCGTTTTCTGCCACTTTCTACCACCACCTCCTCTATCACTTCCTCCGTTGCCTCCTCTTTCTCTTTTTCACCTGCCTTCTTCCACCACTCTGTCACTTATTCATTCTTTTCTTCCACAGCCTTCTTCCACCACCCTTCTGCCACCTTCTTCCATTGCCTCCTCCTTCTTCTGTCACTTTCTCCATAGCCTCCTTTACTTCTTTCACCACCTTCTTCCACCACCTTCTTTTGCACCTTCCTTATTCCCTTCTTCTACCACTCCTTCTCTTCTTCTGCCACTTTCCTCTGTCACCTCCTTCATGGTCTCCTACTTTTCTTCCACCTCCTTCTTCCAGTGTTGTCTTCTGTCACTTCTTCACATTCTCCATCACCTCCTCCTTCTCTAATGCCAGTACCTTCTTCCGTTGCCTTCTTCTTTCACCTACTCAGTCACCTCCTCCTTTTCTTCCTCTGTCCTACACCTCTGCTGCCTTCTTCCTTCCCATCCATTCTATGATCCATGTTTTGAGAGCCCTGGAGGACTGACACCCAAAGTGGCACTGTCCAGATGAAGTTTACCTTTAGGCTAAAGCACATGTCCAAGGCCATCAACTTCTCCAAGGGGCTGCATGGATTTTGTTGGTATCACTGCCCAGCTTTCTTAGAAGCATGTTTTATCCTGTGAAAGAAGTAAGGAATAGAACATTCCTGTGAAAATGGGAAAGGTCCATAATAGGACTAAGCATGGCAAAAATTACCAAAGCAATCCAATGCCATCATAACTAAGCAGAACAGGAAGAATTTCTAGTCTACAAGAGTGTGTTATTTGAGCCCTCTGTGGATTTATAATTTCTTTGTCCAAAACATGCCATTGGCATTGAGACAGACCAATAGTTTCAGGCAATATTGTAGGATGACTCAGAGGTCATCCCACAAACAGAGTGTCTTAAAGCAGCCCTTCAGGCCTTGGTCCTAGTGGGATGTGGAGAAGAGCAGGATACAGGTGAAACTCATGGGTTGAGATACAAACATCATCATCATCACAACAACAACAATAGAAACAACAACAATAATAATAGTAACAACAGTAATGAAAGGGAAAATGGAGAGAGGAATAATACTCAGCAAACCCAAGTGACACACAATACAGTCATTCACCACACACTGACCAATACCCAGCCTGGCCCTGAGCAGCAATCGGTGTCTTCTGGCCAACTCCCTGCAGTTTATATACCGAGCACAATGGTTTGCAGTGTGAAATGTCCTTTTGGCCAGTTTCGGTCAGCTGTCCTGGAAAAGCTCCCTTCCAGCTTCTTGTGCATCTCCTGGCTGGCAGAGCAGGAGAAAATGCAAAGTCCTTGATTTAGGGTAAGCACTGCTCAGCAACAACTAAAACTCTGTTATCAACATTATTCTCATCCTGAATCTAAAACACAGCACCATATCACAGTCTCCCCCTGTTGATCCTGTCTCCTGCTTAGCACTTGCATACAATTTTCCTCATGACTTTCAATGAACTTTCTTCTTCGCAGGAACACTGAGTTGGGTGACACAGAGAAGGCTAGTGCCTTCTCCTTCCCAGCATTATGAACAGAAGTACCACCAGGAATCCTAGTCCATTTCACTTGAGTCTCCTTCCCTGTCCTCAGGTAGAGCTCCAGGCACAGGAAGGAGGAGGAGGAGGAGGGAAAGGTGTTGCCAGCAGGGCTTGTCATAGTGAAGACCTCTGTCATTTATTCCCTGTGTTCCTTTCACCCTTGCCAGTCTCCCAGACGTTCCTCCCTGTGCTCGTCAGGCTCTCCAGCTATCCTTTGCAGATTTCCCCCCATGCAGGAAAGGCCACAGGGAGGTTTTTCAGAGCAGAAACACCTGAGGGCACAGGGGAGAGGATGCCAGCGGCCTGGATCTCGTCAGCTGGTGAGCAGAGCAGCAGAGAAGTGTCACTGGCAGAGCAAGAGTGAAGGAAATGTCACTGTACAGCTGCTTTCATTGGCTGTATCCCAGTGGCACCCTCCACACCTCACTGAAGGACAAGCTCAGTCCTGCCAGGAAAGCAAACCACCCTGGACACCTGGATTCACAGGGCAGAGGGGGAATGACACAGATGGTCTCAGTCCTTGAGCAGTCCTCAAATTTGCCCGATGAAGTGTGCTCCCATCACACAGCTGGGTGGGAAGAGGGGCGGTGGGGCAGGAACTGAACCAGCCATGTCTGGGGAGGACAGGAAAAACTAATGGGAAAATTCTAGGGACCAGTGGGTGTCCTTTATACCTCATTCTTTCATCACTCAAGGCCTTCAGAAGGAGAAGGGAGCTCTCAGCATTCCTCTGCCTTGCACACTCAGACTGCCAGGCAACCTCAGCATAGTTCTGTTCATACAACCCCCTTCTTGCCTCTCCACCACCCCCACCACCCCCACCGCCCAGCCCACTGCATCACTGAAGGGTTTACGCTTCCCTGTGATGCTTTGCGTCGTTCCTCAGTGTTCCCAGCCAGCCAATCCTTTCTCACCTTTCTTGTCCTGCCCCACCCCAATATGTCTCATCCTCACTCAGTGCTACTCTTCACATATCTCTGCACAGCTACAGAAGGCAGGTTGCTGACAGGAGAGGGGCTTTTCCCCTATGGTTTCCTGCTGTTTCTTTGTGGCCATGATGGCCCCTGTGGGTAAGTGAACTCAACTCACTTCTGAGCACCTGCATCAATCCCACTGCTGCTCTCCCAGCTGGGTACTCAGTTGCTGGCAGTGTTTCATTCCACAAAGTGTTGCGGATGAGCAATGAACGAGATGGGAAGGAATCCTCAAATCTCCTGCAATGGCAGTCTATTTTTAATTTTTTGTGCAGTCCCCTTTTTTTTGGACACAAATTTCCCAGGAATGTGTCTTGCCTATTGGAGAGAGATTGGGAAGTCACTTGCTGATCTTAGGAGCTGTTCCAGGCCTTGTGCTGCTCCCTAGTTCCTTCTCACCCTCTTCTCTACCAACTCACAGTGCCTAGTTCACATTTTTCCATTTTTTCCTTCTCCTAATGCTACTCCTTTACCTATCCAGTGTTGGCTCTGGAACAGTCCGCAGACACGGTGATACAAGAAGGCCACCCTGTGACTCTGAGATGTTCTAAGAAGAAAGACTCCAGCACAACTATGTACTGGTACATGCTGCCTTCACGGAAGGACTCCAGGCTGACCCCAGTGGCTTCTGCAGTGCAAGGTGGTAATCCAGCTATTGAGAAGGATCTTGAGAGCCATTTCAAGGCCAGTAAGATACAAGGAGACAGTATGACCCTCTTGATAGAGCATGCCTTTCTCAATGATTCTGGCATCTATTACTGTGCGGAGAGTGAAACACAGTGGCTAGGCTGATGAGGCAGCTGAGCACAAACCTCTCCCTGCACAAACAGGACCTGCTTTCCTCCTTCTGGGTGCTGCACAAGCAGGGAGATTGCTTCCAAGTCTTTACCTCCTCTGCTTCCTAGCCTTCCCTTCTTCCTCTTCTCAGATGCTGAGAGTTTATTCTCACTTTCAAACAAAAAGGATGCTTGCGTGAGAAGTTCCTGGTGCACCTTCAGATAAAGGCAAGGCCAGGCCAGGCAGGTGTCAAAGTAGCCAGTTCCAAGTGGGAGCTGCCCACATGCTCCTCTGTTGCAACAACTGCTCTCTGGTTGTTATGTAGCCAAGGTTTGTGGTTTGTGTGCAGCACAGCACAGGCCTGGGCCTACTCCCATTAACTGTTATGTGCATCACTAACTCCTCCATGTACAGTGCTCTCTGGGTCAGGATCAATGCCTTCCACCCCTTGATCCACACACCGTTTACCTTTCCCAAAGACTGTCTTAGCAAGCTGTGCAGCTAACTGAAATTTTCCAACAGGACAGAGTGTTCTATTCATCCATGACTTGGATGAACAGGTGGAGAGTCTCCTCATCAAGTTGGTTGATGACACAAAGCTGGGAGAAGTGGCTGAGACACTGGAGTGCTGTGCAGCCCTTCAGAAGGACCTTGACAAGTTGGAGAGATGGGCAGGGAGGAACCATCTGAAACTGAACAAAGGCAAATGCAGGGTCCTGCACCTGGGGACAAATAACTCCAAGTTACTTCCCAGTACAGCCTGAGGGCCGATGTGCTGGAAAGCAGCTCTGTGGAGAAGGACCTAGGGGTCCTGGTGGACAACAAGCTGTCCATGAGGCAGCAGTGTGTCCTCGTGGCCAAGCAGGCCAATGGTATCCTGGGGTGAATGAGGAAGTGCATTGCCAGCAGGTTGAGGGAGGTGATCCTGCCCCTCTCCTCAGCCCTGATGAGGCACATCTGGAGGGCTGTGTCCAGTTCTGGGCTCCTCAGTACAAGGGAGACATGGAGCTCCTGGAGCAGGTCCAGTGGAGGGATCTGAAGACAATTAAAGGGCTGGAGCCTGTCTCTCATGAGGAAAGGCTCGGGAAACTGGGCCAGACTGCCCTCAAGTAGAGTAGAGGCAACTGAGAGAGGACCTCCTCCAGAGATATAAGTATCTGAAGGGAGGGTGTCAAGAGGATGGAGTCAGGCTCTTCTCTGTGGTGCTGAGTGATAGGATGAGAGGCAATGGGTGGAAACTGATGCCCTGGAAGTTCCACCTGACCACGAGGAAGAACTTCTTTGTTGTGAGGGTGACCGAGCACTACAACCGGTTGCCCAAAGAGTTTGTGGAGTCTCCCTCCCTGGAGATATTCAGGAACCACCTGGACAAAATCCGGTTCAACGTGCTCCGAGGAAGACCCTGCCTGAGCAGGGAGGGTGGGACCTGATTCACCCACTGTGGTCCTTCCCAACCTTACCCATTCTGTGATTCTGTGATCCTTTCTGTCATACATAACATGCACCAGTGTGCGGCACAGGCCAGCAGCAGGCATTCCAGAAGGTTCCCACACTGCAGATTCCCATGCTAACATACAGGCTTCTTGAGACCTAAATACAAGGCCCAACAGAGCAGACATGTCTGTTTGAGATCCCTAACTCCTTGAATACCATGTGCTCTGCAAGGCTCCCTATGCTCTGCCCTGTCACCTGCACTCCTCAGGGAATCCCATGGGAAATGGAGTCCCTTTCCACGTACAAAGCCAGTCGAGTCTCCTCTCAACTGAAGTGCTGGGGGTGTTGCAAGGGTGTGCGGTTCCTTCCGGCTGCCTGCATAATGTAGCCCACCCCCTTTGTTCTTTTCTCCCTTTCTTTCTTTGGAGGAATCTGGGATCTTTCCTAAATCTTCTGTAGGCAGCTGGTGGAAATGAATGCAATGGGACATACTTAGACCTGCAACAGTGGGGTTGGGAGCTGGAGGCATTGCTGGTCCCTTCAGCTGAAAGGGCACAGGGGAACTTCTTCACTGAAAAGTCCATGAAAAACTTACACTGCCCAGCATTGCTGGCCGGCAGCACAGCATGGATATGCAGAGTCTCGGTCAGACCTCTGTACACCAACCCAGTGTACACAAACTATCAGCCTCTCTTCCTGCTGGCAGTGATTTCCCACTGCCTTGGGATGGTGAACAAGGCTCTGTGTCAAGAAGAAGACATTATTTTCTCCAGCTTTGTCCGTTCTTGTCCTGTTGGATAAGGAGTGCAGGAGAGCATCAATTCTTCTCTGGCATGGAGAAGGAAAGACTGTACCAGCATATCCCCTGGGGCACACCCTTCTCTTCAGAAATCTCTCTGGGGTGCAGTCTCTCAAGAGGTAGTCCCAGGGCAGAGCCAAAGACAGCATTTTCTCTCCTGGAGATCCCCCTTTGGAGTAAGAGAAGAACAGTTAAAGAACTACTCTCTGTCATGCAACAACAGACACCAGGATGACAGGTCAGCACTTTTTCCATACCTGGGCAACATGTCAGGCCTGACTGGGATCAGCAAAGATTCCACTCTGCAGCTTGCCGGCTTGGGAGTCTGTGTGTCTGAGCGTGTCTAGAGAGGAGAAAAGCTGTGGGCACAGACACAAACATGCATTCCTGAGGTCCCTTTCTCTTCCCTTCATTTGGTGCCTCTTTGTGCATCCCTGTGCCATGACCACACTCAGGCTGCCACACAGCCCCATCATGCTCCTG
Source organism: Pseudopipra pipra (assembly GCF_036250125.1). NCBI lineage: Eukaryota > Metazoa > Chordata > Aves > Passeriformes > Pipridae > Pseudopipra > Pseudopipra pipra. The sequence goes on along the minus strand of NC_087550.1, from coordinate 29,162,279 downwards.
TGATAACACTTAACTCCACCTACTCATGCGCACACACACACACACACACACACACACACAGAGCAGGAAGTCAGTGGAGCAGAGTACATGCACCTCAGGACTGCGTGCAGGTGTCATTCCCACTGTTCCCAGGCAGACAACTGCCTTCTCACACTTCTGACTCCCTCCCACTCCCCTGCCCACCCACAAACACATGTATCTCTTCCTCTCAGCCTTTCCTCTGTACACAGCTCTGTGTCTGTGCTGTCACCAGGGGCAGGTTGCTGGAAGGAGGTGGCCTTTTTCAATGGATTTCCACTGGTTCCTTGTGGCCATCCTGGCTCCTCTGGGTAAGTGAGCTTCCCTTCCTCTTGAACATCTGCACTGGAGCCACTGCTGCTGCTTCAGCGGTGTGCCCAGTTGCTGGCAGTGTCCTTTCACCAAGGTGTCCAGGGGGAGGATGGACAATGAACAAGGCGAACTTTTCCTCTACCTCCTAAATCGGAAAACTCTGTAGGCCCACAAATTTGGTTTTTTCTGTCCCATTTTAATGCTTCAACTGAGAGTCCTGAAGCCATTATTTTTCAAAACAGATTTACATTTGGTTTTGAAACGGGTTTGTTTGATTGTTAGTTTGTTTTCTCCTATGTGTCTTTCTCAGAGAAACAGGACACTGTCTCACAGCTTTCTTACACCCAGATGCCATTGCATCCCATGACATTCTTCAAGGATGTATTTTTGTGTCCTCTTCAAGGCATTTCACTTCCCACATTTCTTCCCTTCTCTTTCCAGGTGGGGCTGTTCAGCAATCACCAGATACTGTCATCCAAGTGGGAGACCCTGTGATTCTGAACTGCTCCGGAATGTTGAGTGGAGTCAGTTCCATGTACTGGTACAAGTTGCCCACAGGGAAGGATGCCTCTCTGCAGTTGGTTGTATACTCAGTGGAAGGTAGCAAAGCAGATATTGAGAAGGAATTCTTAAATCACATCCAGAGTAATGGGACTAAGAACAAACGTTTATCTATGAAGATAGATCATGCCCTACTCAATGACTCAGGCACATATTTCTGTGCTGAAAAAGATTCACAGTGACTCAAAAGCTGGAGCAGCATAGCACAAACCTTTGCGTGCAAACAGGGATCTGGCATTAGTGCACAGGGAGCCCTGTATTTGACAGTAACCCATTTTCTTCACTTGCCATCCAGCTCTTTAGGAAAAGATTGGTATTGTCTCTCTGTCTTCCATGAGGTCTCTAACTTCTTTCCTCTTCCTTCCCATCTCTGAATCACTTTTTGACTCTCCTTTCTTCTTGTATTCCCTGCCTCACCTTATTTCTCTGTCATTCACAGACTGCTTCTCATGCTTTTCCCTGAATGTGTTTCTGTCTGTCCTGCCAACCTTTCTTCTCTGTCTTCTCACACCTGTTCCCCTCCTATTTCCTTCATCCTCATCCATTTCTTCTTCTTTTCAGTCTACTACACAAATTCCTGGGGAAGCACAATGTGGAAGAGTTCACACAGCCTTTTCCTTCCCCCCAGCTGGAAGGACAAGGCCGACTTGTCCCCTGGTCCCACTGGTCTCCAGGGAATGCGCACGTTGCTGTGAACCAGGGTCCCCAAGTCATACCACAACCCTGTGACCTGAACACTCTGATGTATGTGATGTAGGCCAAGTCTTCACAGTGTGTGGGGACAGAGCATGGGACTGTAGGGAAAGAGCCCCAGGCTGCAGCAGAAACTCATGGCTAGCATCACTCCCTGAGCCTTTCTTCCTGCCCTCCTGCAGTCTTCCTTTCCGGTCTTGCTTTTAGCTTTCCTTCTTTCCTAGATTTCTGCCTTTTTTCCTTCTTTCTCCCCTGCCTTTTTCCTTGCCTTCCTCCTTTTCTGGCATGTCTTCTGCCTTCCCTCCTGACCTTAACTCCCTCCCTCTTGCTGCTTTCCTGCCTTCCCTCCTCACTTCCCATCTTCCTCTCTCCTGAACTTCTTTCCTTCTTGTGATGTGGGATGGCAAGGCCTCGTTCTGGGGCTCTGCAAGCACAGAATGAGACAACCCAATCAGTCTCCTGGCAAGGACCAGCTCTTCCACATGGGAGATCCAAAGTCTCTGCTTCAATGCCCTGCCTCCTGCTGACCTCCTCACAAAACACCACTCTCTTCCCTCTCCCATTCCTCCCTGCCCTGGTATAAGCAGGCTCAAAGAAAGGATGCCATGCTGCAGCTCGTTGGGTTTTCAGTGGAAGGAAGGAAAAAGGCAGAGTTGGAGGATGAATTTCAGAATGACTTCAAGAGCTGTGGGACTATGGGCTCTTCCTTTTCTTTTTCAAAAGGACAGAAAAGATGTTCTGCTCCAGAAATGCCTACAAGTAACTGACTAAGCTTAAAGATGTGTCTGCAAAGTGTTCCAAGATGCTACCACTTGAGAGGCACTACAACTATTAACTACTTTGCCCAGAGTGACGTTCACTGCCTCTGTCCTCCTTATTGCAGCCGAGGGAAGTTCCCAGAGAAACAGTGCACAAAGTAGGGGTGCCTGAAAGTCTTTATTAATTTTTCATGGTGTTTGTTTGTCCAGACCCAAAAGAGAGGAAAGGATGATGAGAAAAATCAGGTCACATTGAGTGAGAGGGTCTCAGTTGGCGGCTATAGTGGATTGGATCCAGGAGACGTAATTGCAAACCTTGGTGTAAACTCCAGGGTAGCCTTTCTGGGCACATCCAATGCCCCAGGAAACAATGCCCTGGAGCTCTCCATTGCAGACCACGGGACCGCCGGAATCTCCCTGTGCACACAAAGGATATGGATAGTCAGCCAATGGCATCAGCCTGAGCAATGAGCCAGAGATCCGTGAAATCCCTGACATTTAAGGAACCTCTGTCAGGCTTACTCTAGACAGAAATTCTGCAAAGGTAGAAGGTAGTTCTACATTTCTGATGAGCACTCTCCCCCTGATGCTAGCATGCCTGACTTGAGCTCCAAGGGCACCACAGCTAAGGATGAAGAAGCTGCCTGGTTTTGCTGGATGTCGTCCTTGTCAGATGCTTAGGATATGTGTGCCCTAAACCTCTGCTGTCATTCAAAAATTCAGATGTGCCAGGGCAGGGAGTAGAGCTGATTGTGTGACATGAAGGCCTCTTTGTCTGGGAAAAGGCAGGAGAGAAGCAAATGGGACAGGAGAGGCAGAGGATTTACCTGGCAGGAATCTTTTCCTCCCTCCAGGAATCCTACACACATCATGTTGCTTGTAATCTGACCAGGGTAGGCGTTCTGGCAGTCAGTGGCAGACAGCACCGGAGCCTGCAGGCACTGCAGCTCATCTGGATAGTTACCTACAAGAAAACAAGGAGAGATGGTTGATGACATTGCTGAGTTCCTTTCATGGCCCAGAGAAGTTCTTTTTTAACAGGCAAGTAGTCACTGGACATCCTATTCCAGCAGTTGTCCCTCTTCATCTGAACAGTAACCCCAGCATGGATTCCTTCTGTTTAGATGGAACAGACTCTACCCATGGGCCCACCATTCTACACTGCAGCCACCTTAATTTCTCTGGTACCTAGAAAATCATCAGCTGGCAAGTGTGGAGCCACTCCTGTGGCACATATGCTGGAAGCCGGCTAAGTCTCAGGACGACAATCCTCTCCTCTGGTGCAGGTTTAGATGTCATCAGTGGATTAGATATCAGTCACTATCCACCAGTGGAAGAGAGAGAAGGTGTCTAGGAGGAATTGTCCTTGTTCTCAGAGAACTGACAACTCTGTTGACAATCGTTACGTTGCTAGTGCTTGGCATGGCACAGCTGAGAGCACCGGGCCACAAAATTAATGGCTCTGTGAACATGCTGGTAAACAGTGCATGGGTGGCTTCAGTGATCCCGTGTTCATAGCACAGAATGAGAGGAAGGACCTTGCAAAGGCTTGCATCACTGCATTCAAACAGTTACTGTCCTTCCCTGACCCATCACTCCAAAAGCCCTGTTGCACAGCACTTCTCTGTGCTTTACCTGCCCTGTTTGGAATTAATGGTGAGGTCTTTGAGAGTCTGGCAGGCTCCCAGGGGGCTGCACATTCCCACAGAGTACTCACTGCCACTGCTGAGTGTGTTGCCCCAGCCGGAGATCAGGCAAGTGGTGCCGGCGGCCACACAGCTGGTGGGCAGAGGAACCGTTTGGATAGCCTTGCTGAGCTGGGCTGGGGTGGCAAGCTTGATGAGCATGATGTCATTGTTCAGGGTATAGGCACTGTAGCCAGAGTGGCGGATGACTTTAGCCGAGTTAACAAACTGCTGTGTTGATTCTGTCAGGGCCAGGTTAGTTTTCCCAAGCTGCACTTGGATGCGACTGCAAAAAAGAGAAGGCACGGCATGTACTTTTCTGCTACCCTTGTACAACTTAAGAGAAACCTCTCTGTCACTTGATGCCCTTGCTTCAACATCGCTGCCCCAGTAGCTCTTTTGGGTGGGTTCTCTTTCTTGTCCTGCATAAGCCGAGGGAATCCACACTGAGATCTTTACCCACTCCCAGTAGGGGTGGTGGATTTCTGTAGGGTTATGTAGAGATGGCAGTGGAATATATTGCAGTGATTTATAGAAACATTCTGGAAAAAGGCAAACCGCCATCAACCGGACCTCATTCCTCTTCCTGTTCTGCAGTGACCCTGCTTTAGCTGGATTCATGGAATGGACAAGAAATCATAGCCCATAACTTGTTTCTCGATTATTCCATTGTCATTTCAGAAAGTGCTCTGCGTTGACAGAAACATTTGCAGAAGGAAAAAACCCTTTTGGGTGCCTCAGCCCACCTTCCTGAATGAGCCACCCATCCCTTGGCTGTCTCAGGTCAGAACAGAGCCACTTCCCTATTTGTATCTCATAACTCTGAATTCCTGCTAGAAGTGAGCTGGAAGACAGAAGTCAGCTGGAGAAGAACGTAAATTTTTCCACTCACTATTTGTAGCAGTGAGCAGCTGACAGGACCCACTGGCTGCTGATGAGGGAACCTCCACAGAAGTGATATCCGGAATTCAGGGACACCTGATAGGGAACAGAGTTCTCTGCACAGGTGTAGCCTCCCACGATCTTGTCGTCATCATCCTCAGCGATGGTGGGGAAGGCAACTGGGAGATAAGAAGTGCCACATGTCAACACCTGGCCTAAGGTACCTTGTGCACCCCACTTGGAGGTTGCGCTTCTATAAAACTCAGGGTAGCAGTGGTGAGCAAGTGCAATGGACATTCACTTGTGGCACCCTCCAATAAGGTGATCAGGCTTAGTCTGGTGTCTCCCAAGTCCACAACTAAAGCATGTCCAGCTACTCCCTGAGTGAACAGAAGAACATAGAAATTTGCTTGATGGATCGGAGGAAAGGTGTGTCTTCCCCAGGATCCTGTCTGCAGAAATGGTCAAGAGTGGACTGAACACAAAAGTACAAAACAAGTCCGCGGCGCCATTTCCTTGGAGCAAGCGCCCACCTAGAGTCTAAAATTTTACAGCTGCTTTAGGGCTTCCTGGGCCAGAACTGTTATCTGTGTGTTTCTTAAGAGAGAGGGAGTCTTTTCCTTGAGCTATGGACACATTCCTGTGTTGCTGGGTCAGGAACTCCTATGAAGGTGTTCATTCCTCATGTTTTGACACAAGCAATTGCGAACAGAAGACAGAAGTTGCAGGACTCTGCCTTGAAACTTCTGCAAGTTGAAACGAGGTGTGGCTTTCCCACAACAGGCTACCTTGCCATTTTGCTCAGAAATCAGCTTCCTTTTACATTACAGAAATAGAAGTAAAAAATATACTCACCAGCCGCCCCAACAAAGGCGAGAAACAGCAGGCACTTCATGGTCTTGATTCAGCCTCAAGCCCAGACAGGCTGACTGGAAGCAGGAGCTGCTAGAAATACATTTTTGGATATGGCCTTATCTCTAGTCCAAGGTTTTCTCCAGACAAAAAGTACACAGTGGAAAATTTGAAGATCCAAACGTGGGCATTAACAGGCCCTAGTAGAAAGTACAAATAATATATCTGTTAATCATAAACCTCTCTTAAGACAGAGAGCTATTTTAAGTCATTCCAGAGGGCAGCCTTCAATTTAAAAATACAGTTTGGCTTTGGCAGATGCCTAGTTGTTTGTCTGCCTCATTCTTAAACTCAGCACCTGTTGAGAAGAAGTCTCAAACCCCTTTGAAATTCCTCTATGCTGATGATGTCTTTCTTAGAAACGCATGTTTTCACCAGAAGCTGAATTTTGTAGGTAGTGGACAGAAAGATACAATGCATTTATTTGGGGAGATGGGGGAAAGCCAACAAACCACTGGTTAACTCTGTTAAGTTTGTCCCTTTCCTTGAATAGTGTCTGTGTGTTTTGCCATATAGAAAACAGTGATTTCCTAAATAAAATTCCTCACAAGTAATTTCCAAAGGGAGTATGACGAAAACTATTTTGTGTCGTCCACCCCTTCCCAAGTTATATACTTCAAATGTGGGAATGCTTACCTTTCCTAATTTCTTGCTCCTAATCTCTAAGAAAATACCTGCCAAAGCACCAAGGCCTGCTTTTTATTCATCTTTGGAATGTTCTACAGAGACTCATTTTTGCCACAGAAGAATTTCAGGATAATGCTGATGTTTACAAATGTAGTGTATATGAAAAAGAATACTGGGAACACAAGTAGCAAGTTTTTCTGAAATCCTTCTTGGGAAGGTGGAGGATTTCTGTCATGATGCAAAGTTTGCTAAAGCTTAATGCATTTGATGAAAAATCCTTTTCATTTTCCAGACAGCTGCCAACTTCATCATGTTAGCTCCTGAAAGACATGGAAAACTCTCATGAGACATTAAAAAGAAGCCATATTTTTCGAGATGCTTGAATAGCAGGAGAGACTACATAGGAATACTCTTTCTATTCCATCCCATTCCATGATCCATGTTTTGAGAGCCCTGGAGGACTGACACCCAAAGTGGCACTGTCCAGATGAAGTTTTCCTTTAGGCTGATGCACATGTCCAAGGCCAGCAACTTCTCCAAGGGGCTGCATGGATTTTGTTGACCTTTAAACTGGTGTCACTGCCTAGCTTTCTTAGAAGCATGTTTTATTTTGGGAAAGAAGTAAGGATTAGAAGCTTTCTGTGGTAAAGCAAAAGGTCCATAATAGCCCTATTTGTGGAAAGATTACCAAAGCTATCCAATGCCATCATAGCTAAGCAGAACAAGAAGAATTTCTAGTCTACAAGAATGTATAATCTGATCTCCCTGTGGATTTATAATTTCTTTATCCTAAATATGCCACTGGCATTAAGACGGGCTGTAATCAGATACACTGTTAAACATTCCATATTGTATGATTTTATAGGGTCTTTGAAAGAATACACTCAAGGTTGTACATCTGCTGCTGCAAACAAATCTCGGTTCATGCAGTGATGCTGCCACAGAAAGCTGGTGGCTTCAGGGGCACAGGAAGGAGGAGGATTGGTGAATTGAGGGCAGCTGTACTAAGTTATCAATGGACAAGCAATGGTAGTTTGCATTTCTAGAACTCTATCTTCCTACTTCAAGTATTTCAGTCAGCTGTGTCAACACTGGACTCAGATAAAGGAAAACCATTTGCCCAGGCTGATGAAAGATCCCGGGAAAGAGAAACCTGGTGAGACCATGGTCTGACAGAGATAAAGCTTCCTGTGAACAGAAATCAGAGGAGCTTCTGAGGTTAGTCCTTTTACATCTCGCAGAGCTTGGTCATGAGGACACCATTGCTTCTCTCTTCTCAAGTTTCTCGTGTGTAGGAGCAGCTGCTACATTCTCCAAAGCTCTCCACATCTGAGCAAACCTGCTCTTGCAGCCTCTTGTTGTATTCTTTCTTCAAGTGTTCCTCTTTCACCTATGGCCTCTAATGCTTTTCTTCTAATTCTATCCATGCCAGAAACATGGATTCTAGAGAGAATCCATGTCCTAGAGAGAAAGAAGACACAGCACATGACAGTGGCCTGAGGAGCAAGGGGAAGAATGGTTTGTTTGTGTCTGTTTCTCTCCAAGAATCAGGGAGAAACATGCAAAGCTTGGGGGTTGGGGCTGGTTCAAAACACTTCCTCCTCTTTTAGGGAAGCTGTGAAGTCCTTCCCACAGGTTTTTGTGGGAAAGGTTGCAAAAGATTTACATGGCCTCAAAAAGAGCAGGGACACATTTGTGGAAGAAAAATTCATGGAGGGCTATGACATCTGATCTGATCTCTCTCATCCTCAGGAATGACTTGGTGCTGGACAGTTCCCTGCTACTGTAGCCCAGTAAGAGACCAAAGATTATCATAGATCTCTCTGGACTGTCACCCGTCTGCCAGTGTGTCACTCATGACCCAGAGAAGGACAGGCAGAGTTGCTTAAGCCCTGCATAAGTTTGGAGAGTTACCCAAATGCATCCCTTCATTTTCTGGAGCATAAAAGGTCTCCTGGGAGCATCTCGGCCCCTTTTGGGCAGGATGGGAGGGTCTAATCTGATAAAGGTGTGTGTTAGAAGATGGGTTTATCTCACAGTGTTGTTGGGTAGTTCAGGCAGAGATGGAAGTAGGGACAGCACTTAATGATGGAACACTTGCCCTAGTGGTTCCAAGTTCTGGAAGGGGTTTTCTTGGGGTGTAAAATACCTGTATTTCCTGGGCAACATAAAGGGTCCTCAGAGCACTGTTTTCCATTGCCTCCTCCATCACCTCCTCCAACACTTCCTCTTTCTCTGCTTCTGCTGTGTTCTTCCACAACCTTTTTCTTTTACCTTCTCTTTCTCTTCTTTTTCTTCTCTGCCATCATTTGCCACCCCCTCCTGTCCCCTCCTCTGTCACCTTCACTTATTCTGCAACCTTCTTCCTCCTCTTCCATCACCCTCTTCTGACACTTCCTTCTGCTGCCTTATTCCACCACATTCTCGATTGCCTCCTCCCCTCTTCTTCCTCCACCATCTTCCTTTGCATTCTTTTGAAGTCTTATTCTGCTGCCACCTCTTCTTCCACTGCCTCCTTCCTCTACCCTCTTCTGCATCTTTCTTCTGTCAACTTCTCCATTGCCTTCTCCCTCTCTTCTTCCACCACATTCATCTGCCACATTCTTCTGTTGCTTTCTATGCATTTTCCTCCTTTTCCTCCTCCAATGCCTTCTTTCACCACCTCCTCCATCACCTCCTTCATTTCTGCTGCCACATTTTTGACCACCTTCTTCTACCACCTTCTTCCATCACCTCTGTCACCTCTGCCTTTTCTTTTCACCACCTTCTTCCATCTTCTCCTCCTTCTCTTCTTACACCACTTTCTTCCACCATCTCTTTTATCACCTCTGTCATTGCCTTCTCCATCCCCTCACTTTCTCTTCTTCCAATTCATTCTGCTGCTGCCTTATTCCATCACCCCCCCTTTCTCGTTTTCTGCCACTTTCTACCACCACCTCCTCTATCACTTCCTCCGTTGCCTCCTCTTTCTCTTTTTCACCTGCCTTCTTCCACCACTCTGTCACTTATTCATTCTTTTCTTCCACAGCCTTCTTCCACCACCCTTCTGCCACCTTCTTCCATTGCCTCCTCCTTCTTCTGTCACTTTCTCCATAGCCTCCTTTTCTTCTTTCACCACCTTCTTCCACCACCTTCTTTTGCACCTTCCTTATTCCCTTCTTCTACCACTCCTTCTCTTCTTCTGCCACTTTCCTCTGTCACCTCCATCATGGTCTCCTCCTTTTCTTCCACCTCCTTCTTCCAGTGTTGTCTTCTGTCACTTCTTCACATTCTCCATTACCTCCTCCTTCTCTAATGCCAGCACCTTCTTCCGTTGCCTTCTTTCACCGACTCAGTCACCTCCTCCTTTTCTTCCTCTGTCCTACACCTCTGCTGCCTTCTTCCTTCCCATCCATTCCATGATCCATGTTTTGAGAGCCCTGGAGGACTGACACCCAAAGTGGCACTGTCCAGATGGAAGTTTTCCTTTAGGCTAAAGCACATGTCCAAGGCCATCAACTTCTCCAAGGGGCTGCATGGATTTTGTTGGTATCACTGCCCAGCTTTCTTAGAAGCATGTTTTATCCTGTGAAAGAAGTAAGGAATAGAACATTCCTGTGAAAATGGGAAAGGTCCATAATAGGACTAAGCATGGCAAAAATTACCAAAGCAATCCAGTGCCATCATAACTAAGCAGAACAGGAAGAATTTCTAGTCTACAAGAGTGTGTTATTTGAGCCCTCTGTGGATTTATAATTCCTTTGTCCAAAACATGCCATTGGCATTGAGACAGACCAATAGTTTCAGGCAATATTGTAGGATGACTCAGAGGTCATCCCACAAACAAAGTGTCTTAAAGCAGCCCTTCAGGCCTTGGTCCTAGTGGGATGTGGAGAAGAGCAGGATATAGGTGAAACTCATGGGTTGAGATATAAACATCATCATCATCACAACAACAACAATAAAAACAACAACAATAATAATAGTAACAACAGTAATGAAAGGGAAAATGGAGAGAGGAATAATACTCAACAAACCCAAGTGACACACAATACAGTCATTCACTACACACTGACCAATACCCAGCCTGGCCCTGAGCAGCAATCGGTGTCTTCTGGCCAACTCTCTACAGTTTATATACTGAGCATGATGGTTTGCAGTGTGAAATATCCTTTTGGCCAGTTTGGGTCCGCTGTCCTGGAAAAGCTCCCTTCCAGCTTCTTGTGCATCTCCTGGCTGGCAGAGCAGGAGAAAATGCAAAGTCCTTGATTTAGGGTAAGCACTGCTCAGCAACAACTAAAACTCTGTTATCAACAATATTCTCATCCTGAATCTAAAACACAGCACCATATCACAGTCTCCCCCTGTTGATCCTGTCTCCTGCTTAGCACATGCATACAATTTGCCCTTTCTCTTCCCTTCATTTGGTGCCTCTTTGTGCATCCCTGTGCCATGACCACACTCAGGCTGCCACACAGCCCCATCATGCTCCTGTGATAACACTTAACTCCACCTACTCATGCACACACACACACACACACACACACACACACACAGAGCAGGAAGTCAGTGGAGCAGAGTACATGCACCTCAGGACTGCGTGCAGGTGTCATTCCCACTGTTCCCAGGCAGACAACTGCCTTCTCACACTTCTGACTCCCTCCCACTCCCCTGCCCACCCACAAACACATGTATCTCTTCCTCTCAACCTTTCCTCTGTACACAGCTCTGTGTCTGTGCTGCCACCAGGGACAGGTTGCTGGAAGGAGGTGGCCTTTTTCAATGGATTTCCACTGGTTCCTTGTGGCCATCCTGGCTCCTCTGGGTAAGTGAGCTTCCCTTCCTCTTGAACATCTGCACTGGAGCCACTGCTGCTGCTTCAGCGGTGTGCCCAGTTGCTGGCAGTGTCCTTTCACCAAGGTGTCCAGGGGGAAGATGGGCAATGAACAAGGTGAACTTTTCCTCTACCTCTTAAATTGGAAAACTTTGTCGGCCCACAAATTTGTTTTTTTCTGTCCCATTTTAATGCTTCAACTGAGAGTCCTGAAGCCATTTTTTTTCTAAACAGATTTACATTTGGTTTTGAAGCTGGTTTGTTTGATTGTTAGTTTGTTTGTTTTCCCCTATGTGTCTTTTTCAGAGAAACAGGACACTGTCCCGCAGCTTTCTTACACCCAGATGCCACTGCATCCTATGACATACTTCAGGGATGTATTTTTGTGTCCTCTTCAAGGCATTTCACTTCCCACATTTCTTCCCTTCTCTTTCCAGGTGGGGCTGTTCAGCAATCACCAGATACAGTCATCCAAGTGGGAGACCCTGTGATTCTGAACTGCTCCGGAACGTTGAGTGGAGTCAGTTACCTGTACTGGTACAAGTTGCCCACAGGGAAGGATGCCTCTCTGCAGTTGGTTGTGTACTCAGTGGAAGGTGGCAAGGCAGATATTGAGAAGGAATTCTTAAATCACATCCAGAGTAATGGGACTAAGAACAAACGTTTATCTATGAAGATAGATCATGCCCTACTCAATGACTCAGGCACATATTTCTGTGCTGAACAAGATTCACAGTGACTCAAAAGCTGCAGCAACATAGCACAAACCTTTGCGTGCAAACAGGGATCTGGCATTAGTGCACAGGGAGCCCTGTATTTGACAGTAACCCATTTTCTTCACTTGCCATCCAGCTCTTTAGGAAAGGAGTGGTATTGTCTCTCTGTCTTCCATGAGGTCTCTAACTTCTTTCCTCTTCCTTCCCATCTCTGAATCACTTTTTGACTCTCCTTTCTTCTTGTATTCCCTGCCTCACCTTATTTCTCTGTCATTCACAGACTGCTTCTCATGCTTTTCCCTGAATGTGTTTCTGTCTGTCCTGCCAACCTTTCTTCTCTGTCTTCTCACACCTGTTCCCCTCCTATTCCCTTCATCCTCATCCATTTCTTCTTCTTTTCAGTCTGCTACACAAATTTCTGGGGAAGCACAATGTGGAAGAGTTCACACAGCCTTTTCCTTCCCCCCAACTGGAAGGACAAGGCCAACTGGTCCCCTGGTCCCACTGGTCTCCAGGGAATGCGCACGTTGCTGTGAACCAGGGTCCCCAAGTCACACCACAACCCTGTGACCTGAACACTCTGATGTATGTGATGTAGGCCAAGTCTTCACAGTGTGTGGGGACAGAGCATGGGACTGTAGGGAAAGAGCCCCAGGCTGCAGCAGAAACTCATGGCTAGCATCACTCCCTGAGCCTTTCTTCCTGTCCTCCTGCAGTCTTCCTTTCCTGTCTTGCTTTTAGCTTTCCTTCTTTCCTAGATTTCTGCCTTTTTTCCTTCTTTCTCCCCTGCCTTTTTCCTTGCCTTCCTCCTTTTCTGGCATGTCTTCTGCCTTCCCTCCTGACCTTAACTCCCTCCCTCTTGCTGCTTTCCTGCCTTCCCTCCTCACTTCCCATCTTCCTCTCTCCTGAACTTCTTTCCTTCTTGTGATGTGGGATGGCAAGGCCTCGTTCTGGGGCTCTGCAAGCACAGAATGAGACAACCCAATCAGTCTCCTGGCAAGGACCAGCTCTTCCACATGGGAGATCCAAAGTCTCTGCTTCAATGCCCTGCCTCCTGCTGACCTCCTCACAAAACACCACCCTCTTCCCTCTCCCATTCCTCCCTGCCCTGGTATAAGCAGGCTCAAAGAAAGGATGCCATGCTGCAGCTCGTTGGGTTTTCAGTGGAAGGAGGGAAAAAGGCAGAGTTGGAGGATGAATTTCAGCATGACTTCAAGAGCTGTGGGACTATGGGCTCTTCCTTTTCTTTTTCAAAAGGACAGAAAAGATGTTCTGCTCCAGAAATGCCTACAAGTAACTGACTAAGCTTAAAGATGTGTCTGCAAAGTGTTCCAAGATGCTACCACTTGAGAGGCACTACAACTATTAACTACTTTGCCCAGAGTGACGTTCACTGCCTCTGTCCTCCTTATTGCAGCCGAGGGAAGTTCCCACAGAAACAGTGCACAAAGTAGGGGTGCCTGAAAGTCTTTATTAATTTTTCATGGTGTTTGTTTGTCCAGACCCAAAAGAGAGGAAAGGATGATGAGAAAAATCAGGTCACATTGAGTGAGAGGGTCTCAGTTGGCGGCTATAGTGGATTGGATCCAGGAGACGTAATTGCAAACCTTGGTGTAAACTCCGGGGTAGCCTTTCTGGGCACATCCAATGCCCCAGGAAACAATGCCCTGGAGCTCTCCGTTGCAGACCACGGGACCGCCGGAATCTCCCTGTGCACACAAAGGATATGGATAGTCAGCCAATGGCATCAGCCTGAGCAATGAGCCAGAGATCCGTGAAATCCCTGACATTTAAGGAACCTCTGTCAGGCTTACTCTAGACAGAAATTCTGCAAAGGTAGAAGGTAGTTCTACATTTCTGATGAGCACTCTCCCCCTGATGCTAGCATGCCTGACTTGAGCTCCAAGGGCACCACAGCTAAGGATGAAGAAGCTGCCTGGTTTTGCTGGATGTCGTCCTTGTCAGATGCTTAGGATATGTGTGCCCTAAACCTCTGCTGTCATTCAAAAATTCAGATGTGCCAGGGCAGGGAGTAGAGCTGATTGTGTGACATGAAGGCCTCTTTGTCTGGGAAAAGGCAGGAGAGAAGCAAATGGGACAGGAGAGGCAGAGGATTTACCTGGCAGGAATCTTTTCCTCCCTCCAGGAATCCTACACACATCATGTTGCTTGTAATCTGACCAGGGTAGGCGTTCTGGCAGTCAGTGGCAGACAGCACCGGAGCCTGCAGGCACTGCAGCTCATCTGGATAGTTACCTACAAGAAAACAAGGAGAGATGGTTGATGACATTGCTGAGTTCCTTTCATGGCCCAGAGAAGTTCTTTTTTAACAGGTAAGTAGTCACTGGACATCCTATTCCAGCAGTTGTCCCTCTTCATCTGAACAGTAACCACAGCATGGATTCTTTCTGTTTAGATGGAACAGACTCTACCCATGGGCCCACCATTCTACACTGCAGCCACCATAATTTCTCTGGTACCTAGAAAATCATCAGCTGGCAAGTGTGGAGCCACTCTTGTGGCACATATGCTGGAAGCAGGCTAAGTCTCAGGACGACAATCCTCTCCTCTGGTGCAGGTTTAGATGTCATCAGTGGATTAGATATCAGTCACTATCCACCAGTGGAAGAGAGAGAAGGTGTCTAGGAGGAATTGCCCTTGTTCTCAGAGAACTGACAACTCTGTTGACAATCGTTACGTTGCTAGTGCTTGGCACAGCACAGCTGAGAGCACCGGGCCACAAAATTAATGGCTCTGTGAACATGCTGGTAAACAGTGCATGGGTGGCTTCAGTGATCCCGTGTTCATAGCACAGAATGAGAGGAAGGACCTTGCAAAGGCTTGCATCACTGCATTCAAACAGTTACTGTCCTTCCCTGACCCATCACTCCAAAAGCCCTGTTGCACAGCACTTCTCTGTGCTTCACCTGCCCTGTTTGGAATTAATGGTGAGGTCTTTGAGAGTGTCGCAGGCCCCCAGGGGGCTGCACATTCCCACAGAGTACTCACTGCCACTGCTGAGTGTGTTGCCCCAGCCGGAGATCAGGCAAGTGGTGCCGGCGGCCACACAGCTGGTGGGCAGAGGAACCGTTTGGATAGCCTTGCTGAGCTGGGCTGGGGTGGCAAGCTTGATGAGCATGATGTCATTGTTCAGGGTATAGGCGCTGTAGCCAGAGTGGCGGATGACTTTAGCCGAGTTAACAAACTGCTGTGTTGATTCTGTCAGGGCCAGGTTAGTTTTCCCAAGCTGCACTTGGATGCGACTGCAAAAAAGAGAAGGCACGGCATGTACTTTTCTGCTACCCTTGTACAGCTTAAGAGAAACCTCTCTGTCACTTGATGCCCTTGCTTCAACATCGCTGCCCCAGTAGCTCTATTGGGTGGGTTCTGTTTCTTGTCCTGCATAAGCCGAGGGAATCCACACTGAGATCTTTACCCACTCCCAGTAGGGGTGGTGGATTTCTGTAGGGTTATGTATAGATGGCAGTGGAATATATTGCAGTGATTTATAGAAACATTCTGGAAAAAGGCAAACCGCCATCAGCCGGACCTCATTCCTCTTCCTGTTCTGCAGTGACCCTGCTCTAGCTGGATTCATGGAATGGACCAGAAATCATAGCCCATAACTTGTTTCTCGATTATTCCATTGTCATTTCAGAAAGTGCTCTGCGTTGACAGAAACATTTGCAGAAGGAAAAAACCCTTTTGGGTGCCTCAGCCCACCTTCCTGAATGAGCCACCCATCCCTTGGCTGTCTCAGGTCAGAACAGAGCCACTTCCCTATTTGTATCTCATAACTCTGAATTCCTGCTAGAAGTGAGCTGGAAGACAGAAGTCAGTTGGAGAAGAACGTAAATTTTTCCACTCACTATTTGTAGCAGTGAGCAGCTGACAGGACCCACTGGCTGCTGATGAGGGAACCTCCACAGAAGTGATATCCGGAATTCAGGGACACCTGATAGGGAACAGAGTTCTCTGCACAGGTGTAGCCTCCCACGATCTTGTCATCATCATCCTCAGCGATGGTGGGGAAGGCAACTGGGAGATAAGAAGTGCCACATGTCAACACCTGGCCTAAGGTACCTTGTGCACCCCACTTGGAGGTTGCGCTAAGGGTAGCAGTGGTGAGCAAGTGCAATGGACATTCACTTGTGGCACCCTCTGATAAGGTGATCAGACTTAGTCTGGTGTCTCCCAAGTCCACAACAAAAGCATGTCCAGCTACTCCCTGAGTGAACAGAAGAACATAGAAATTTGCTTGATGGATCGGAGGAAAGGTGTGTCTTCCCCGGGATCCTGTCTGCAGAAATGGTCAAGAGTGGACTGAACACAAAAGTACAAAACAAGTCCGCGGCGCCATTTCCTTGGAGCAAGCACCCACCTAGAGTCTAAAATTTTACAGCTGCTTTAGGGCTTCCTGGGCCAGAACTGTTATCTGTGTGTTTCTTAAGAGAGAGGGAGTCTTTTTCTTGAGCTATGGACACATTCCTGTGTTGCTGGGTCAGGAACCCCTATGAAGGTGTTCATTCCCCATGTTTTGACACAAGCAATTGCGAACAGAAGACAGAAGTTGCAGGACTCTGCCTTGAAACTTCTACAAGTTGAAACGAGGTGTGGCTTTCCCACAACAGGCTACCTTGCCATTTTGCTCAGAAATCAGCTTCCTTTTACATTACAGAAATAGAAGTAAAAAATATACTCACCAGCCGCCCCAACAAAGGCGAGAAACAGCAGGCACTTCATGGTCTTGATTCAACCTCAAGCCCAGACAGGTTGACTGGAAGCAGGAGCCGCTAGAAATACATTTTTGGATATGGCCTTATCTCTAGTCCAAGGTTTTCTCCAGACAAAAAGTACACAGTGGAAAATTTGAAGATCCAAACGTGGGCATTAACAGGCCCTAGTAGAAAGTACAAATAATATATCTGTTAATCATAAATCTCTCTTAAGACAGAGAGCTATTTTAAGTTATTCCAGAGGGCAGCCTTCAATTTAAAAATACAGTTTGGCTTTGGCAGATGCCTAGTTGTTTGTCTGCCTCATTCTTAAACTCAGCACCTGTTGAGAAGAAGTCTCAAACCCCTTTGAGATTCCTCTGTGCTGATGATGTCTTTCTTAGAAATGCATGTTTAGACCAGAAGCTGAATTTTGTAGGTAGTGGACAGAAAGATACAATGCATTTATTTGGGGAGATGGGGGAAAGCCAACAAACCACTGGTTAACTCTGTTAAGTTTGTCCCTTTCCTTGAATAGTGTCTGTGTGTTTTGCCATATAGAAAACAGTGATTTCCTAAATAAAATTCCTCACAAGTAATTTCCAAAGGGAGTATGATGAAAACTATTTTGTGTCGTCCATCAATTCCCCAATTAAATACTTCAAATATGGGAATGCTCACCTTTCCTAATTTCTCGCTCCTAATCGCTAAGAAAATACCTGCCAAAGCACCAAGGCCTGCTTTTTATTCATCTTTGGAATGTTCTACAGAGACTCATTTTTGCCACAGAAGAATTTCAGGATAATGCTGATGTTTACAAATGTAGTGTATATGAAAAAGAATACTGGGAACACAAGTAGTGAGCTCTTCTGAAATCCTTCTTGGGAAGGTGGAGGATTTCTGTCATGATGCAAAGTTTGCTAAAGCTTAATGCATTTGGTGAAAAATCCTTTTCATTTTCCAGGCAGCTGCCAACTTCATCATGTTAGCTCCTAAAATACGTGGGATACTCTCAAGAGACATTAAACAGAAACTGGATTTTTTGAGATGCTTGAATAGCAGGAGAGACTACTACTACTCCATTCCATGATCCATGTTTTGAGAGCCCTGGAGGACTGACACCCAAAGTGGCACTGTCCAGATGAAGTTTTCCTTTAGGCTAAAGCACATGTCCAAGGCCAGCAACTTCTCCAAGGGGCTGCATGGATTTTGTTGACCTTTAAACTGGTGTCACTGCCTAGCTTTCTTAGAAGCATGTTTTATTTTGGGAAAGAAGCAAGGATTAGAAGCTTTCCGTGGTAAAGCAAAAGGTCCATATTAGCCCTATTTGTGGAAAGATTACCAAAGCTATCCAATGCCATCATAGCTAAGCAGAACAAGAAGAATTTCTAGTCTACAAGAATGTATAATCTAATCTCCCTGTGGATTTATAATTTCTTTTTCCAAAACATGCCACTGGCATTAAGACAGGCTGTAATCAGATACACTGCTGAACATTCCATGGTCCTATTGTAAGTTTTTTATAGGGTCTTTGAAAGAATACACTCAAGGCTGTACATCTGCTGCTGCAAACGAATCTCTCGGTTCATGCAGTGATGCTGCCACAGAAAGCTGGTGTCTTCAGGGGCAGAGGAAGGAGGAGGATTGGTGAATTGAGGGCAGCTCAGTACTAGGTATTATCAATGGACAAGCAACAGCAGTTTACATTTCTAGAACTCTGTCTTCCTACTTCAAGTATTTCAATCAGCTGTGTCAACGCTGGACTCAGATAAAGGAAATCCATTTGCCCAGGCTGATGAAAGATCCCGGGAAAGAGAAACCTGGTGAGACCATGGTCTGACAGAGATAAAGCTTCCTGTGAACAGAAATCAGAGGAGCTTCTGAGGTTAGTCCTTTTACATCTCGCAGAGCTTGGTGATGGAGGCACCATTGGTTCTCTCTCTTCCCAAATGTCCTGTGCCTGTGAGGTGCTTCTGGAAAAGCACACCTGAGACCTAGGAACACCAGCTTCTCAGAAGCTGGGGGACAGGAGAGTGGTGAAGCTCTGTGCATCTTCTAGTCTTTGCATCTGTAATTGATATTCAGAGAAAGGCTGCTGGCTTACAATGTTCCTATGCAGGAGTCTTCCAAGTGGGTAGCATGCACCCCTGGGCGTGAGCAAGATGATGCACTGAAGCATGGGAAGGGTGCATTAGAACTGTAGTGTTATATGTATATAATTATCAACTACGAAATATACATGTACTGGAGGTGCTTGTTTAAAAATATTTTACTGATGGGGTGCACAATGAAACGTGTTTGGAGACCACTGTTCTACTACTTTCAACAAATACCTACAGATACCTTAAATTTGGTTTCTTACATTCTGCTGTAACAGTGTCCAACAGTGTCTATTTCTGCATCGCCTTCATGTCATCACTAATTTCTTCGCTACCCTGCAGTAATTCTGGTTTTTACTAATTTTTGGGGCTGTGAAGAAGGAAAGTTATGACTTCTTTCAGAGTGTCTAAGCTCACAACTAGGAAAGGGTACTAGATGACTGTGGCCAAAGGCACTGAGGGAACATCAAAGTAAGAAGAGAGCATGGTGCTGGGAAGAAGGTAGGAAAATCATAAGAACAGGGTTCTCCACCTGGAGCCAAATGTGGACATAAAGCATCCACCTCTGAGGCAGGAAACAGACTGTGTCCCAGGAATTTTCAGCAAATGGCTGGATCAGAAAGGAAGGGTCCTGAAAGGACATAGCAGATGGGGGAGATGAGATTTGAAAGTATTTCTTAAATCCATTTTACCCAGCACATGATCTGTAAGAGAGCAGCATGAAGAACCTTCCCTGAATGGTCTGCGTACCCCAAGCTTGTGTGAACTGGGCCACTATTGGGCAATTTTACCATCTCCAAACCTAGAAGCTGCCTCTTTGCTGTAAGAATGCAGGATGGAAAGTTTGGGAAACAAAAAGGAAGGCAAAGAAGAACCAGGAAAAGTGTAAAGGTGATGAGGTGAAAAGTCAGAAGGTCTGAAAAACTTGGGAAGAAGTTTAGAAGTGGTAACCAGCAAAGCTGACACAGTGAAATAGAATGGATGAGGAAGAGGAACTTGCACCAAGCAAGCAGACACAGCTGCTTCCATTAGAAATGGAATTAGAATGGATTGGTTGGGGATGAGAGGTGGGAAAGGAGCAGCATGGGTCTGGCTGGGCAAGGGATCTGTGATGACAAGCCTGAAGAGGAAGGATTTCTCTCAGAATTGTCTGCAAAGAGTTGGCCCTGGAGAAACTTTCTGTACTGGTAGAGGCTACTGAAAGAAATTGGCCTGAGATGCCTTAAATCCACTATGACTAAAGAGACATCTGATGCTCATAGTCACCATTGACCCAGATATAGTCCTAGTCCTGGCCATAAGCACTAAGCCAATATGTATCTCTGAAAATGGGTTGCCAGTGCCTTCTTTGTATTGCAACAGGCATTTTTCTCTTATCATTTGGAACAGGAGAGCCAGCCTTTGCTTGATGGTCCGTTCCATGACACTAGTTTCCAAATCCAGCACAGATCCCTGCTAAGCCAGTACTTACTGTTTCCAGTTTATATTAAACACCCTTCAGTAGAAATCTTTTCCTTGTTCCTTTGGTTCTCTTCCATGCAGTCAGGGTACCTCTGCCCTTTCCTCGTTGTCACATCTCTTCTATGATCTCTTTTTCCATTAAGGAGGAGATGAGGTTCACTGGTAGGCTGGGCTGAATATGGTGGCCTGAGAGGAGGCTGCCATGGCTCCATGTCCCCTGGCCCAGCCAGTAGCAAGGCTGAGAATATATCCTGAGTAGACACACATATATACAAAGCATATACATGTACACAAAACCAAATACACAGATCAACAGAGATGCACTCACCCCACCCACAAACAGAATCAGCACTAATCACCTTATCTTTCATCCCCCTCTGGCTGGGGTGTATAGTGGGAAATAAGGATTCTAGGTAAGGATTCAGTAGCAAGAAATAGATGTATATGTATGTACAATGTGCAAATTTTCTGTAGGTTTCCATATTTGGACATTGAGTCCAGTAGATGCCCCTGGATCCCAGTCACCACATGTGCCAGCACCCGGACCCGTGAGCCCCCAAGTCCTGCAGTTGCTGGTATGCACATGCACACACAAACCTCCCATACAGCCCCCTCTCCAGGAGATGCCTGGGACTCCCCTGCTCCACCTGCCACTGCTCTTGCCATTAGAGACATACACCTGGAACTCAGGTCACCTCACTCACTTTACAGATTGTCTGGCTTTGTGTTCACTAGTGATCATGCACTCACACACTGTCCCTCACCCCTGCTGCCAGCATGATGAACAAATGGTACCTCTTACTGGTCGGTGGCCCTAATCCAGCTTCTGGTGCTTAAGTTCTCTCACTCTGGTCTCTCCACTGTGGTAATAGACAGTCCCACCCTCAAGTAAATACTTAGAAATGGGACTTAATAAGACATGGACATGCTGAGCTAAGCAGGTACAAAGCATAGCCAGACAAGCATATTCACCAGCATCCTGCTTACCTGCGTGACCCCTTTCCCTGCATTTGTTCTTCCTCAAATACAGTAGTTCTGCGTCTTACTTGGGAAGTCTGAACATACTTGCCTTTATCTTGGTACATTTTGTTTTCCCTTGTTTCTTCTTTAATCTTAAAAGAAAATAGATTGAAAGAATTAAATGTTTGGAAATGAAAAAAAAAAAGGGCTGTAAATCTTGCTGCTCTTCAGAAAGCAGCAACATGTTAGGCAATTCCAGAGACACACACTAGAGGTCCTGAGTTGTATCCTCCAAATACTTTCTTTTTTTGGAGAGTCTGCAATCATCTGTTGTTTCCTGAGACAAAAAAAGTTATTCTAAGTAAAAATCTTCATCTGCTAACTGATGTACTGACTCTGAAAACAGCATAAACATTAAAAGAAAAATGTAAAAGATATGGCAGGTAATTAAAAACAAATCTATATGGTCTACAATTCCTTGAAAAATCACTGAAACTGTAATATATCCAGCACAGGGCTCAGTCTCACTGGAGAACAGGTAATTTATCCTGAGAAAACCCACAGTGGCAAGAACTGGCAAGGACTGCACAGGAGCAATGGTCGAACCCCTACTTCACAGATGCTAAGTGTCCGTGATACTGGAGATCATACAAAACTTTCATACATGACATAAAATGTATTTTCTTTCCCATCTGGGAAGAACTATAGCTTCTTGGGCAATTTCTGTTAACACCTTAAAAAAGCAGGATTAAAAAAGTGAGACAGGGAACATTCACTACCAAATTTTTGAGATTCACACTGCTCTGAATCCTCGTGTGATGCTAGGAACTCGACCTTAGGCCCCGAAAAAGTACAGTACTGCCAGGATCACAGGCAGAACATGCCTCTTCTACAATTAAATAGAGGTAAAGGGAAGATATAAATCTCTCTAGAGTTTCAGGCAAGTATGAGAGGGGGGATATCAATAAAGTGCGAAGGATTACTAAAGATCATTGGAATTAAATCTGTGTGTAAAACACTGATTTCTTGTGAAAAGACTAAAGTAAAACTCAAGAGTCACATGAATACTTAGTTTTGCTTTTAATAATTTACTAAAGAAAGTATGAAAGTTGGACAGTCCTTTCTCTCTTCTCTGCCCAAGGTTGACAGAAAAATCAGAGGAAGGGGAGGGGTATCAGTCTCTCTCTCTTAACTCTAGGCTCACAGTGAGCAGGAACACTTTGTCCTGGGACAGCTGAAGGGCCATGCTGACTGTTTTGGTTGCTCTTTTACCTGGTAAGAGACCACAGATCCACCTGCAGCACAGCTCTCATCCAGGCCATGCCGGGCTGTTGTTAGGTAAAGGACCCTTCTAGTTACCATCTGTACTCCTACTCCTCAGTTTGTCTTTTTCTCTCTCACTAATACAGGTGTTGTGATCGGATACATCATCATTGCACAGCGGCCAGAAGAAATCTTTCAGAGAGTTGGAGACACTGTGAACATCTCCTGCAACCAGAAAAACAGTGACCTTGCCTTTATGTTCTGGTACCAGCAGCCTCCAAGAAATGGTCTGAAGTTAATAGTCAGTACTACTTCATTGAGGGAGAAATTTTATGAGGATGGTTATAGTGAGGCCAAATTTGAGATAAGCAGAAAGTATACTTACACTGTGATGACAATCAAGAATGTGACATCCAAGGATGTAGCCACGTATTTCTGTGCTGCGAGTGATCACACGGTACAGAGAGAAGGTTGAGCACTAAGATAAAATCCCCACCCTGACTGAGAGAGAGATGAAGTCTCTGAAAAATGTGAGGCAGTTAGGAGAGGGGCAGAGGAAGAGCAGAAAAAAAGACAAGGAAGATGTTGGAGAAATAGACCCAGAACACTTTGGAGGGGAGAGAGACAAAGCAGTGCAGTAACCTTTAGCTTCAAAGACAAAAAGCCTTCAGAAATACAAACCTATAGATCAACATTAAGAATTGAGGCACTGCTGATGTGGTTAGTGAAAGGCGGCATGTATTTCTTAAAATTAGTGCTGCAGTAGCACACTCATGTTCTGAGCCAATAGTTCCTCACAGATACCGCCATAGCACAAAGGAAAGAGTACAAAGGAGATGGAGGATTCAAAGTTCTTCCACATACTGATGATGCACACAAAACTGAGGTACCCAAACAGAAATTGATTGATGTGGGAGGAGAGCCAAGCCCCTAATTATGGACATCGGAGGATGTCAGCGGTGCCAGTGGGGGAAAATGTACCCAGGGGACCAAGCATACCTCCCATTGTGGAAGGGACAGCCCTTTGGCATCTTTAAAAGCAACAGTGTGCACTGCAGCATTTTATTCACCTGCTTCACAAACTGCTTAAGTGCAGGATCCCTCCCTTCCTTGCATACAGTTCTGAGCTGGACCAAGGCATCTGTTCATGGCAAAACCTCACTGGCAGAGAAAAGAAACCACAGAAAGCTGCCATCACGTGGTGCTCGTCTTGAGAGGAACAGCTGAAGGCAGAAATTTCCTCCCATTGTGCTTCTCTCTCCATTGCTTGCAGAGACAAACTTTTGATGAACTAGTTGCTCTTCTGTAATGGACCTGGGAAAACTGAAGGCAGGGTTTTATTACAGTTCTCTTACCTGTCACTCTCTGTCCATGCTCCTATTTTTATTGCATAACCTGGAACTTACCTCTTCTTCAAAGGGAGGGAAATGGCACATGAAAGAACAAAAGGTATTTTTAAGGAAGTATGGCTATACACTTATGTGCTTTAGGTTTCTGTTTTTAGGCTGTGGCTTTGACATCTGCATACCATTGATGAAAACCCAATTGTCTCATAGGCTCCTGTGGAGGGCATTGCATATCAAGCATTTAATTAAAACAGATAGCAAGTGTACTGTGCTGCTCATTGATATGGCAAAGCTGGGTATGCTGAAGTGAAACACACTGCATGATTATAGAAAAAAAAAAAAAAAGAGATGATAAGAGCTGGTGAAAGCAAGGGGCTAGAACCAGATCTGAGCACGTCCTGTAAAAGAGCCTCATGCTCCATTTCACCAGCACTGCTAGGAGACTTTTGTACTGCCGGGATGGATCTCTCAATTTCATGCCAGGATCCTAGACTCCTGATCAACCATGCTACAGAAATGTTACTTTGCTTCCAGGCTCTCCTCTGAAAGCAAGTAACCTGTTCTGGGCCAAGAAAATCCAGACCCATGACAGAAACTCATGCTCGTTGTAGTCTCACCCTACACACAGAGGAGGCTCTGAAGAGGTTAAATCTAGTTGCATGCCAGACTTACTCCAGTCCTCCAAAAACATTTCTGAAAGCCTCAGCTTCATATACCACCCCGTGCACACCCTTGTAGTCAATATTCTTCTGACTTCAGGAGCTGCTCAGCAAACGTAACACACAGTTCCTTGCTCCCAGGGAGCACTTGTCCGCTCCTCAGAGCACCCTCAGATCCATGATCTCCTCACTGTTCATATCAGGCTGCAGACATACAGCAAAAAAGCACTGAGAACACATTGTCTTTCACATAGCAGAGACAAACTGAGCTCCTTATCCTCTTCAGCCTCTGATCTTTTTGTAGAGATCATCTTTACACAAGTATGAAACATATTCACACTATTGCTGTCTGAAATTATTACTAGTGATTAAAATGCCCTGTGAAAGTTTTTTGGAAAATAGTTCATGCTGGAATCACGAAGGAATATAAACACTATGGTGGTGACTTTGGGTGATTTTTCTTTTAGATCCTTTTTTAAAATACTCTTTTACTAAACTACCAGTTCCTGAAAACCATGTTATAGTCTTAGCTCAGACCTTTTTCATAAGCACTGCAAACCAACTTTTTCAACTCTGGTAATGTAACAAAGGAAGGATCCCTTTCTCAACTCTTGAGCACTTTTAATTTAGCATGGCAAATGCAGTTTTAAGGCCTTGGCATAACAAATTTATCAGTGACCTTCAACATACAGCAGTTTAATGAGCTGCCTATTGACTGATCACAGCTGTGCAACTTCCAGGCAGTAGCAGAAAACCACAAAGATCTCTGTGTTCATTGCTATCTTGAAGTTCTGCGGTCACAGTTCCCTCTTCCAGCTCTAAGGTACAATTTGCTCCTATGCAGTACTTTTGTCAGCTTGAAATGGCTCTGCACAAAAAGCAACTATTCTAATAAGTTTCTTGTGAAACAGCTACTTTCCTCCTCATCCCACTCTCTGTAATCATATTTATTCAGATTATTAATTTCAGAAATTATTATTATTTATTTCAGTGCAAACATGCCCTGAAAAAAGGGCATTGCTTAACTTTAGGGGTTTGTGGTCAAAAGCCCTGATTGTTTATGAAAATCTTCCTAGTGTCTCTAGAAGAAATCTGTAAATCTCCTGTAGTCTCTGTAGTAGGGGCTGCTTCTTTGTAGCTGCTGCTTCTGTAAACTCTAAAGAACTGAAGACTGGTGTAAGTGATGCAATCACTGTGTTCTTGTGAAATTCTCCCAGTAAAATGAAAAATTGTTAGAAAGTATCTCCCTAGATGTCTCTTTCTTACATATTCTTGTCTTTCCTTGTCTGAAGCCTTACGCAGCATGGCCCACGAGCCTCTTATGAAAGACATGGAAATGAAAATCAAGGAACTGTCTTTCCTTTCTTTCCTCACTCTCACTCATTTGAATTCATGGCCTGGAAGGCCTTTGCTTTTGGAAGGTTACAGAGGAACATTAAAGTGGGACAAGGCTGGTCTCTGCTGGCATGTCTTGGAAATTGCCTAATGAACATGACCTGAGGAGCTGTTAGCACCACATACTCCTTCAAAACTAATAGACAGGTGATTTCCTTCTTTTTAAATCACGGACACATATGAGATAGAGTCTGTTAGTGACAGTGAGGACACTAATGGAGCAGTAGACTGGACATGAAGACAGAATGGGTTTAGACCCTGAATAAATAGTGTTGAGATGAGAGGCAGACTAAGAGCGAGGCAGGCAAATAATATCCCACTATTAGAGTTATTATTTAAGCAGTGACAGACAAATACAATCCTAAATATATTTTTTTAAAGAATTCAACATAAACAGACAAATACCTTTGTCACTTCCATAATTAGTGACTTAAGTACCCATTTTCCTGTGATAGAAGAGAGAATAACCTAGGGGCATTCCAAGATGACTAGTCCAATACCTTGCCTTCCATAGTCCTATGTCTTGGTCCTAAATGTTTCAGCTTAGTCTATGTTTTTTGTTCCTTTCCCTGGGACGCTGACAACTGTTCCCAGCTGAACAGGCTGTATCAGAAATTACGGGTTTTTCTGTGATATCTGAAAAGATCAGAAAATAATTTGTGATTTTCCTAGTAGAATAATCTTGTTTTGAATTATTGTGTCCTGTAAATAGGCTTTACAGTCTATTTTTTTGTATCAGAGAGACTCAAGTGAAGCTATTAAAGAGCAATATGAACAACGTTTACTACAACTATGTGTTAACGTTTTGTGTGAGAAGATTGGGCCATTTCTGTGTTAGGGAGGGAGACAAAAGTAGCCGGTTAACTGTCACCATCAGTTCCCACACCCTTCAGACAGTCTGCAAAATTAAGGCTCACTCTTACACCCAGACGAAGCCTTTTCAGAGGAAGAATCACAGGCCCTGGGAGAAGCTCGTGCTTCTGCTTCCTGTATAAGGGCAATTAGAGGAACACAAGTTTAAGAGCTCAGCATCCTAGTTCTCTCCCTTTCAGAGCAGCTGTGACAAGTGCAGCACAGGCCACAGAGGATGCTCTCAATCAAGACCAGGCTACAAACAAAAACACCAACCTCTAGTAAGCAAACCACTCTCATTGCAGAGCAGTTATTGTGGGTCTGAAGTCTCTTTGTCCCCCTGGGGCAAGAAGAGAGCAAGAGTGGAAAGGAAAGCAGCATGAACATTGTCATGATGTTACCAAGTGAAAAATAACTGCATTTAAAACAAATCAATAAAAGAAAATAAAGTATTACCTTTTTGACTATAAGAAAAAAGTTGGGATTTTAAATTTAGGGATAAAGGATACACTAAGAGGTAATGGGACTATCACACGGAAACAGCAGTGGCAAAGGAAGGATATGGCCTGTGGTTCTGTCATGGTTTAACCCCAGCCAGCAACTAAGCACCACACAGCTGGTTGCTCACTCCCCCACCATCAGGACCAGGAAGAGAATTGGAAAAGTAGAAGTAAAAAATTCGTGGTTTGAGATAAAGCGAGTTTAATAGGTAAAGCAAAAGCCGTGCACACAAGGAAAACAAAAGAAGGCATTCATTCATCACTTCCCATGGTCAAGGAGGTGTTCAGTCATTCCCAGGACAGCAGGACTCCGCCATGCATAACCATGACTTGGGACAACAAAGGCCATCACTCCAATCATCCCCCTCTTCCTTCTTATTCTTCCCCCACCTCACTTTATATACTCAGCATGACACCCTATGATATGGAATATCCCTTGGATCAGCTGGAGTCAGCTGTCCCCACTGTCTCTCCTCCCAGCTTCCCATGCACTCCCAGCCTCCTTGACAGAGTGGCAATATAAGAAGCAGAAAAGGACTTGAATTTTGTGTTTGCACTGCTCAGCAACAACAAAAACATTTCCATCTTATCAACAGTGCTTCTGGCACAAATCCAAAGCACAACCCCGCACTAGCCACCATGAAAAAATTTAACTCCACCTCAGTTAAAACCAGCACTAGTTCTTATGGCAATCTTTCATGGTGACTGATTGACAAAAATGAGAGGGCGGAGTCATGGGTGGGATTGTTTTTGTACGAGGTTGTATCGTTGTGGGGACAGGGGTACACGATGATACATTCCCCAGGAGGCCTTTACAAAAACCTATATGCGCATAAGCCTTGTGGAAGAGCGTGTTGAGGCAGCAGCAGAGAATTCTGCAGCAGAGCGGGCATGTTCTGCCTTGGTTTTTCTTGACAGACCTAGTATGCTAGGACTTTCATCATGTGAGAACTGAGCCTGCCCTCTCTGGGAAGCAAGCTAAGAAATTCTGAGATATTGAAATAATTTTCAGCAAGCCAAATTGACTGCAGGTGCACCTAAAGCTTTTCAGAGTATGCAAAGCAGAAATTAGTACTTTTTTCTGATACGCCAATGTTTGCAATAGATGACAAAATGGTTCTTTATTAATGTGATGCAAGTGCTAGAAAAGGAATTCTGTCATGTAGCAGAGACACTATATGAAGCGTATTGGAGTTTTCTCTCTTAAATAAGCCTCCAGTGTCCACTGACTGATTCATGCCTGTGAGAACAAAGGTTTTCTCTAATCCTTCTCCACACTGTCTCACATCAGTTCTTCCTAAAGGGTATCAAGGGTTTGTCTGAGACCAGTCAACTGATTATTCTGGACTCTCTTTCTGTGGATTATTTTAACATATGAGAAAATTGAATGGGATCCTGAAAGTCTATTCAAGATGATTGACCTGTCATGGAAGGAAAAACAAATGTATTTGCTTTAGCTCAGTACCAAAGGCAAACCACCTACATTTGACTATGAAAACCACAAAACAAGTATTATTTGATTATTAACTCCACAAGGCACAGAAAGGAAGCCTTCACAATGCTCAGAGCACAAAATGGAGAGTGAGGGAGCTCTGGTTGTAGAGGAATTCTGTTTCTAGTCAATGACAACCTTTGGGTACGTCTGCATGTTTTTGAGATCTGCAAAATGAGAATAGCAGGTAATATCAATGGCGTAACATGGAGATCTGAGAAAGGTTGCAAAAATAACTTGAGATGAAATGTAGACAATAAGTATCAAAAAACTCTGGCAAATGCTTTTATGAATGCTACAGATTATACAGTAGAATTCAAGATGGTTTTCTGTCAAACCCCTTCAGACAGAAATTGAGTGACCTTTGGGATTTCAAATAAAGTAATGATTAACTATAAGCTTCTGCTTATAGTGAGTCAACTGCAGTGCATCCCTTTTCTTAGCTTATGATACAGCGCTTTGTCACTGTGAATAATAATAAGTTGTTTTTCGGCGATGGCACAAAACTTACAGTAATAGGTAAGAAATTTTTGTTTTCTCTTTCAATTTCTTAATTTTCCGTCAAATCCCTTCATCCAGAGATTGAGTAACCTTTGGAATTCCAAATACACTCATGATCGCTTAAGTTTCTGCTTGTAGTAACTCAGCTGCAGTGCTTCCCTTTTCTTAGCTTACGATACAACAGTTTGTCACTGTGAATTACGGTAATATGATTTTTGGCGATGGCACGAAACTTACAGTAATAGGTAAGAAATTTTTGTTTTCTCTTTCAATTCACTTCTCTTTAGAGAACTTCATCATTGTTCTCCCTTTCATTATTAAACTGGTGTGCTCCTTATGTGCTGGTAAACCAGTTTACTTTGGAGAAGAGACTAAGTTTAGTACTCTAGGTAAGGACACAAGTTTCATTTTGGATAACTAAATTAACGCGTGTCAGTGAATAAAAAGCTGTCCATATAAAGAATTAGGATAAGGAAGGGGTTAAAAAATGCGTGATTATCATAAAAAAATTGCCTTAATAAATCGACATATGCAAAAATCCTTATTTCCCCAAAAGTATAACTATTATCTGTAATGCTAGTTCTCCTGGGGCTACAGATGACTAAGGAAAAGTCAGTGAAAAGCTATCTGTCTGTCTAGAAAGAACTGGCTTACAGTTACACTTTGAACAGTTCTAGAAAACAAAATCAAGACTATACAAGTTTAAATTACTTTGGATCTTTTCAGGGTAAACTAAAGCATGTGTTATCTCAGCTAACCATGAAAAACAAATGTTCTAACATTTTTGGTTGATAAAACAGAAGGCACAAATAAATACTTGACTTTATAATAAGCAATACTAAGAGCTCTCTGCAGCTGTTTAATTCCTTGTTGTCATAGAAAGTAACTCTCCACAGCACAGCAAGTTTCTTTCCCCTAAACAGGCTCATCAGGGTGGTGATAAAAGATCATTAAGGACAATGGTCTTTCTTTTTCAGAATAGATGATAAACAGCCACTGAAAACCACAGAAACAGAATATATGTTTCATTTCAAATAGAAGGAGCTCTCAGGGAATGTTTCTTTCTGGGCCACATTTATGGATTTGGATTTTCCAATCCAGAGGAAAACAAGGTTACTTCTAAGACTGATAGCTGATGGTGATCTCTTCTTCTCATTGTACTGCTCCTGGAGACTTTTGTACCACATTGTGCCACTACGGAATAAATTGATTACAAGTGATAAAAATCAGTTTCTATAGGAAAAAACTCAGTGATCAGATCATTTTTCAAAATCCAATGTGTATCTGAGGTGCCTGAACTGATGAAAATGAATACACCTATCCCTCATTGATCATAGACAATTATGCGGCTAACTTGAAAAATCATCACTAAGAGAACAGAAAGAATAAAAGCAGAGACTTCTTTCCTGGGAAGGAGAAAGGGAGGCGTGTTTAGGATCTGCTACAATTGGGAGAGTGGACCAGGATCCTGTGCTATACATTAAAAGTATTTTGCAAGTGAAAAAAAAGGCATTTATTTTACAAATGAAGGGTATTCATGATGTTGAAAAAAAATGAGGAAATTAAGGAAATGAGGCTGTTTAGTTGAGAATAAGTAAATTATTCTTTTTGCATATGGAAAATATTTTTTAATATTACACCTAGATAAAGGGATAAATATCCTCTAAAGAAATGGTGAAAGCGTCAACAACCGATTCACCGAAGCCCAAAGCTAAAGGACTCTGGATGCAGTATTTCTGATATTGACCTCAGCTGGTTAAACTCTCAGATGTGGTGGTGTTCCCTTACAGACCTTTGTTTTTAGGGACCATAGATTGCTGTACTTTGTGTTTCTTCTTTTGCTGGTACCACATGAGGGGAGGATTAGTCCGCAGGTTTGACTAAGAGGACTGAGAGTAGGGGAGAGGTTTTTCTGCAGCCACAAAACAGTGTGAATAATGAAAGACTGTACTTTGGCAGTGGGACAAAACTCACAGTCATAGGTAAGTCAGAAGTCAGATCTCTGTGATATGTGTGATACTGGTTTAGGGTACAAGAACACTCTTAATTAAAAGCAGAATAATGATCTATAATAATTTTTCATACGGCCATGAGAACAGGATTAATGCTTTATTGATTGCTTCTTAAAATGAGATACACTATTATGGATGTGTAGGATTTGCAGGCAAATTTTTGAGATCTTTGTGTCTGTAGCCTTTGTCTTTCATTTCTGGGAGCATCAAAGGAAAAAATAATTCTGTTTCCTGCCATTCTCCAAGAAAACATTAGAGAGGTTGAGAATGAAAAATGCTTCTTCGATCTGCAGGTTTTTGCAGTTCATCTATGTAACAATCCAAAGCAATGCTTCAGAGGTAGAGTTCGGATTCTCCTGTGTGCTGAATTAGGCAGGAAAAGAGTAACATTGCTGGCACTTTGCTTGCCTCTCCATAGATGGTTGGCAGGCTGCCTAACATTGCTTTGGGACATATCAAGGCATTTTGGAATCACAGGGCAAAGTAACCTTTCCCGTCTGATAGCAAACTGTAGAAATACACGCTGGTACCTGTTCCTTTAAACAGTACCATTTTAAGGAACTAGGTGTCTGACAGGAAAAGCATAACGGCACTGAGAGTTACAGCCTGATTGTGTGCAGCCGTGTAACTGGGCTACTTACCTTTGGAGCTGGCACTGTGCTCAGAGTTATAGGTAAGTAGCTGTGATTAACCCAAATACTCAATGTGGAGGACACTTGAAAATTTCCCTTGTATTAATGATATGCAGCATATACACAGATGATTTTAAAATGAGAGTAGGAGTGAAAGAGAACAAGGAATTATGAAACTGACCTTGCCATGATGGGAATGGAGGAACTGCAGTGCTTTTTCTCTTAGGTGGATGAAAACTGTGTGACTGGGAATGCATGAGTTTTATGCATGGAAGTGATTAAGCTTTGTGCCAGTGTCTACCATGAACAGTGTGGAAGATGAGAACACAATGGGCTGTTGATAACACTTTTTTCTGGTTGCCTTTGTTCTTGCTTTTATGAGTCCCCTTATTCCATGTAAAACATGCTCATTTTCTGGCTTTCTTTGTCTTTCCAGTAGTTTTATCATTCTTTCTCTCTGCCTTTTTCACCTACTTTCCTCTTTGTCTTTTATTGGTCTGTTCAATCTCTCTTATTTTTTCTTTTATGTCCTCCTGTTGTTTCCATCTCTTCACTCATTAGCCATGTAGGCTATAAGTCAATGAACTTGTCGGAGATACTTTTAGGATAGGAAGAAAAGTTATAAAGCCAAGTGCTAAATGGGGGCAATAAAAGTGATCAACCTCACATCCACTGAAAGCAAAGCAGAGCAGTGCCAAATCTTCTACGGAATTATCTCTGTTAATATCTAGGTACAATTAAGGCTAACATTTGAAAGCAAATACTGGTACTTAGGAGTCAAGATCTATGAAGATATAAATTTCTACTAATTCTGCTAACTCTCTTACTCTACAAAGGAGAGAATGACCAGGAAGGACATCTAAAATTTAGGGTGCCTTCACACTGAAAGAACAGCAATAGTTTTCTCTTTGGCTCCATAGTTCTCTCTGCCTTTCTGTTTCCACAAGCATTCTGCAGACCTGTTGGGTTTATCATACTAGATGAGTAAAAAAGGCACTCTACTCAGTATATGGGGGAAAAAATGGCTTTTAGCATCAGTGACTAGCTTCTGAGTAACTTCTCATTGCTGCCTTGTACATCCTTTTGACTAAAATCTGTTCCCATTAGCCTTACATGTAGGTATTAAACACTATAGGACGGGAGACAACTTTTGGTTTGTAGTGTATAGAATCTGGCATCATTTTGTGAAGATGTGTAGTCTAGGATGAGGGCTTCTCATACCTAGGATAACCTAAACAAAAAATTTCATGAAGAGATATTTATTAGTCTTAAAATAGGATGACAAGTTAAGACCCAAAGCAAAACTTGTCCCAGGCTGATTCATATTACCTACCTCAAACGTTCACTTCAGACAGTGAGAAAGATTAGCTCTTTCCTTTCAAGTCACCTCTTAGATAGGGGGTCCAAGTAGGGTACCACATGACAGTATAATTCTGAACACTGCAATGACCATCATGTCTTAACTACACCTTCAGGAATGTAGCTCAGTCCCTTGAAGATGCTTGTACCTTAGAACAGACTCCCTTATCTATTAATACAATACTACAAATACAGGCCTTACACCATAACTGGGTACTCTTCTGCCCACCTCTTTGCTCAGCTTCTTTCCAACTCTCTTATTCTTCTGATAGAGGTAATACTAGAAATTCAAATACTCATGCATTTCTGTAGCCAGACCTTTTATATTTCTGTGTATTAAAGGAAAACAAATGTTTTCAGTTTCCTGGTGTCCAATATCTAATAGATATTAGTTCTCTGATAGACAGTTGTTAAAGGGCCAGGTATATCAGGAGTAACATAACACAAACACAGTACAATTTTAAGGAGTTTCTGATTGAATAGAGTAATGGAGGCTCTGGGCCATATTGCTTTCTGTTTCAGAGAAGAATAAGGAAATCATACCTCCATCTGTGGCAATCTTTTCCCCATCAAAGCAGGAAATCCAACAGAAGAACAAGGCCACACTGGTGTGCCTGGCCTCTGGTTTCTACCCTGACCACCTGACTCTGGTCTGGATGGTAAATGATGTTAAAAGGACAAAAGGAGTGGGGACAGACGAATTCTCCACACAGAATGGGAGTACCTACTCGCTGACCAGCCGACTGAGGATCCCAGCCTGGGAATGGTTCAACCCTTTCAATCATTTTGAGTGTGTTGCCAATTTTTTTCAGAATGGAAAAGAGGAATCCATACACAAAGTTATCTCTGGTGATGCTGGTGAGTAAAAAATGTGTATCGCCATGCTGTACAAACTAGAAATCACAAATCAAAAGTGTGTGTGCTATGATATGAAACACATCTATGTAAAACTTCTATCCAGGGTGTTGTTATGGCAAAATATATATCTAAATATGTAGGTATTAGCATATGTCTCTTCATATTCCTGGGCCTCTCTATCTACATTAGCATTATATATTTATAGTTTCTTCAACTTTTCACTGAGAAATCTCTGTAGTATAGTAAAACATATAGCATAATAAAATATATATTATAGTATAATGAATTTATTGAACTAATGAATTATAATGAATTAGGCAGTATTTTGTAAACTAAAACTTCTAAAATTTATGGTCTGTTTGATTTGAAAAGAAACATGACTTTCAGTTTATTTTTGTCTTTCAGGTTGTGCAGTTACAGAAGGTATGTGTGTCTTCTTACAGGCAAATATCTGTACGTATTTGAATTACAGTTTTACTGACACTAAGTACAAGGTGTGTAAGATTTCTACCACATGAATAGCTTCTGCTTTCTCATCTAAGTGATTTGTATGTTAGATTTAAAAAAAAAAAAAAAAAGAAAAAAGGAAGAAAAGACTTTGAGAAGGTTGTTTGTGCATACTGTATGTAGTGATGGTGTTGAGTTTTAACTCTTCCTTATGGTTCCCTTTTGAAAACACAGGAGAAATACTGGAACCTTCCTGTACAGTGTAATTTGCTCTTTATTATCTCCTCCTGTCCTTAACACTGCTTTCTGTTGGGAAGATTCTTGCTCAGTCATGAAAGAAATGATTCCTACTTATCCAAGCAATTATGACATGAAGATTGAGAATCCAAAATTCTGAATATTTCCTATATAAGATTCTACATACTTCTGATGGCAAGTCACATCCCCCTCCAAACTGGAGTTATATAGAGACGATATCCAGATTACAGATTACATTTCTTTCCTTTATGTATACGTATTTACTCACTCCTGTTTTTCACTAACTTCTTAATGTTTCAGGAATCTTAAGGCTGAACCAACATTGAGGTGGTATCTCAATACTACTGCAACTCCTTAAGAGCAAAAAATCTACAAGAATAAACTGCTAGATACCATGTTGTTCTGGGCTGTGTAAAACTCTCCTGATATGTCAGCAGCACTCATAAGGCCATTGACAGTAATGAGAGAAAAAAATCTGTATCTTGTGATTTGGCTTATTTTGTGTTCCTAAGAGGGAATTCAGATGAACAGCCTGGTTTTTCAGTAGGAGTGGCAACACAGTACATTCTTAGCATAAAGCCAATCTCTGTTCTTTCCTCGGTTTGCTTTCTCTTTTGGTTCTTTGGATCACTATGTTCTTTCCCATCACCTGCTATCTGGTGTCAACAGAAACATTCATTTGGCTCTAGTTCCGTTATGTCACTTAGCTAAAGATTTCAAGGGTTCATATTTGATTAAAACTACATTAGATCTAGTATCTCGTGATGATGACAATTCAATACATAAATGATGTTTTCTTTGCAGACTCGTACTTGCGGTATGGAAATTCTGTGAAGCTCACTTACCTCATTCTCTGTGGCAAAGCCTTGATCTATGCAGTTTTGGTGAGCAGTCTGTTGTGGAGAACCAAGGTAAGCTAGTGTGCCACTTGAAGGCTGAGCTTACTCACTAGTCAAGGATCAGTGGATGCAGGCTGGATCTATCCTCAGACCTATGGTTTTTCTGCATGTGATCTGCCAGGCTCTGTGCAGTCTAGTTTGAAAAATCACGAGAGATAAGTTTTCTATTCCTGTTTTTCCAGAACTCAGATAAAATCAATGCTATCTAGCAGAGAAATTCCTTCTCAAAATACTCTTTAAACACATGAAAAAGATGAGACTTAAGGAAAAATTCTGTAGAAAGTAGAGAAGGGAAATATGAGATATATCATACTTTTCTGTAACCATTAAAAAGGGACTTATGCCTGCAGTGAAAATAACAAGCAGGTTTTTTTAAGTGATACAGAGGATAAATCTGAACAAATATTTACAAAAATTTACAAATAATTATGGGATAAATCTGAACAAATGGGAGAAGATGAACTAACTGCCAGAAAATACTTTTTATTAGTAAGTTTCTCATATGACTGAAAGATGTATCCGGTAAGAGCAGGGGAAGCCTCAGCACTTGTCCCTTTAAAAGCAGGACAGGAAGATGTATTTGAAAAGTGACCTGGCAGAGTTGAGGGCAAGTATGAACACAATCTCAATTATATTTTTGGACCTTTTCCAAGGATACCAGAGGGAGTGGATGTGTATTTTACTGGATCACAGTCATAGAATCACAGGATGGTTTAGACCAGAAAGAACCTTTAAAGATCATCTAGTTCCAACCCCCCTGCCGTGGACAGCAACATCCGTCCCTAGACCAGATTTTTTTAAAGCCCTGTCCAACCTAGCCTTGAACCTAGCCTTTCTGGGCAACCTGTCCCACTGTCTCACCATCCTTACGATAACAAATTTCATCCTTTAATCTAAAGCTACCTTGTACCTGTTTAAAATCAGTGCCTCTTGTCCTGTCACTGGAGGCCTTGGTAAAACGTCTCTGTTATTCTTAAAAATCCTCTTGTATACTGAAAGACCTCAAGAAGGTCTCCCCAGAGGTTTCTCTTCTCCCTTCTGAAGATGGGGTTGTTCTCTCAGTCTGTCTTCATACAAGCCCTCTGACAATTTTTTGTGACACTCCTCTGGATCTGCTTTAACATGTCCAGAGATGGACACAGTACTCCAGGTGGGGTCAGTGGGGTCATGTGAGAGCAGAGCAAAGGGGCAGAATCACTTCCCTTGACCTGCTGGCCAGACTGGGCTTTTGATGTATCCCAGGATATGGTTGGCTGTTCGGACTGCGAGTACGCACAGCGGGGTGACATACAATTTTTCATCCACCAGTATCCCAAATTCCTTTACCACAGGGCTGCTCTCAAGCCATTCATCCTCCAGTTTGTACTGATCCTGGCGGCTGCAGGGTTCACATGGGCCCACTCTTTAAGTCTGTCCAGGTCCCTCTGGATGACAACTCTGATTCCCTCAAGCATATCAACTTCCACTCAGCTTGGTGTCATCTGTGAACTTGCTCAGGGTGCACTCGATCCCGATATCAATGACACATTGATGAAGGTATTAAATGGTGTTGGTCCCAGTACAGGCCCTTGAGGGAAACCATTCATTACTGGTTACCACTTGGACGTTGAACCATTGATGGTAACTCTCTGGGCATGGTCATCCAACCAACTCCTATATTTGTCTCTTTTGCTCGGTGGTTGTTGTTGTTGTTGTTATAATTTTTTTAAAATATTTTTTATTCTGTTTTGTTTTCAATTAGGTAGGTGGCAAGTTGTATAAAGAATGAATGAAGACCCCTCTTCATCACGTCAGCAGAAACACAAGTTATACCCTCTACCTTTCCATAGCAAAGGATCTATGCTTCTAAGAACTTCTAAATATTTTTTGATGATTCTTTGTCCCAGTCTTGTTCTCCACTTTGTTGTACTCACTGCTGGATTTTTCCTGTGCTTCCATATCATATATTATCATATTGTATTGTCTCATATGTTTAAAACTAGCACCTTCTTAATGCTCAGAGGCTGAGAACTCAGATCCTTGATTTAGGAATAAATTTTTATCTTCTTTTCCATTGAAAAAACATGAGTTGTTGTTTTTTAATTTGATCTTTTGTAGTAATAATGTCCTACCACACAACTTTCAGTGATGAGTGGTGTCATAAGGAACTCATATTAAAGCTCATTCACTGACAATCTTTATAGGAATAATTTATCTGTTATGGGAACAGAAGACGACTCATCCAGTACTTAGACTGTGTGCCAACAACTGGAGCAAGGCTGCAGGCTTTAGAGGCTTGCACACTCCAGTGGTTAATTTCTAGCCAAAACAGATGCATAAGGAAACAGAACTTTAGCCAGAAGAAAAGTGACACCCTCTCAGGAGAGGCATGGTAGCTGCTTTCTCTCTTGCCGTGTTCTTACTTGAGATTAGCTTGGTGATGGCACCACACTCATTGTGTTAGTGAAGAAAAATTTTGTGAATAGATTAAAGGTTGCCTGACAGTTAATGTGTTTGTTTCAAAAGGATCTGATGACAGGTTTGAGAAGAAGGTGACATATCTTTTTTAATGTCATTAAGGGAAAAAAAGTTATATCTAAGTGGTAGAGGATAGATGGGTATAATCCTATAAAATGGAGTTATTTTTCCTGCTCTGTACTTGTAACTCCTTTAATCTCCTCTAACCACTTCAAAACAAGAGAAAATACTATATTGAAAAATGATTACAGAAATTATTTATGTAGTCTTATGGCTATTTCAAACAAAATGGAGAACTGTTTCCTGAAAATACTTTTTTCAAAAATGTGTTTATGGGTCTCACATTCACAAGATGTGGACAACCTGGTCTAGTGGAAGGTGTCCCTGTCCATGGCAGGGGGTTTGGAACTAGGTGATCTTTAAGGTCCCTTCCAAACCAAACAATTCCGTGATTTTATGATTCTATGAAACACTTTTTGTTATCCTCAACCAAACAATTTAATTGTGCCTCAATAATTCACAAAAAGTCTTAGCATTTGCTTCACTATTAAGAAGGAAATTTGAGTTGATTTCTCCATTACACAAACTAAGCACAGAGAAATAATCTTGGCCATTTGGACACCTATCGGTAAGCTTTTACAAATTTAGGCAGTAATTTTTATCTGTGCTTACACAGAACCACTGCAATTTGGAGGAGAAACCAAGCTGACTATTACGATTAATAAAATGTTATTTACCAAGTATGTTTGAAATAAAACAAAGGAAGCCCA
Source organism: Pseudopipra pipra (assembly GCF_036250125.1). NCBI lineage: Eukaryota > Metazoa > Chordata > Aves > Passeriformes > Pipridae > Pseudopipra > Pseudopipra pipra. The sequence continues at coordinate 29,123,367 of NC_087550.1, read as the reverse complement.
GAAACAATTTTCCTTTCAGTTATTTCTTTTTATAGTTATATTTTCTATTTTGGTCAAGTCATGTTTAAGTTCCTCTGTGTATCAGTGAGAGAGATGATCAGTTGATGATCAGTCTTCCAGTTGCAATTGTTTTCATAAATATTTCTTGCCATGTTTACCCTGAACATTGTAAAATACCAGGTCATTTTTGCTTTTGAAAGATTCGAGAAAATAGACAACAATACAGAAGAAGGGAAAAAAACCAAAGAGAAACACAGACATGTTCTAGGGAAGCCCCTAAAAGAACAAATAAGGTGTTTTGATTCTTGGAGCAAAAACCATAAGCTAACTTGCAGATCAAGGCACTAACACTATTCCGGAATAGAAAGATAGACTAAGGGACAAATTAAGCCTCTAATTATGTATTTTAGGAGGAGAAGAAGGGTTGGTGACAAGGAACTGCTGTCTGAAATCAAAACAAGGGACTAATATACTTAGGAAATAGCATTTGAAAAAAAAGGATGAAGCATATAATCTAGAGTGAAGGAAGAAAAAAAGATTGGTGAGCAATTTCAGTGCCAAGTGGGGCATGGAATAGGGGAACATTATCTGTTGGCACGAGTCAGTATTCCAGGGTCCTGTGAACAGAAAATAAACAACTCCATACTCCTCGCATTTGGTGAATTCCCATGCCCAAAGTTTCTTAGATCACAGAAGATGGGAAGGTGATGAGAGAGGGAACCAAGGAGTTAATGGAGGCTTCTTCATCCTTGACTCTTCAAAACCTTAACTGTTACAACAGATATACACTATTATTTTCTTATTGTTTCTCTCTCAAATTCAGACAACAGACCGCAGTGACTACTCTGAGTAATAAGCAAAGGCTGACAGCAAAGCTGAGTGCATCTCAGCTTTTCTTGCACCTTCCTTGACAAACATTTTTGTTAGCAATGCCAATGAGCTTCCTGTGGGAACCAGCCTTTTCATATCTGAAACAACATCTCACATGAAATGTATACAGTAGAAAATTTTTCTGGTGGCTATGATAAACCTTTAAAAGCACTTGAAAATATCCCTAGTTTTGTGTCCTTCCTCACTTGAGGCAAGCAGAACATTAATTATGGGAGAGGAGAAAACAGAGTTTGTGAGTTAGACACCCGATTGTTACATGCATTACAGGAAGGAATGTCCATGGGTAAGGGATTTACCATTAGGTGATTCCAATTCTGCAGAATTAAGTAAGGAGTGAGGGCATATGTCAGGCTATGTGATTATACTTCAGTCTGCTGGACTGCAAAAAGGTAGGATATATGACAACTTGCCTAAAAAAAGAAAAGTCATTGTCTGCGATGTTTAGCAGTCAATGTTTTGCTAAATCCTATGCCTACAAGCAATATTTGTAGGGTCATGGCAAAGAGGATGCTTAATGTCAAAACAGATTAAATGAAAAGTTATTTTTTTTAAGCTTGAAAGAAAGGAAAGTAATGAAAGTGAAGGACTGCAAGGGAAGGATAAACAGGATCTTCCCAGTGGTCCTAGTATTTCAACACAGTAGACATTACTTAAGTGAAGTAGCATACTACATCTCCAGGGGCTCAGCTCTTTTCAGGGGTGGGGAGTATTTCAGGAGTGGCTATTCTGGGTATGGTAGATTAGGAAATAGAAAGATTGAACAAGCTTTTCAGGCAAATTTCATATGAAGGTCAGCAGTAATAACATATTTTGAATAAGGAACAAGTCTCACTGTTCTAGGTAAGGAAAAAAAAGGAGAAGTCAGCAGAGCTTCACTAAGAAGGCTAAAGATGACACTTCAGGAAAGACAGGTTAAGAAATAAGGAGACAGAAAGGACTGTGAAGAAGGTGACAAATTCACCAATTACTGAATTTGCTCTATGAATAGGACATTTTAGTGTTAAAAATAACAGATTAATAAAACTGTGAAGAAAGCTAGCAAGCAGGCAACCTTAATGGAATAAACTGAAGGGAATGAGAAGGTTGAGACAAGACCAAAGAAGAAGAGACCTCAAGTCAGATAAGTGCATTCTGGAAGAATACATGCCACTTCTACAATGAAGAACTCCCAGAGACTGTGCTCAGTCTACTGGCTGTCCTCCAGAAGAAATGAACTGTGTGACTGGCCAAGTCTTTGCTTATGGAATGAGCTAATCATTATGATTCCCTCCTATTTTTGCAGTCTATCTCCCACTGTTCTATCCAAATTGAATGTATGTCCATGAAAGGAAAAGGCAGAAGGACTAGGAAGGATGTAAAATGTATTCATGAGGAACTGCCAAAAGGTGTGGAGGCTGGAGGGAAAGAAAATAAAGAGTGGGTTCAAATGAAAGAGACTGGATATTGCAGTATGTATAATGATTCCTAAAAATTGTGAGGATATTGATGTCAAACTACAGCACCAGACACTAAAATGCTTTACTACTAACAGAAAAATGAGGGCTGCTTTTATGCTATCATTTGGCTATTATTCTGAAAAAAAAAAAAAATTGATGATTCAACATGATTATCACTGAACATTAACCCAGGATAGGTGTGAGTAGTTTTGATAATACCCTGTGAGGCTGTCCTGTGCCTATGTCCAGTATTTTGGAGAAGAAAGAAAAGTAACAGTTCTCAGCAAGTGGGACTCATGAGAAGGCTATGCAAGGGGCACATTTCAGAGAGTGTGGCAAAGATAAACAAAGAGAAGTCTTTGGATTCAGATTATGAGTTCTTTTCCCAAGATGCCTTATTATTCATGTTCTATGAAGTTAGAACAGACTAGAGCACAGCAGAATGCAATATTAAAAAATAATTCCATCTAAGTCTGGAACACATTAAGATGAATATAATTTCTAAGGACATTTGGTGGAAATGGCTGCATTGATCAAACCTGTCAAAAACACACAGATCAATCTTGACCTCACACATAGATTTGCATAGTGGTTATGGCAGAATTTGGTCAAAGTGAATGAAGGACAAACTTCAGGAATGGTGTTTTGGAGCAGACAAGCTACATTTTGAAGGAGTGACACAACTAAACAGTTCTATGTAGGAAAAAAATATGGCAAATAGCAGAGACTTCCTTTACGATTCTGTAATAAAGAAATATTCCTACACTGAATTCATATCTGTCAGTCCCTGGAAATTGAGACCAAGCACAGGAATCCAATCTTGTTCTTCTCCAAGCTTGCTATAAGCCATGTAATTCTCATTCCCACACACACCCTCTATTACACAAATGATTGTGCAAACAGAGCACTTTAAAAGAGGGGCTGATACACATCTGGGCTTAAATAATATCTTCTTTTTTTTTTTTCTTCTATTTTTTTTTTTTGGACTGCAGTATCTTCAATAGAAATTCAAACCCTTCATGTTTTCCCCTCTTGACAGGGAGTTTGTTTGTCTACATATACACCTGTGTATGCAAAGAGAGATATGACTTTTGTATATGTGCCTCAATGTGTCCTGTGTTTGTTTTTGCTGGCAGGCACTGCTGTTTTCCTAAACAGATGTAGGAATAATGCAGACCAAGGTAGAGGAGTGCTTGGGGAGCTTTGGAAGCAGAATATCTGAGAATGCAATAGAAAGGCAGAAGGAGTAGGAGGCATAAAGTAGGGAGCCTGAATGGAGTTTTGGTCTAGTATAGAGTCAGCAGCAGGGGAAAATGTCTCTGAAGGCCTCAACAGAAAATGGTACCTCGGAATGAGAGCAAGTTATGTGCCAAAATGTGTTTGAAAATATCTCTTTAAGGGAACAGCAGTTGAATCTTAGCAAAACAGGATGCGGTTTGACATTTACTCAAAAAAAACCCATTTCGATAACACATCAGCCTCCCTTACCACAACACCACCCCAGCCTCTCAGGATCAGGCACAGGATGTGGCTTTCTGTTCACCATTTTACGGTTGGACAGAAACAGTGACACATAAGGGGCCTTATGAAAGCTGTTGGTTTTTTTGTCTCAAGTTATCACATAGTCTTCTTGTTACTCAAGTCTGCAGATGGGGTCCTGTATGTGCAGCTGCTTTTCTGTTGTGCAACATACAAAAAACTTGAAGATTTGTGGGTTTGGGGGAGGTGCTGATCTACTTTTACAAATTAAAAAAACCCTCACGCTTTTTCTAGGCATATCAAATCAGCAAAGCAAGATAATCATAAATTTGTAGAAAAATTTTGATGGGAGGGGACTTCTGGAGGCCTCTTCAATCCAAATTCCTGTTCAAAACAGGGCTAAATCCAGTGCTAGATCATGTTGCTCGGAGCTCTATCCGGGTAATCTCTGAATATCTTCAAGGACAGAGATTTGACAAGGTCTCCTAGAAACCTATTCCAGTGCTGAAACATCATCAAGACAAAGTGTTTTTTGTTATGCCTCATCTGAGTTTATCTTGCTGCAGCTTGTTTCCACTTGCTTCCACTATTCCCCTCTAAGACTCCAAACTCTGTTTGGAGTCATGCAATTAGTCATATTTTAGCCTCCTTCTCTCCATGATGAACAAAATTTATTCCATCAACCTCTCTTCTTATGTTTCTGCTCCAGTTCCCTGATCATCTTAGTGATTGACCCTCTGCTGGGCTCCAAAATTTTTGATATCTCTGTTGTACTGGGGCAGGGACGTATATGGACAGTAGAGGTAGTATTACAAATACAGTCTCAAAAGTGCTTCAACATGCTAACTGCATTCTTGCTAACACAACCAAACATACAATTACCTTTCACTGCTGAAAGGATTTACTGCTTATTCATGTTCAATTGCTTTTCTGTGAAGTTGCCCTCTAGTCAGTCAGTTGATATTTAAAGGGCTCAAATAAAGGTTCTTCCACCTTTTCTCCAGGGATGTGCCTCTAATCCGATAATTCCCTTCCCAATGAAGAAATGCTGCACAATAATTACAAGTTGAAAATTTCCCTTGAAGGTCAGTATGGTTTTTCTTCGTATGTCATAATACTCCTTTGCTCTACAACATTTACAATATAATTTGACATAATTCAGATTGATAAGAATAATGTTATTGTGGATGCTGTGTGGGAATGTTCCCATTTTACACCTTTTATTTAAACCTTTCCAAAACTGGAAACACATCATTATACTTCTTTATTTCAGAACTAGCAAATTATGCAGGTAACTTTTATACATCACAAGAACCTTGCTTAGTGCTTTTTTGGTTTAGGACAATTTAGAAAAATTTGTTATATTGTCATCAGGGAGAGCTTACACCAAAGAGTACCTCAGGCTATGACTACTCCTACTGCATCAATGACACTACCTGAGAGAACGCTGGTGATGGAAAGTCTTTTTGTAAGGCTTTTTGTGTGAGACACAAGACTCTTCATGGCAAGCCAGAAGTAATCAATCAGGATGAGATTATGTAGTAAATAAAAAATTCATTCTAAGTTGCTTACTACTTTGACCATCTCCCTTTCCACTTTATATCCTGCATATACATATAACTTTTCAGGACTGCGTTAGTGCACTTGCAGGCCATGGAAATGGCTCCTCTTTGGTGACTTCAATCCAATCTGTTGCATATTAGTTCTGTTTAGCTTCTATTCTTGCACCATCTTTTGTTCAGGCTCCTTCTCATCACTGCTGACAATGGTAATTCTACAGTTTTGTTGTGATTAGGCTAACGTTTCCAAGCACAGTGAAAAACTTTATGGTTTTCACTACTTGATAATCTTCAGGAAGAAATGAGAGTGTCCATAGAAGTCACTATCTACAAAGTATTTCAGACTTATATATATGAAGTAATTGTTCTGTGTCAGGTAAGAAAACAGCTTAGGGGAGGATAATTTGTGGCTGTGTAGATTGCAGTTTCTATTTCCTTTATTTTATGTCTGTATTTGATTAACCAATTTTACTGATTGTCCTGATGAGATTGGGGATAAATGGCTGATCAGAGGAGTTCAGCAATTAGCCTACACTATATGTACCTATTCTACCCAAGTCTTATTTCTACCTATTCTTGTTCCAACTTCTTGGCAACACATTGTTTGTGAATAGGTTATTAGCCTACACACCCTTTTCCTGTGCTGAGAGTGGAGGGAAAGTTCTGAAAGGAGAGAGGTTTATGTAAAGAGAGTAAGTGACTTTGAAGTGTTGTGTCCAAACTGCTGGCGCAGAAATAGACGGCTGAATTGTTCATCTTCACAGATAAAATATCCAAACTGAAATCTGCAAGGTTTGGCCGGTTAGCTTGGAATCCTTCGGGAATGTCACCGTCTTTTTTATCATTTGCACCAAAGGAATAATAGATCAATTGCAGCCCCTTCCCTGGCTGCTGCATATACCAGAACATACTGTTGTGATTATCATTTTGACTGCATTTCAGAGTAGTTTTCTCATCTTCTCTCACCACAAGACTTGAGGTTTGGGTGATTTTAGCTCCTATAAGAAAGAGCAAAACAAAAAAACAGTAAAACAAGTAAGCTACATTATCCTAGCAGCAGAGCAGGTATGGCTCTACCAGTTCCTTACTTGCTCCAAAGAAGTACATGGCCACACACCAAGCAGTCCACATCCTCATTTCTGCCTTGGTAGTCAGTGAACCTACCCCTGTAAGGGACTTATATAGGTCTGTTTCACGTGCTTCTCTTAAACCAATAGCAGAGATCTCTGTAACAGCTACATCTGTGCTGAAAACAAGCTCCTTCCTGCAAGAAATTTCAAGCAAACACTTGTTTGTGCAGGTGTTGACAACACACAGAAAGTTTCAAACTGACTCAGCGGGAAGATTTTCTTATTCTATCAGACAGGATATTGTCATATATGGCAACAGTCTTTTTATTTACCACTCTGTGTTTTATTTTAGCTTTTGATATTTTGTTTCCAGAATAAACCAAAAAATGTTTAGTGCAATCAAATAAAGTACTTTTATTTTTGCGCTGGTTACTGATGAAATTTTTCTTCCTGGAAAAATACAATACATATGCTCAGACCTTAATTATTTTTCTTCCTTTTCTGCCTGTTAGAACAAGCATGCATGATATTATTTTTGGAATTTATATGGGAACCTGTTGTAGCCTTAGCATAAAGCAAAAGTGAAGGAAATTTGGGTTATTCCTGAAGCAAATATCTAGCGACCTTTTGTCCACTGGTTGTCTGGCAGTACCTGTATTAATTATAAATGCATTTTCCAGGATCCAGAGTGATACCACTGATTCTGGCACAATCTTTTAACCTATGTTAAGAAGACTCATCACTGTCCTAGCACGATATTTTGAATGCACAGTGGGAACTGACAGAGTTGTCATATTTGCCATCTATGGTTTTGAAATGTGGGCCCATGGACCAATGCTAATATTAAGCAACCTCAGGTCTGTGCTACTGAAACTATCCTTTCTTATTTAAGTGAAAGGATACCATCTGGTGGAATGAGTGGGTGTTTACGGTGATCCTTAGGGGCTATATTTTCCACAGTTCTTTATTTTTGCGCTGGCAGAACTTCATGGAAAAGGAACTGGAACTATTGTACCAGAGATACATATGTCTGTCATGAAACTGGAGACTGTGAAATGCTGAATTCAATGTATTGACTCAGAAGTACACAGATTCTTTATCTGTAGGAGAAAGATCTCAGAGCTGGTATTGAGAATGGGATTTCACGAAGCCAGCATAATGCTGGTGAGGAGGGGAACTAGTGTGTGAAGTAGTGATGAAGTACCTAACTAAACACGCTGTAAAAGTTGCCCTAAGATACAGGTAAATGGGTTGGAAGGAGAAATCCCTTTTCACAGAGAACATATAGAGTTTTCCTCTGGGTTTATGTGGGACAGTGTGCAGAGAAGGGGTTTACAGCAATATCACAGGTAAAATGTTCAAGGACAATATCTAGATTCAAATCACATATTTTTGTTTTTTCAAGAGGGGATCTGAATCCAGACAAACCAACTCTGTAGTGCACTGTGTTGTAGGGTATCACCAAGAGATTAATGATTACTGTTTTTCTACTCTATAAAAAGTATAAATTTATAGCTTAGACTTTTCACGTGGAACAGATTCCGTGTCTGATCAATAAATATTTAAATATTTAATACAAAGAGAAAAAATTTCAAGTGGAAAATCTCATTCACAACATCCTTTTACACACCAGTGGTTAAGTCAAGCTCAAAGGAAGCAAGGGGAGGAATAAAACCTAGTCCAGTTAGGTATATTAGTTTGAGGATTACTAAGTGCGGGGAGTTGGAGGGAGAGACCTCATCACCTAATCCTGACAGTGAGCTTGTTTGGAGAGGGTTTGGTCTTCCTAATGAAGTTGCAAAAATAAAGCATCAAAATGTCTTACTGTCACTCTGAGTGCAACATGACCTGGGCAATCATCAGCTCAACGCTGTGATAGACTTACTTTCTTCTCAGTGGGAATGAATGTCGGGGTCGTGGGCTTTGTGGCTTTGGCATCCACGAACACAAAAAAACTAAAGTGAGAGTATATAAATCAAATGCTTTGAAAAAATGCAGCCCTACTGTCGGTAGAACCAGACCACTAAATGCTGCTGCATCCCAACAGGTTATGGACTAGCAAGTTCAGATATTGTATGCCCTACGTACCAAGGATACATATGAACTCATTTGTAGTCATGTCCCATAGCTGCACAATTCTCAACAAATGCCAGGATTGTCCTTTTAGCTAGTCATTTTTTGATTTTTGTGTGACTCTGAAATTGCAAGGTGTGGGAAAAACGTATTAGTAGCAATGTTAATATTTACAAGAATGAAACATGATGAGAATTGGTCCAGTAAATACAAATACATCCTTCAGGAAAAAAATACAATATTACACATACAATTACAAAAATTTACAAAAAATATAACTTTCTTTTTTCCAGAAAAAAATTGTTTGAATCTCCTAACTATTACCCTGTGAGGAAAAAAGCCAAGATAAAATGTAGAAGACACACCTTTTTTTTCCTATATATGTCAAATTTGTTTAAAAATTAGTGTTACATTTGCCATCTTCCCATCATGGGTATCAAGAACATTTTACATGAGAAAATACACACTCCTGTCTGTAAGCCAGCTGTTTCAGACTTGTGCTGTCACAGTATTTTTATTTGAAAGAGCTCTGATAATGGCATTTAATATCATTTGCATGTTCCATAACCTCCTTTCTGGTCAATTCAGTTTCAGACAACTCTTCTAGTGAGGATAAGTTACATAATGAAGGATTTCAGAGGGTTTCAGCATGGATTTCATCTGTTTCATAACATCAAGAGATGTTGCAAAATTATTTATCTCATAAATCAGGAATTTCTTAGCACACTTCATTGGTAGAATTTTGAATGCTACTATTATTTAGGGCTGCGTTATAGGTTTGCTTTCAGGAGATCCCTTGATGGTGTCTCTGTTTCAGAACCTTATGCGTTTCTTGCTCAATGAGAGTACTGGAAGTTTCAGCACAGCACAAGACTGTTGCCATCACAGTAACGCTACTGGCAATGTAGATTTGGTACTATCCCCCTCCTACTCAGGCCTAGAATTTCAATCTCATTTTTTCTGGATGGCTTCTTTTTTTCATTTGAACCTGTTCTAAATTCTTACTGCAGATACAACAAAATTAGGGGATGGGCTGTATATCCCAAGAAACATCCATTGGTGGGGGTGGAAGGGAAAGAAACTGGCCTACTGACTGAAACTTAATCTATTCAGCCACTCACACTCCAGAGTAAAGGAGATTATTTTTTCTTTGTTGCAGGACCTGCATGTGCTTGATCGTACTGAAGGCTCCTGGCACAGTAATGCATCCCTATGGGGTTTTTTCTGATAAAGTGGTTTTATGCTCAGTGTAAACTTCCACTTCTTTTGTTGCCTGCACTAAAACATGTTGTCTGGACTCACCGAACTGGTTGTTGGAACCAGAATATGCAATATTGTCTCTGTGCTCCTCCTGGTGGAGAATCAGAGAATTTACCTGTAAAAGAAAAGAAGAAAAGGAAAGGGGGGGGGGGGGGGAGGGAGGGAGAGGAAAGGTTTTCTCATGCATAGCAGATCATTTCTGCTCATGTATTTAGTGAATATCATGATAAAAAGAAGAAGCAATAGCTACCCAGGTATCTTTCTTTCCTTCAACATCACTGATATCAGATAATTGGCCTTCCTCCAGGTAGGTAAAATCTACAAATTAGTTAAATCAAGCACTGTTTCAGACTTTCTATCTCCCCCTGCCATTTGTGATATCCTTATACTTATCCCTGTTGTGCTCTGTAATTCCCATATAACACTCTTGCAGATTACTTCCATTTTCCCCTTTTCTCATCTTACTTTTTCTCTTCTCACTCAATTAAAATTCATCATTTCTAAACATGTTTTCTCTGCCTATACACAGTCCTTTTGCATTTGGGCCTGCCAAACCTCTCAGCTGTGGTAAGGCTGTAGTTTTGTTGGTCTCCAGATAACGAAGCAACCATTTAAAATTTCCATTATCAGATCTTTGGATTACTACTTTTTGTCATCTTGTAAGTGTTTAAGAACACAAGAAACTCTCAGACTTCCCCACCCACTCAACTGGTCTGATGAACTACACAACCTCATCCTACAAATCCTACCCTCTGTTATTTCAAACACACAGAATGAGAGGTATTACACTTATAGCCTCCTTCAGTTCGGCAACCAAAACTAGAATACACCATGTTCTCCGATTCATCCAGGTTTAGTCTTTCGTATCACACTACTTAGAAGCCCTGAAATCCTGTCCTGCAGGACAGATGACTCCTCGGGCAGCTGATCTCAACTCCTATTACATTTTAATGCCTTCCATTTTAACTACCAGCATCAAGAATGTTGCAGGCCTATTCATCCTTTGGTTCTGCTAAAAGACCAGCTTGTGTCTGCTTTAAAAAGGAGAACCAGTGGGAGAACGGACACCATTAGGATTCAGATGGTACAAGAGAAAGGTTGGCATAAAGATAAGTCCTCTTGTCTATCAACAATGCAACTACTTGGGTGAGAGAAAAGACAAAACTGGAAATAGCAGACAGGAGACAGATGTATTGCCTCATTCAGAAGACAGCTAGATGGAGGCTTAAATAAACAGAATAGAAAGTCAAGGAAAGAATGTTTAGTCAACTTGCAATGCTACAGAGTGCAATCCAGCAAGTGTATCTGCTTTCCCTTCACCTAAGCAATGCTTAACATTCAAACTATTGATTTTGAGTAAATTTGCTGTCACTGAAGTCAATAAAAGACTTTGCAGAGGAAGCAAAAGCTATAGATCTCTAAATTCTCATGTAAGTGAAGAAGCATGCTTTATAGCACAGCTGCAAAGAAAACCTAAAGGATGCTGTCTGCCACTCATTCTTGGGAAGAAGATACTGCTCATTAAGTATTTGACAGTTTACCAAAGAACTAAGGAAAGAAGACAAGTCAGCAAAACCTTAAAACCAGTCTGAAACTGTATTTTATCACATGGTGATAAAAGTATTTAAGAGCAGAGTTTGCTTTCTGGCACCTCTGTACAAAATCTCACATATGATCACCAGAGGAAATTAATTTCTTTGCTCCCAGTCTTACCCATATGATAAAAAAAAATAATTAAACACAAAGTATTTGACTTTGCAAACACTATACAAGTAACATATAGTCAGGCAGTGAATAAAGTGAGGGTCACACACTGGCAGGACTAAGGAACACAGCTTGCATTCTATGAGGCTAGCAGGACTGTATGGGAGAAGGAAGAAATCTTTTTGTCTGATGATACTACAAGATAGAGGTATAAACCAACAATATTTGAAGTAGTTTTAATTAACAGATAAAACTATTTATTTGGTATGCACACTCAGACTGTGGTCGAGAAAGAATACAACTATTTCTATGTCTGTCACAACTATCCATTTTTGCACCGTTCAGATTATTCCAATAATGTTATTACATATGGGCTGAAATGGACTAGAAGCTGCAGTTAAACATGGAGGGGAAAGTTGGCTGAATCTGACATTAATAACTTCTTTTGCAGTTTGATGAGCATAATCTGTTTATCAGGCCACTTTTGCTGTGCAACAATGTACACAAACTCTATTATATTTCATAATTCTTATCACACTCTAAGAAAAGAACTCATGCAGTTAGTCACACTCACTTGAAAACACTTCTACTCTGGCAAAGAAGAAGGGAACCATAAATAAGAGTTGAGTCCATAAACACCCTTATTTATGGTGATGTTTGATATTCTGTTGGTAATTGGAGTACTTCTAGCAAGAAAAAAAATCTCACAAGCTAAAGCACAAATAAACTTTATTTCTCCATTTGAAAACTTGAGTATCTTGACTTTTTCATAGAGAAAGATAAAGTATTTTAAATAAATGTTAATAAACTTCCATCATTAAGATATATGTGGGCTTCTCCATTGCTTTAACACTATTGACTATTACAAATATACTTGAATCCACAGAACAATCTTTATTACATTTTTACAAGCTTTTGAAACTGTTTAGTGAAGCTAAAAAAGAGTTTCGGGAGCAGTGTGTTTATAGGAATGAACTTATATTGATGTACATGCAAAATGTGACAACACAATTTTCTCTCAATCCAACTCCATGAAATAAAGCTGGCAACAAATATATGTCAAATTGACAAATAATATAAAAGACTTAAAATCAATGAATGTCTTATTTCTGCAGTTGCATAAGATGATTTATGAACAGCTAGGCTGAATTCCTGTCAACAGTAGGATTAAAAGAGGTTTTCCTATTCATATTATTCACTATAGTTAAACTTGTATCAAGATAATCTAAAAGAAAGCAGGAAACAAAGTTTTTTCTACATGAAAATCTTCAACATTCTTCTGTCCTTAAAACAAGTCCTTATGTATCATTTACCCTTTTGTTTTCCTTGACATTAGGGAAGATATCAAGAAAAGATGACATCAAGATGTCTAGCAAAGAATGCACATGGAGCAGCATTAGGATACACTCCATGTTTTGAGGAGCTATCAAACCATATGCCTTGTCATGGTCCATTTGGATCTCCCAAATTTACAGGATAAAATACCCTGTGATTTAAACTTTATTTCATGAGCTTATTAAGACATACGACCAACAGGACGAACAGGGGCTCAATCCCCTTTTGCCTAGACTAGTCTATCACATGAATTCACTTATTCACCATTCAAATCATAAGGTTTAATAACTTAGAACTCAAAATCATTAATTTGTGCACTTACAAGCAAAAAAATCCCCACATGCTTAATGTTGTAAAAACTAATATTACAACAAATATTAGTAATGTAGCCAATGGCGAGAGTGTTCATCCTTCCTCTTCCATCATAGTGTTGACATCCCCTGTATCAAACTGGGAAGCATGAAAGTCTCAGCAATCCATCTGCTGTTGTATCTGCTTTTTGCATAAGCTGGTGTTTTTACATCTTCCAGCTTGGAAGTTTGGTCTACACCATTTTCAACAGTCAGCAGATTCTGAAGAAACTGCCAGACAAAGAAGATGGCTGCAGGAGCCAGCAATCTGCAGGTGACAGTGGCTGCATAATGGCCCTTTACCTCTTTCTGGGCACCTGTCCTACCTGTGTAGTGTTCTCACACTGATGTAATGGCATTGCTCCCAGCACACCTGAGGCCTTAGCATGAGCTGTGTTAGCCAAAACACTGCATAAATATAAGCAGGATGAGTCTAAAGAAATTGCCCCTCCCACACATAATTAAGCTGACTGTGAGCTGATTCTATTTCCCCTTCCCCTAGGGCATGAACACACTTGATGGCTCACCTTTTTGTGGATTTCTCACTGATCAGCATTCCTTAGACTGAGGTGGATGAACCACATTCCATACACTCTGAAAATGCAGATCTTAAAGAACGCTCTCAAGGAGGAGAAGGCAGTTTTATATTTTCCAGTGAATCCCATTTTTATATGTAAAATAAGAATGAAAAAATGAACAAAAATTATCAGAGATATTGATAAAAGTCAATAAAAAGCCTTTTGATTAACTTAGAATTTCATTGGAACTTGGGAGTAATTGTACTCGTGATCTGAAATACAACTGTCCAAGAAGACTTTAGTAATGAGGGATTCTTTTTCAATTCAGCTTCCAGGACTAACAAAAGGTAAATAGCCTGTATTTATCAAGAAGCAATCTGAGGCCCTTACCATCAGCAAGCGTAGGAAGTGCCAGGTAGCTTTGTTCAGCATGAAGCTCCAGGCACCAGTAACACAACTCTTGTGTCATTACTGGTAAAACTCCCTGTGCTCACTGTGAGCTGACTGTTCTGACAACTACCCATGACATGTTTATGCAGGATACCTGCACTATCTGGAGCAGCACAAACTGCCAGAGCTGGGAAGGCTTCCTCATGGGCTAACTGCTAGTTCATAAAAGCATTTCCACTTTAGCTTTCCAAGAAGCTGGACTGATGATCGCTGGAGATGAAAAATGAAACATGGAAGCTAGTGGAAGTTCTGAGAGTGCACATCTGAAAGAAGGAAGGAGAAAAAAAAAGACACACCTCTTGGTCCTGCCAGCTCCATTCTGTTCTTACATTCAACAGCTGTAAGGAGGAACAACAACAACAACCATGTCAGTATTTTCCTGTCCTGCAACAGCACTGATGTCAGCAAGAGCTATCAGGGACTTTGAAGCCAGACATTCGATCTGTCGCCTTGATTTTATTTTTCCCTACAAAACCTTTCTTTTTCCAATCTCCATTAACTCGTTCCTTTGGATTTGTTATTTGGACATGCTGTGGCTCTTACTTTCCCTCCTTTAACTTATTTCTGGTCCTCCCTCTTCAATTATCTTTTCAACTTCCGGGAAAATCAGAAATTAATACCTTTTTTATTAAATTTTTTTCAGCATTCAGATTCCACAGAATCATTTTACCAGAAAATTACTGAAAAACTGGGTATCAAATTAGTCACATTTTCCTGGAGTATTCCTTTTATGAGTTATGTTCCATCTTCAAGAGAAGAGATAAATCTACATTAAACATTAATTTTTCACATTAATTTCTGTTCTTCTTTACATGTGAACTTGAATATCTGATGCCGATACCCTGAACTGACTAGGCAGTCAGTTCTTTAACAGTCAGTCAAGAGCCTCTTTGCATGTGGCAACTACCTCTCCTCTTAAATGGTTTGCTCAAAACAATTATTGATTTGGTCTTGCTCAGGCAGTAACTCAAAGTCCAGGAAAATGAAGAGTTTCATCAGTTCATTAAAATGCATTTCATATCAAGGGAATGACAGAAAGTCAGTAGATAGAAATACTAGACTATCATAGACTCCTTTTAAGGTAGGCAGTTGGACACAGTCTGTGTTTTAGGATAAATGGGAATGAGAGAAAAAATGGATTTGTAGAAAGTAAAAGAAAGATAATTTGGGAATAAGGCCTGTCCCTAGGGCACTGAGGTGGAAGACAAGACATTAGGCTGGTTTATTGACGGTAAAAAAGCAAACCCATGTTACTGTGAACAAAATAGATTTACTTTCTTTACAGGCCATGGTCTAAAAACTGATCCTCAAAAACAGTCTTTCATTTATCTGAAGTTGCAGCCTTTTCTTGAAGGGTTTTTTTTCTCTGAGCCAGAGAATACTTAGTCAAGGATGCAAACTGTTGCAGTGACAGATAGAAATCTTTCAGCCACATCCATGTTTATCTTGTTGAATGTGAAACCAGAAAGCACCTCCTTGAAAGTAGGCTACATTAGCTGCTTTAGGAGGAGTGTCCTCTGGCTCATCTGCATTTTGTGCCCAGACAAGCTGTTTGCTATGTCTTCCTCTCTGAGCAGGCGCAAAATCAACTGTAAGGATGCAACAACTGTACCATATATTTTGCATGCAAAAATCATATTTACTTTTTTATTTGGATGACCTGTCCGATCTTAATCTGAAGCACAGCAACAAGTTCATAATTTTTGCTTCCTTTTCTGCAGCTCTTTATTGTTCACTTGACTGTACCTTGTCAAAACTCTTACTCCTTTTATGCAGGAAGTGAGCTGCAGTGCATGGTTCTGTATCAGCAGCATTACAGTTTCCATCTTTGCTTTGTTGAGTCATAACAAGAAATTTAAGCATAGTATATTTTTTAATAAATTAATGGCATTTTAAAAAGTAAAGGAAATATGAAACCTGCATTAAAGTTAAGATTATAGCCATGCCAATTTTTCCTTCTGCCTGGCACTTTGGAACCTATTGAAGATGTGCAGGTGAGATCTAATAACACATGGTACTCAGAAGCCTGACTGACTCTCACTGATAGACCTTGTAGAAGTAGTTCCATGACATTTTCTATAAAACCTACTGTATTTTTAGGATGACATCTCCCCACTCTTGTCTGTACCAGGACTGAATTATGGTCTTTGCAATGCTAACAGGATGTGAGAAAAATATCTGCATTTTGCCAAAGTAGCATAGCCTTGTGTCAGTGACAAAGACCTCAAGCTGGCCTTTAAGATGCTCCCAAAAACCTTCATGCATCAATACAGTGGTCACTAAGTAGGAGACAAAGTGTTTAGATCGCCCAACAGGTGACTGTCAATAATGAGGACAGATAATTTGTAAATATGGTCCATAGAAGACCACTAGAGTTTTTTCTGCTTTTTCTAACAACAAATGGAAAGCGGGATCTGCAGAGCAGAGGTGCAGCTGAGCCATCTTACCAACAACAAAGGTAAAGACCTGCCCACAACATAGCTTAGACAGGGAATGTGTGTCT
The DNA here is from genome assembly GCF_036250125.1 of Pseudopipra pipra. NCBI lineage: Eukaryota > Metazoa > Chordata > Aves > Passeriformes > Pipridae > Pseudopipra > Pseudopipra pipra. The sequence continues at coordinate 29,106,739 of NC_087550.1, read as the reverse complement.
ACATTTCAGCTTGAATACAGTTCCTGGGGCAATGGGCAGAAACTGCATTGTTGGAGGGTGCAGGTGAGGTTGTCCAGGACAATTAAGGCTTATTGGTGCATGAGGACCCTGACTGTTTTGGCTGAAAGAATAGAGTTCAACACGCATCACAGAGGAAATCATAGACAAATAATAATAAAAAAAAGACTTAAAAACTAACTTAATTTTCCACAATGCAGCATCACACTGTGTCACTAGGATAAGGCTGACTTTAAACAGAGAGCTTCAAGACAATTTCTGTGGCAAAGAAAAGCCCATCAGAGTAGTAGTTAATGATTAATCACAGTCACTTAGAATTCATGAGTATCCCTGCCATGCTGGAAATAAGGTAGGTAGTTTCAAAATTCTCTCTCTGAGTTCAGTACCCTGTACTGTGCAGTGCTAGTGAACACCCATAAACAAAGAGGGTTAGTACTTTTCCAAGCTTTGGGGTTTTTTTCCTATGGAATTTCTAAAATTTTTATACACAATGCTTTTATATCTCTGGTTCTGGTAAAGGGCACTCGTGAGACATGAACTGGAGGTCAGTGGGGGCCGATCCCATGCGTTCAGCTTGTGCTGGGATGCTTGGATGTCAGGCAGCGTGTTCTGTGCCAACAGTACCAACTCTGCCCACCGGGTGGCACTGTCGGCCACGGAAACACAAAGTGGAGTCTCCCGGTCCCAAGGCGCAGTTTCGGAAAGTTACTTCTAAATTGCAATCTTTGTGTGATTTTACACCCATAGCGACCTAGCATTCCATGTTTTCTTGAAAGAACTAGAGAAATACTAGAACCCTCCACATCGTACCTTTAGCCTCTGAACCCCTGTGTGTAGACTTCGGTGCAGTACTCACAAACACCTCCACTAGCTCTATTCTCCTGAGGTCTGGTTTGAAGTTACACTCCCTTCTCCATGTTCTTCTTCCTTTCTTTTTCATATCTTTTTCAAAAATCTTAGTCCCCTCTCTTTACCTCCTGGATTCTAATCCATGCAAATTGGGGGATGAGAGGCTGAAGAGCCCTGTGGCAAGGGATATGGGGGTTTAAGTTCATGGCAAGTTGAATATGAGTCAGCAGTGCCCTGGCAGCCAGGAGGGCTGACTGTGTCCTGGAGGGCATCAGGCAAAGCATCACCAGCTGATTGAGGGAGGTGACTGTTCTGCTCTGCTCTGCACTGGTGTGGCCTCACTTTGAGTCTTGTATGCAGTTTAGGGCACCGCGATGTAAGAGGAACATCACATTATTAGAACATGTCAAGAAGAGGGTGACTAAGATGATGAAAGGTCTCCAAAGCAAGAGGTCACTCAGTTTGTTCAGCTTAAAAAATGAGGTGAATAGAATGAGAGGTGCTGATGTCTCACTGATGACCAGTGGTAGGAACACAAGGAAAGTATAGAATCATTAAGGATGGAAAAGACCTTTAAGATCATCGAATCCAACCATAAAGCCAACACCGCCAAGTCCACCACTAAACCATGTCCCTAATTGCCACAATTACAGATCTTTAAAATGCCTCCAGGAAAGGTGACTCAATCACTTCACTGGGCAGCCTGTTCCAATGCTTGATAACCCTTTTGGTGAACAAATCTTTCCTAATTCCCAATCTAAACCGCCCATGACAAAACTTGAGGCTGCTTCCTCTCGTTTTGTGATAACGAGTGATAACTTGTTGCCTGAGAGAAAAGACTGACCTCCACCTGGCTACAGCCTCCTTTCAGGTAGTTGTAGAAAGTGATAAGGTCTCCTCTGAGCCTCCTTTTCTCCAGTCTAAACAACCCCAGCTCCCTCAGCCACTCTTCATACCACTTGTGCTCCAGACCCTTCACCAGTTTTGTTGCCCTTCTCTGGACGTGCTCCAGCACCTCAATGTCTTTCTTGTAGTGAGGGGCCCAAAACTAGACACAGGACTCGAGGCACAGCCTCAGCAGTGTGGAGGGGAGGGGAATGATCAGCGCCCTGGATCTACTGGCAAAACTATTTTTGATATGAGCCAGGATGCCACTGACCTTCTTGACCACCTGGGCACATTGCCAGCTCATGTTCAGCTGGCTGCTGACTGATACTCCCAGGCTCTTTTATGCTGGGCCATGTTGCTCTGTCCTAAGCCTGTAATGGTGCATGTTGTGATCCAAGTGCAGGACCTGCCACTTGGCCTTGTTGAACCATTGATCCAGTTTGTTCAGATCCCTCTGCAGAGCCTTCCTGCCCTCCAGCAGATCAACAGTCCCACTCAGCTTGGTATTGGCTGCATTCTTACTGAGGATACATTAGATCCCCTTGTCTAGATCATCAGTAAAGGTATTAAACAGGACTGGCCCCAATACTGAGCTCTGTGGAACCCCACTAGTGACTGACCACTAGCTGGATTTAGCTCCATTCACCACCACTCTCTCCAGCCACATTTTAATACACCTATCCCAAGCCATAAGCAGCCAGTTTTTCCAGGACAATGCTGTGGGAAATGGTGTCAAGGCTTTACTAAATCCAGGTGGAAGGTAAAATCCACAGCCTTTCCCTCATCCACTGGGCAGGTCACCATGTCATGGAAAGAGAACAGGTTGGTCAAGCAAGACCTGCCTTTCATGAACCCCTCCTGGCTGGGCCTGTGTGGGAGAACACATAGATTACGAGTCCTGGAAAGAACGCCTTTAGGAGCAGATTCATCACAATGGCGGCTCTCCGGGATCAGACGGAGTGGAAAGACACAATTACTTGCATTTTTATTGTACTGTTCTCCCCTGAATTCTGTAATTCCCTTTACCCATGCGGTCTCCCTGCACAGCGCCGTATCGCCTTCCCTCTCCAAACCAGTCCCCGCCCCTGCACAAGCATTATTGATTGTCTCATCCATCTCTCCCCAATCCCTGGCTTGTTATCGGACTTTGGTCCTCCTGTATCCCCCACTGGCTAGCAGAGTCCTCAAGCCACTCCCTTTCCCCCGAACCTTTACCCAGTCACATTCCTCTTTCTAAACCCTTACCCGGAGTTCTTAAAAGCCCGCGAGAGTTCGAATAAATTACTTTTTGTCACTGGAATCCAGAGAGGACATCTCGTGGTTCTTTCCTCCTGGCAAAAAGGGGGTTTGCGCCACAGAACACTGTCTCTGAGAAGCAGTGAGCGAGGAGTCACAAGCAATCAGCCTCTGTTAGGCCTGATCCCCTGATTGCCCTGCACTTGCCATGTGATGGCACTCAGGATGACCTGCTCCGTGACCTTCTCTGGCATGCAGGTCAGGCTGACAGGTCTGTAGTTCCCTGGATCTTCCTTCTGTCCCTTCTTGTGAATGGGTATCAGATTTGTCAACCTTCAGTCACCTGGGACCTCCCTGGTGAGTCACTGGAACAGGAAGGGATGTGGTTTTGGCACCAAGGTTGGAGTTCAAGGAGCACTTGGTGATATGGTTTAGTTTTAGGTAGTCCTGTGAGGAGCAGAGAGTTGGACTCAATGACCCTTATGGGTCCCTTCCAACGTCAAGATACTCTGTGATTCTATAATTCTGTGATTCAGGGTGATAAGCAAGAGAGCTGAGGTGATTATAATGGATCACTCCTCTACATGATGAACAGAAGAAGCAGTTTGTTGCTACTGTTACCTTCAAAGTAATTACTCACCTTCTGCAGGAGTCCTGCCTCATGCATAGGGGTTTTACTCTTTTCCTGTTAGACTGTGGCTAAACCTGTGTGATTTCACACATCCACACCCTCAGTGTTTTCCATATTTATGGAACAATGACATGTCAACCATATCTGAAGGCATTTTCAGGTTTAGCTTTATTTTCCTTCATAGTTTCTTATGGATTTTCTTACTTTCTTTTTTCAGCTTTATTTTTGGTAGGAAAAGAACAGTTTAATGCACAGACTTCAAGAGCAAGTGGTAATGAAAACACATCCCTGTTATGGGATACTCAGTTTTAAAGGCCTATACTCTGGGGACTGGTACATGTCCACTTAAAACGTATCAACTAGGTTGCTGCTGAAAGGGGTGGCCTTAACTGTCCCTCTCCAACCTGCACACATTTTGCCTTCCCATCCATCTTCTAGCTGTAGTGTTTATTCAGCCCCATAAAGTCTCCTACATGTACTCAAAAATTTTACATATAATTTTTGATGAATTAGTTTTCAGACAGATCAATTCCTTGATCCAGATCACTGCACAAATCTTTGCTGGTAGTACAAGGAAAGTGACGAGGAAATACAGCTCAGGGCAGAGAAAAAAGAGTGTAAGGTTTTCTATCTCTGTAAAGGCTCATATTCTCTTGGAGTTGAAATGTCTGTGGGATAACAGCCTTAGTAGCAAGTTCCCATTTTGCAGTACAGTGCTTTTGAACTGTTTTCTACAAATATGTTGCTACCACCGGATTCCTGAGCATGCCAGTTTGTGCATGGGAGACGGAATGAGTGATGGGAGAAATTAATTTTCCTGTTGAGATGTTTCCATATCTCACAAGTGATTAAGCATTCTCTGGGGAAGAAACTGGCACCCAGGCAACAGATTGGGACCCAGGAACTGCCAAAGTACAGACCGGTTCTGTTCACGAAACACTTCTGCTAGCAGCTTTATGTATCTAGCCATTCATTTCCTTCTCTGAAGAACTCCTGAAATAATTAAGCTAAATGGGGTTTCAGGCGAAACAAAATTGTTTTAACACTTCCCACATTCTTTTTCTCTCAGAAAGAAAATAAATCATTTTATTCCGAACTAAATTTGTAGTTCTCCTTCCCTACTCATTTTTCAGCCAAGAGCTAAACGGCAACGGCAGTCTTTTATATAACCCCTTGCTGTGAGTTTGAGCAGGCTGAGAGACCTTACTGGCAGACTTGGACATAGGGTGGCGCAAGTTGCCCAGTTTGAAAAAGACCGTGGGTACCTTACGTTCTCCTATAAAACCTCGGTTCCAATCCTTTCAGCTTCCTGAGGATGTTTAGCCTTCACCCCTCTGCCTTTCAAGGCCAGTAACTTAATGTCCTTATTTTTCTATTGGGCTTCCAAGAAAAAGTTCCATGTTATGTGACCTTTTCAGCAGGGCAATTTTGCTTAAATCCCAGGACACTTAGGAAATGCAACTTCCCTTTCCATCTACGTAACTGTTTGTCCATTTTTTTTTTCCACTAGAGCATAAGCTCTGTAAAAGCAGAGCTTTTTGAAATCTTATGCAGCTTCCTAGAGTCATTCTTCAGATGAGCAACAGTCACCTGAATCTAGCACAGATCTGATTTAAGTGTGGAATACTTTGAAACATTCCCATAGAAGCAACAAAACAGTGGGATAATTGCAACTTATTTTCACCTCCCTTCCAAGTTAAACAGACAATACCGAAAAAAAATACAGTGGTACTTTGCCAGTGCTATTCCAACAGGAGTTTGAAGTTCCTGGTTTTCACGAGCAGAAATTAGAAATGTCATGCTTGGTCAAGAACTATGGTTGCAGCACACCTTCAGTGGAAGTGAGTGAAGCTTGGAACATGGATCAACATGGATCAGCAGATAGACAGGGCGCTTGATAGAAGAGAGGATTTTGCAACACATACAAGTTCACAACTTCATTACCTTTATAAGAGATATACCTATACATTCATACTTTCTAGGGAGTTCAGGGGACTTTAGTAACAACATACACAAGACAAATACACATCTCTCTCACTGCACATTTCTGTTCCTGAGCCATGGCTGTAGGGCTCATGAATTTTATTTTTTCCCCCTTTGGCAGCTTCAGAAACCCTGTAATGTCTCATGTCCCAGTAAGCTACAAATTAATTTACTATGTCTGGGCATTCAGGTGAAAACCTAGTAGACAGTATTGAACTTACACAGCTGGATTGCAGGTCTGCATGGAATTGACTAAATAGTGTCCAGTCCCAGCATGGAACTAGGCTTGTTGTAAACCCAGTCATGGATTCCTAGGCAGCTACTTATCTTATTAAATTTCCCCAAATCCTGGTCCACAGCCAAAATGACTGTTTTTCCTCCTGGATGTTAGCATCATGAACACTGGCTCTCAATCTGTGTGATGAGTGTGTTAAAATGCTTGGGTTACATAGGGAGACTGCTAGAAAATGGATAGATAAAAAAACATTTAGATTGTAGCTCCAGTAAACCGGCACAAGTCTAGCTCTTTCTTCACCTTTGAGATTGTTGCAAAAATTTGCAACTGGCCCGTGCCAACTGAGGAGAGAGGTTAGGATGCAAAGCATAAAATTACAAGGGTAAATATTAATTCATGTGCATGAGGTGTCTCAGCCAAATTGGGCCAACCCGAATGTGGTTTTACACACAATTCTTATACCCTTCAAACATTCAGGTACTACATGATTTGACTAATCACTAACACGCACACTACTGATTATTAATCACAGTAAATCTCTGCAAACCATCTACATTTTTTGCAGAATTCTTAATGCTTATCTATTGATGCAGACATCCCTGATGTCAGTCTTGTTATAGTTACTTACCTATGATGCCAGGTGATGCTGGGAAGGTTTCGAAGATGTGGTCTAGGACAGTGGTGTTGTGTTGGTTGTCCACAGGTATTCTTTATCCTTCATGGACAAAGCAAGCTTCCAAGAAGCAAAGTCCTTATTTCCAGGACTAGGCCACCCTTTAGTTTCTTTTACTTAAGCAGGAACAATACTAATGTCTTCAGTAAAATTTCAGAACTTTATGACAATACAGTGTATAATGTGAAATAATACATATTTACAAAATAAATACACTGTCATATTATAAAGACTGGTTGATATATAATAGTCAAGGAAGGTAATTTTCATAACAACTGATACACATACTTAATTAAAATAATAATTAAAAATACGAGGGAATGCATAGTTATCCAATGAAGATAGGGTTTTTTCCCCTTTCTGGTTTAGATTTATTTCCATTAAAGCTCAGGAAACAAAGCTCTAAGCAGGGGTGAATACTAATGGTTGCCAAGCACCAGTGTGGAGACTGTAAGGGTCTGGTTTTTCACACTCTATTTTGGGCTGCCCCTCATTCCTTTTGCAACTCTGTGCTTCCCCAAATTATATTCAGTTATTTCTTATGAATTTTACATAAGCTTATCCTCTTTCTCTGCTGGTCTTTCTTAGGGAGAAAATAATTTTTTACTTCACCAAACACATCACGAAACAAAAAAATTCCATAAGATATGGTATCCAGAGGATATTACAAGGTTTTAATTTACTGATGTATGATCATTTTCCAGAAATCTGTAAAGGAAAATATGCTATTTCAGACAGTTGCAGTGATAAATCTGCCCTTGAAAAAAATCTTCTTGAAGATTTTATCCGCTGAATAGTTCTGTTTCAAAACTGCTTGTCAAACATGTCCTCTCATGTATAAATAGTACCCTTCTTATTCTTTCCTCTGCCTGCTATTCTATTTGCTGTTGCCAGCTCCTCCCTTTCTTCTCCACATCCCTTTCTTTCCTTGTCTGTCTTTTATAGTCACTCTGTAGCTTTCTTTCTCTACCTCTGTCTCCCACCTCTCTCACTCTTACCCTCCTTTTACTCTCTTTTTCCTTTGAAACTCTATTCCCCCTGTCTTAACCCAACCCCTCCCTTTTATCCTCCTCAGCTATTCTCTCATGGGTGGTTTTCTTCTCTTTGGTTTGTGTGGTCTGCCCTGCACATTCCAATTCTTTTCTCTTCAAGACCTAACATGTTTCACACAGTGAAGAGAGTATTTAAGAAATGAATTATGCTTTGCTGTCCTGACCATCTTTTTAATAACTGCACCTTCTTCTTTTCTTCAAATATTGCAAGATCTGTTTGTGTGTCTGGATATTTGAAACTCAATATTTCGTGGAATCACGTGTCTATAAAATGAATGTATGTCTATGTAATTTGGAGTATACGATTGTCTATATCAGTGGTCTCCAAAGTTTTTTCACCCCTCTTGTTAAAAGGCTTTAGCATACATCCCCTATATACATATGTTTACTTATTTATAAATTGTATACCACTGAAGTTCTAATATTTTCCTCCTGCACCCCAAGGGGTTGTCTTGCATACCCCTTGGGGTGCATGCACCCCGCTTTGGAGATCACAGCTCTATATCATGCAGCCACACTGTTGCATGAGGAATGCTGGGTTTGTCACATTAAAGATTGTCCTGAGAACGTGATCTACCCATGGTAGTTTTGGATTGAGAGCTTTTGCTTCTCTGTTTCTGTCATGTGGCTGTGATTCTTTTCATATTGAGAGGGATGAGTTTTTCTGGTAGGGTGTAATAATCTGCCCAGCAGAGGGAGATTTCAGAAACTGAAAACTTTTTTTAAATATATAAATGCCGAAGCATTGCACAATCCTGCCACATTGAAGAAAGAACATTTAAACACTGCCATAAAATTAATCCCTTGTAAAAAATTGACTGTCAGCTCGCTTTTCACCAGGTGAGGTTTTAAACACTGTTTGGACGTTGCATGTGCACACGTGCACAGGAACTTTTCCCAGACTTCCCTATTCAGTGTAGCAGTTTGCTCATGCTTGGCTTTCATTCCACAAGAAGGGGGAGGAGGAGGTTTTGGGGGGAATATTCCGTTACCATAAAGGGGAGGAAGTGTTTCTGCAGCTATTGAACAAAGCAGCTTGTTAACCTCTTTCCCGACCCCAGTGCAATGGTACAGTCCCACTGCTCCTTTCTAGGGGCCAGATGCTCCTCATAGTACAAAAACGAGGAAGAAAGGAAAACATGTGCAAAAATTTACTACCCTACTGAGTAAGGACCAGATTCCAAGAGAAGCTGAATACCTGCAGTTTCTCCTGAAGAAAATTTGGTTTAGAATCAGATGGGAGAAAGGGGGGGAGGGAAGTTGGAAGGAAAGAAGTCTGTTGTAATTGGTGTCTAGAAACCCCCACAGAGAGGATTAAGAAAGAAACTATGCTGTCTGGGAAGACGTAGGTATTTGTGTTATTCTGCATATATACAGAACTGCTAGAGAAGTCTGTGCTGTATGGAAACTAGCCCTAGCTTTTTGAATGCTGAGATGTGCCACTATCTGCTGACGGTACTTCTTTTAAGCAGAACTTTATATATTTTACCATGCAGTGGGGTGTCTAATGTGCTTTGTCATTTTGTATGTGTACCAGTGTCCTATGTGGAAGGGAATCACAGTCACTTTCTATGGTATATAATGTGAAGCTCGTACCTCAAACCAAAGGAAGTCACTTTGTCAGCAGAAGCCCAAAACTCTGCTCTGTGTTATCAAGTTATTTGTGAATTGTAAGGCACTGAGTTTTGATATATTTTTCATTCAGTCCTTAATGCACACTGTGCTTACACTGTAGCTCACTGCACCCTTCCTCATTTTCTGTCACTTACCTGTGTAACTCAGTGAATGGTAGGTACATGCAGAGGCTGTTGAGGCATGCCTCATCCTCTAGCATTTCTCTGTGTTCAGCCCAGTGACATTTGCAGAATGAGAATGGAGAGATCCAGAAATATGCTTCCAGTCCTTTGTTTCTACACTGCAAGCTGAGGTTCTCCTTTGGGAGAATTCTCCTTTGGGAGAATTGGTTGATTCATCCTAATGATTGAGGTTTGTTAGTACCTAGAATCAAACAAGCACCTAGCCTCTCTGACATTTCACAGAATCACAAAATGGATAAGATTGGTGAGGTCATCACTGCCTAAGTAGGGTTATCCTAGAGCACATTGCACAGGGTTCTGTCCAGATGGTTATGGAATATCTCCAATGAGGGAGACTCTATAAACTTTCTGGGCAACCTGTTCCAGTGTGCAGTCACCCGCACAGCAAAGAAGTTCTTCCTCACATTCAGGAGGAAGTTCCTGTGCATCAGTTTCTGCTTGTTGCCTCATGTCCTATTGCTTGGCACCACCGTGAAGAGCCTGGCTCATTCCTCTTAATACCCTCTCTGCAGATACTTATAGACATTGATAAGGTCCCCTCTCTCAGACAACTCTTCTAGGTGCTAAACAGGCCCATCTTCCTCAGCCTTTCCTCTGCTGGACTCACACCAGCAGCCCCTTGTCTCTCTCTTGTTTTGAGGAGCCCAGAACTGGACAAAGCACTCCAGATGCGCCTCACTGGGGCTGAGTAGAGGGAGAGCATTTGGAGGTAGAACACAAGTAAGCACATACGCTTTAACTTGAGGCGGGGTTGCCGCGAACAGCAGGAGACGCTACATAGTAACATGAACTTCAACAGTGTCAAGACAGACTGGCCAAGGATCAGTCCTGTACGGCCAATCTGTCCCTCCTGACCTGAACCTGGCAGGGGCAGGGGCGGGGGCCGGGGCTTGGTCACAGGCTGGGGCAGGCGCAATTGCAGGAACGCTCGAGATCCCCAGAGGGCGCCCGGCCGCAACCTTGATGCTGCGGCGAGGGAAGACCCACTTGGAAAACCCCCCTCTGGAAGAGACCGGGTGGGGGAGCGGGAGGGAGCCCGAGCAGCACAGCCCGGCATCGCGGAGGGAACCCGGTGCCGCCCAGGGGCCCGCCCAGCCGAGCGGCTGCGAGGGGCGGGCGGCGGAGGGGAGGCAGCCTGAGGCGGCGGGGGACGAGGGAGCCGACGGGGCTGTGCGGGAGAGAGGATGGCGATGGCCGCGGAAGTGACAGGAGTGGCTGGAGCCGCCCCGGAGCGCGGGGTCTCGCAGCGCCCCCACCCCCTTTTGCCGTCGCTGGGCCTCTGCGAAGGAAAGCAGGTCGGGGGGGCGGAGAGAGAATGGAGGAGGGGCACGGCGAAGAGGGGAGGGAGGCAGGGGGGAGAGAAAGAGAGAGAGGGAGAGAGAGAGAGAGAGGAGCCCGGAGAAAGGGACGAGGCATATCCTGGGAAGAGAGAGGAAGAGAGACTCCTGCAGGAGGGAGATCCTGGGCGGGGAGAGGACGTTCCCGGAGAAGGGCTTGGAGAGTAGCGCAAGTATCGGGACTGCTGGCGAGCATCCGACTTGTTGAAAGGCATCGACCGAGAGCCAGAGGCTGTGCTTGGGGCCGGGGGACAAAGCGGCGGAGCTTGCGCTGGCCCGTCGGGATGGTGCAACTCGCGCGATGAAAAATGGTCTTTGTCCAACTTTTCTGATGCCGGGAGGCCGGTCGGCACGGCTCTATCGGGAAGGGCTCCTGCGAAAACTGCTCGAGTAATGCTGGGAAGTGAAAGGGGTGTTGCTGGAGTCCTGCACAAGGTACCGTGGCGGACGATCGGGCCGGCGGGGACGGGCATTGTGAGCCCGACCGGAGCGGGCCGTGGTCGCGGGTACACTCTCCTGTCTCTGCCATCCGAGGGAGGGGCAGACACAGAACAAACGAGTACTACTTCGAGAGGGATTAAAACTCCTCAGATTGTGTGGGTTTTTTTCTCCTCTTCTGGTGTATGCTGTTGAAAGGCTGCGTTACTGTGACCCTCCCCCAAGCGCACCTCTGCTGTCAGGTGCCGTCTGTGGGCACGGAGAGGACAGATGTGGGGAATCGGGTCGGCTTCTCTGCTCACGGAAATTACTATCACACGCAGACACGTTCCACAGATGCATGGTGCTTTTGGTGTGCTCCCATGCCCGTTGTTTCCCTCTCCCTCTAGCTCTCCGAAGAGCCATAAGGAATTGCTGCCTTTGAAGTCTCTGAAGTAGGGCTGGATGGATGCTGGTGTAGGTTCCCGATTCTCATGGAACGATTCGTGGAAGGTTGTGTGGCCTTGTCTGTGGGTAGGGTTGTTCAGTGCTCTTTTGGGGGACAGATGGCTGTATGAGTGCTTGTGGCAGAGAAAAACCATGTTAACCTATTTTTCAAGGAGATGATGCAAGTTACTACTACTCAAGCTAAATAAATCTGTGAATGTGGGAGGGGCTGTTGTGATGGGTAATTTTAAATTTGCCTTTTGTGGATCTACTGAGATGATTTCACTTACTCTGAAATTTCTCTTGCAATTACACTCACTCGGTTGGGAAGAAGGGTGAATATCACCTGCCTCTCCTACAAGTTCTAAAAGTCAGAGTAAAGACGTGGAAGCAAATGTCCCAAGGGTCATCCATCACTATCAGAGTACCAAGTTATGCAGTTTCATGAGGAATGAGAGTGAGAGGGCAAATGGAAACAACAAAGTCAAGCAGAGTTGCTGCCACCAGATGCATCTGATACAGAAACACATTTGCAACTTCAGTTGGGATGGAGAGAGGCTCCCTTTTTCCTTGTTATGTAGGTTCTAATCACAAACATGAAACTGGATGTGGGTGCACTTCTTGTTTAGTCACAGCTGATCCACCTGCCCTAAGACATTAATACAAGATTTATTGACTATTTTTAGTTATTTTTTTTATTCCCAGTTTGAAATAATTCCAGTGCTGAGGTTCCTTTGGGAGAAGGAAAGGAAAAGATAATCCACAATCTAATAATCCTTTTCCATTGATGTTACCCCATCTCAGTGCTGAAAGAAAATACTGTCTGTTTCTGTCTAGAAGTTCATTCCATAAATTCAACACCTTGCCACTACTTCAGTTTATTTTGCTAGTGTTTTGTCAGGCTTCAGATAACTGCATGTAATTGCATCCTTTCCTTTCCTTTCCTTTCCTGCCTTTTCCATGTATGTTGTCTTAGCCTAAATTTTTTTTTCCTGTCTTCTGAGTTCCCTCCTATTTGACTTTCTTGCACTTACACTGAGCTGCTCAGAATTGTTTACATGGCCATGTATTTTGAAAGACCATTACTGTGGGATGTTGGAGATTGTATGAACTAGGATTGTATCTCTCTGTAATTTAACCACAGAAACCCTGCAGAAGGGCATGTCTTCTTGCATTGTTCTGAGGTTCTCAGCTCTTCCAAGCTGTTATCTGTGGCAAGAACAGCTTGGGTTATAGAGACTTTTTGGAGAGGATTGGGGGAGCAATGCCTCCTGTCTTTTTTTTTTGCCCAAGGCTGTTACTCTCTTCTCCTTCCGTATTTTACTTGCGAGCTGACCAATGACACAGTGTAAATCCTTTTTTGGGGGAAGGGAGGTGGTGGCTCCAAGGAGACAGCTGCTTATTCTTCAGTACGCTCCCATAGGCTTCCAGCAGATGTGTCCGACAAGGGAGCTGATCCCTCAGTCCATTGAGAATTGTCTTCTTTATGCCTGTACAAATTCACATCCCTCTTTGTGCCCTTTGATATTGTATTTGCCATATGCAGAGAATCATGTAAGAGATAAGTATAATTTCTCACCCCTTATCTTATGTGCCTCCATTAAGATAAAATGGTTTTGTGGTCAACTCTCCTTCCCTGGATACCTGCACTCTTACAAAATTTATGCATGCTTTTCCTCTGGCTTCAGGAATGCCCCCCTTTATAGATCCACTCTCCCTAAAACCTTCTTTCCTTGTGTTTCATTCATTATCCCTCAGCAGTGCAGAGGTTATCCTAAAGTCCCTACTTTTGGAGCACATTTAAGGTTGCAAAGTTTATTTTTAATTCTCATTTCTGTGGCCACATTGCACATGTTTACTGCACACGCAAACAGTAGAATATGGAAGAAGTACCAAGTGGTGTGTATGGTCAAGTTAGAGCTTTATAGTGCGGTTTAGCCACCAAAAGAAAAGGTCAGTATCCCCCAAAAAGGGTGCTATCATGAAAATGTGTTTATTAAGAATGTTCCAGATTGGCTGTTCTTGGTCATAAACATGTAATTCTTTTTTTCCAGAAGCTAAAAGACTAATTTCTGTGAAAAGCTGATTAAAACTTTATGGGGAAACTGATGAACCTCTTATAAATATTGTAATTATTTTGTCTTTTTTTCTTAAACCTGCTTTAATATTATATTAGTGTTATATCTTACTGTTTAAAAAAATAAAAAATTATGTTTTGTTAGAGAGTTTTGTATCATCTTAAAGCAATAGAGTTAAAGCATTTCTTCCAGCTACTGACTCCACACATTCAGTGGTTTTCCAACTCTTTGCAACTTTAATAATTTAGCTTCTGTGTGTTAAGTCTTGGGCTGAGCATGACTTGGGCCAAACATCCCTCTTCTCCCCATATTTGCTCTTTTTGGCAACCATGCGGTGTCATAGACTTCTGCGGTGTGCACAAGTTTAACATTATTATTCTGTAAATAATTCTGTAGATGTTGCACAGCAACAAACTAGCTCTCTGTCTCCAGTGTTGTCTGTGTTGTGTAAACAGACCCCCAAAAGGATAAAAACTCCTTAATTACTCCTGTCATCCACAGCACTCTAACATGTGACCAGCAAATCTGAGTAAGAAAATTCCATTTCATGTTGTCACTCTTTTCACCTTTGATTTATACAAGGAGCTTCAAACTTAACAAAGAAGAACTACACTAGTACTTTGTTCTTAGAGGCATGTTGTGCTTTCAAGAAATATTCCTCTGCCACCAGGAGTAGAATTTTATTTGAAGTGTACTGTTAACATATGTTGTATTCAAAAGAAATTAAGAAGTGCATTCTTTATGGAGGTACTGACCCACTGAAGGCACTGTATTGCCTCTTAAAAAGTCACTGTGGAGCAGGCTGATGCTTCTGTCACAGAAGTCCTACTTGAAGATTGTTCTTGAGACCACTTCTGAAAAAAGCTCTTCTAGTCACTGGTTTCAATTTTTCATGCCTTCAGAGGCCCCTGTGCATTCTGCTACTCAGGCTTGCTTGTCAAGAAATTTTTTGTTCAAATGTTTCACATGCACACCCCCACTCCCATATGCACGTGTGCATGCGCATGCTCATATGTGCACACAGCAATGGGTAAAGAGGAGAAAAAAAGTGCTGTCCTGGAAAGAGAGAAGATGCTGGATACAATAAGAACACAGCCTATCCCATTTGAAAACTATAGCCTTACATATAAAGGCTGAGTCCTTAAGGTCTTGATTCACCTTAGGATGGAAATTCCCGCCAGCCCAGACCTGCATATTGAAACATATATGACTTCATTTTCAGAGAGGCTTTTTTTTTCTGTCTACTTAAGCTTGCCAAGTAAATGATTCCTCTGCTGATTCTGCAGTTTCCAAGTGCAGTTTTTTGCTCTGTGCCATGTCTCTGGAAAATATCCAGTGTGTCTAAATCATGTAATTAAACCCTAGAAGCTGGAGACTGAGGACTACTGACTCTTTGTAACATTTCTGTTTTAGCATACTGATGTTTCTCCAAGTTACTGTAAAGCTTTCAAAGCTCCCTAGATGTCCTGATCTCTCTCCCACTTACTGCAAAACACTCACATGATATGAATCTGTTTGGCCCAGCTGACCACTTCAGAGGCAGTGTGTAGGATACAGACGCCTGTGTGGAGGCCTTTAGCATCAGGCTTACCACAGGTTCTCTCAGATCCTCAGGATGTCTACAAATGGAAGCAAAGTTCCTTGGCAGAACTCTCTTATCTTCGTAACTATTCTTTAAAAAGAGAGTGGGATGTCAGAAGAGGGACAGTATTGTGGAGATTTCTGGGCAGGTTTTGAATAATTTCAATTTGGAAATTGAAATTGGACTGTTTATAAAACTGTTTGAATTTCCAAATGTTAAGTTTCACTCACAGCTAGGATCAATTTGATTCCAGTACACAGAATCTGGAATGCTTTCTGCACCAGGAAGATGTTTGAAATTATTCCTGCTTGGGTTTGAGCCAGGAAGAAGCTGCTGGAAGCACAGCTGGATTGGGATGTTTGCCTGCAGTTGTCTCCCAGATGGTCTCTTCCCTTGCTAATGTCAGTAGGCTTTCAGCTGGTGCCAGCAGCAAGAGAATGTGAATATGTACTGACATTTTCACTTTTCAGTGAGTTTGCTAATCCCGGGTGGTGCATGAGTTCTTCATAAGGGGGGTACCATACCAGCAGTTACCGCTGCCATCACTATGGTATCAGGAGTGGAAGAGTTCTGTTGAGGAATGTTCATTTTATTACGAATGCAGAGAGGATCTTAGTGGCCTTCTCCTCTTCCAGTATCTAGGCATGATAGAAATACATAAAGGAGCAGTACAAGATGATTTGAGAACAAATTCTGCTGACTTGACTATAAGTCAGTGGTCTCTTAAAATCTAGGAGAGAGATAGATTCTTGACAGAGGGAATTTTCTTAGTTTGCATGTGCCTTGGTGGTGTGTTCTGCTGGGACACGTATGTGGAGTCAGGTGCTAAAGAGTAATTAGTTTTCATTTTGAGCCTTACTGTAGCTACCTTCTTGCTCAGGGCCCCTGGCTGAGTACCAGAAACACATTTAGTGAAATAACGTAAGAGGAATGATGCATGATTTGTGCTCCTTGTTTTAGTCAAAAGTCCTCTTAACTCTGACTGGAAGAATTGTGTTGACAGTTGTGTGTTTCTCATGGATAATTTTACCAGTCTGGAATTAGAAGGGACTCTAGGTGGTCTCAGGAAGCTGCAGGTTCTTGCAAGCACTAAGCACTGACTTTGGGTAGAAGATGGAGGGCCATGAAGGGAGGGCCATCCCAGGGGAAGCCAAGAAGAAGGCTGGAGCACTTGTTCTCTGAAGACAGCCTGAGAAAGCTCAGATTGTTCAGATGGAGAAGAGAAGGCTCTGGAGAGACATTATTGTGGCCTTCCAGTACCTAAAAGAGATACAAGGGAGCTGGAGAGGGACTTTTGACCAGGATATGTAAGGCTTTAAACTGAAGGAGGATAGGTTTGGGTTAGATATTAGGAATAAATTCTTTACTCAGAGAGTGGTGAGGCACTGGAACAGCTTGCCTGGAGAAGCTGTGGATGCCCCATCCCTGGAAGTGTTTAAGGCGAGGCTGGATGGGGCTTTCAGCAACCTGGTCCAGTGGAAGGTGTCTCTGCCCATGGGAGGGGGGTTGGAACTAGATGATCTTTAAGGTCTCTTTCAACCCAAACCATTCCATGATTCTATGATTCTATGAAATCAAATTAGTAAATAAATCACTGTTAACTGAAGAGAATAACTTAAAAATTGTTTCCTGAGTAGATTCTTTTGATTATGCCTAATGAATTACCCCCAAAAGAGTGTGTGTGATGACAGAGTGTAAGGAAAGCAAATATGACTTTGGAAACAGATTAAAAATAAAAATGTTCAATTCTTTAAAATAATTACACTAAAATAAGTCTTATTCTGTCTGATAAATTAACACCTACTGGACAACCATAATTGAAATGGTTATAAAAGACTTGTTGGTTTGTTATACCTGTCTTGCTTCTCTTAGCTGGTGGTCTGTACCAGCCCACTGTGTCTAACAGCGTTATAAAGAGTTATGTGTATAGAACTCAGAGTTGGAAAGGGTAACTTGCCCTAAAAGCTCAGAAAGTTATTTTAAAATGGTGATGATTCTTTTGAAAACAGCTTAGTTCCCCACCCTCCAGATCATAGCAGGTCAGCCTGGTGTTTTCTACTGTATTTTCTTTAGTGTCTCTGAACCTGTGGTGTTGAAATTGGACAATCCCTGATGTAAATGCACATAGTCTATTTGTATTTGATTGTGTGAACTTCTCTGTCACAGTGCTGATGAGCTGGGAGCTCAGTGAAGACCAACAGAAGTGATCAGGAGACTATGTGGAATTTTTAAAATGCTATTAAAAAGAACTAATGTAATGATGACTGAAAAGGGATTGCTCTGGAGTGGTTATAGTACTTGGGAGACTATTGACAGGATCCTAGACAACACAGCTGAAGTAAAAGGGATGGTTCAAGTTGCCCAAAGTAGATAATTTCATGTTCAGTATTAGGGTATGTTTTCTTCCAGCAAAGGTCCAAGTAGATTGTAGAAAGTTATGGAAGTCCTATTGCTGATGTCATTAAAAAAAATCACTAGGAAAGCCTAAAGAAATATACAGACAAAAATCCTACAGTTGACTGGGACTGTAGGCCAGATGTTGTCTAGATAAAGATATCTACCCCACTCTTCATTTCTATTATTACAGTCTCACCAGCAAGTGGGAGAAGGAGTGTCTTCCTGACAGAAAATACATCTTGGATCTGCTGTGTTACAACCAAGACTGGTTGGTGTCCAAAGAAAGGAAGTGGTGTATTGTATTCGCTCCGTTTTAAATGTAATCCTTTGGTTTTGAGGTTGGACATGGTTGTAACAAGAACAGTGAGCCCCAGCATCCACACTGAAGTATAAATAAGCCTTTGAGACACAGAGAAGGCAGGATGAACTCTGAGATTTATGTGTTATTGCTTTCATCTCTGTCACGAAAAATAATACAAACATGCGTTAGAAAGAGATGCTATGAGCCTGAAATATCTTTCTACTATAACCTGCTTGGCCTTCCCATTTCCTCTTAAGACTATTTCTGTTCTGCTGAAGTATTAGTGGTACATAATGTTCCCATTTCCTGAGGGTGGAAACATCGAACTGGAAATGCAGGATGGAGGAGGAGGGAAGGACCTGAGAATGAAATTGGCTGCTCTTCAGGCTCTGCCAGTGGCGAGTTCAAATTTTTGGTGGGGCTCTAACCTGCTTTTGCTACACATGGGCTCCTTGTGATGCTTCACTGAACTCAGGTAATTGTTCCAAACAGTCATTCCTGTTCAGGTCATCTCTTGCTTCTTTGCAACCTCAATCTCACTTCTTTTCTTCAAGCTACCATTTCTGCTTTGTTTCTCTCTCGATTGTCTTGTAGACAAGAGCCAATTTTGGGCAACCCAATTTCGAAAACCAAAATGAGAACCTGGTCTAAGCATTGAACTAGCATGAATCATTAAATAAATATCTAGACGTTGTTGACAAAATTTAAAAGAAACTTAGTGTTGAAGACCAAGTGAGATGTTTCTGAAGTTCAACAGGACCCTTGTAGTGTCTGTTCTTGTTGCTCAGTTCAATCCTTTTAACAATGAGACCATGGTAGGATGAGGAGAAGCAACTAAGTATTATGGATTTGGAGACTGGAACTGAAGAGAGCAAAACTGAAGAAACCGTCTATTTTCTCAAAGTTTTTCCAAAATTAGTTTTAAGTCTCATAGTCCCTTTCTCTGTGTTCTTACTGTACCTTGAGAGATTGCTGCCAAGGTACCTCCCTAGTTGCTTGTTACTGCACAGTTCAGTAATGCCTCCTGCAAAAATGGTTGTAGACAGACCGCAGTTAGTGTTGGTGTACAGCTCTGGGGAGTTCTGACTGGGGCAGTGTAGGATTATTTTGTAGTGTTTCAGAGCCTGATGGGAGCAGGAGACTCAAACTAATAGTAGAACAGACAGAATTCCCGTCTAGGCAAACCGTGGTTATATAGAGATGAAAACTGTGTGGTAGAACTCTTCTCTGAGCCATTTTCTCTCTCCTTCACAGCTTCCTAGTTTTGTGCATGCATTTCCACATCAAACGTTCTAATTTATGTGTTGGAGCTAGGGCTTGTGTATTGTATAGCCTGTTGGTGCAGTTAGTAAAACGTAAGGGGATCAGCTTGACTGAAGATAGTTTTTTATTCCCACTTCCATTCAGGGAATATGTTATGTTATAGGCCTCTGTTAGGGCAACCTTATGAACTCAAAACCTGACATTTGCAATTTTGTGAGGGTGTGACTGAATGGAGGCTACCTAGTAAACAACTGCATGCAGTGGGACTGAGAAGGAGGTTTGGACAGCAAGATAAAGGCAGTTCACAAGCCAGTAAAGTGATTATGCTTCGGCACTTTTCTGCCTTGTTGTTTTACAAAGAAGCAGTCTTGCTTCTCTTAACAGGTATAAAAGCAATGATGAGAAATAATGCTACTAATTAAATAGTTCTAAAAGTAGCCTCTATCTGCAAATGCATGAAGCCAACAATTTGTGAACCAAGCTCTATGACAGCCCAAGGCTGTGAAACTGATTAAAATGGAAAAAGGTAGTTTTAATTAACCCTTAAATTATGAAGCACATTCTCTGAAAACCCAAGTTGCCTCATTGAAGCCAGAAAGGAGGTTAATAAAAAGAGCTGCACTTAAATTAAGATGCTTTAATATTATTAGTTCTTTCAGTAATCTGTTTTGAAATGATGGTTTCTCTCATGGAATGAAAGGCAATTTCAAAATGCTGGGAATTCCCATGGAAGAGGAACATTATCTTTGAACTGGCTGTCATTGCTGCCACTATCTCCCCATACACAACATAGCCTTGGATACTGTTAATGCAAAGAGATTTGCTAAATATTTCTTACTGTAAAACCCTTATGAAGGAAAAAGCAG